>NC_048219.1:108678963-109010590 GCF_002007445.2 Ailuropoda melanoleuca
TCCTTCCTTCCTTCCTCCCTTTTGATTGCCAAGAGCTTTTTCTCAACATTATTCTAGACCTTCAGTGTAACATTAGGTGTTCCTATCAGGTTGATGACACCTTGGGTTTGAGGTCATGCCCTATATTTGTGTCTCCTCCAGAGTGTCTACCTGGCACAATGCTTGACAGGATAAAGACATAGAAACAGTAAAGACTTTTGATACAGGTAGATTTTGAATCACACTAGGGACAAATTATTTAATATCTCTGTTTTTTAGTTTTTTTGTTCACAGCTGAGAGCGTGTCTCCCAATGGGGAGGGAGGCCAGAAAGCCTGAGGGGTAGTCTATCAGATCTGGTGCAGGGGGGGCACAGCCCTCCTGCCCTCCCACCCTCCCCTCAGTCTGCATTCTAAATAATGCATCTTAATCTTAAAAATGTAGAATTTCATGAGAGATTACTTCACATTTTATGGTACCCAGTGCCACAGTTAAATAATTCCATCTTAAGAACAAAGAGCATTTTGATACTTAAATAGGACTATTACTGTTCAATGATGAATTTAAATTGTCTTCTTCCAGCTGCCTTCCATCTGACCTCCCTAGACCAAAGTAATGACAATAATAATGGCTAAGGTTTATTGAGTGTTACCATATTCCAGGCCCTGTTCTAAGTACTTAACATGTATTTATTTAATTCTTACTAAAACCCAATGAGGTAGATGGTATTGTTATTCCCATTTACAGTTGAGGATACAAAGGCTCAGGCCTCGGGTTACACAGCTAGTACACGTAATGTTGAGACTTAAACCCTGCGGTTAACCCTGGATCATATGCTACTGTGAAATCTTCATGGACCAACTTCTGTATGTGAATCCTTCACTTGAGGGAGGCCAGGAGCCCCAGGAAGTTCTCCCCATTGGGGGGGCTGAGCATCTCAGGACTCAGTTCTGAAGCTGGGTGAGAATGCACAACAGACTTAGGAGATGTCCCAACCCGCAAGGGAGGAGGTTCCTTGGGGCTGAACACCCTTTACAGCTGTTCCCAAGAGCAGCCTTGACAGGCCTGGCCAACAGTGGGACCTCTCCTGTGCAAGCAGCCTTAACCACTAACGCTGTTTTGCCTCAGCGGCCCAGCTCAACTCCCGACAGGCCTTGTTTAAACAGGCGGCTTGTAACAGCTGGGGCTGGCTCAGCAGAGCGTGCGGGCAGCCAAGGATGTTCCGAGTGCAGGTGCCTGTCTCTGAATGTGCAATCATGCAAATCCGAGCACCCAGACTGACGTGAATTGAAAGCCTGGTGTTCAGTTCCAATAAACTCAACTGTCTATTGCCAGAGCAGCCTGGACTGGCAGTCCTCTACTCATCAATTCAAATGAGCATTTGTGGTGATAGAGGAAAGAAGTGTGGGATGAATCCCAATCAGAGCTCACTCCCTTTGGGTAGGCAGCATCTGTGAAAGGCTTCAGACACCTTTTGGGGGATTAATTCTCATAGGAACTGGCCATGAGACAGAAGGTGTTGCCGGAGAAGGAGATGAGGGAAATTACACCCACCGCTCATTGGATCTTGGGGGATCACTGGATCTTCCCTCCTCTTTTTTACACTGAGGTCTAAAGGTGAAAGCCAGAGAGGGTAAGCGTTTGCCCAAGGGCACACAGGTCACCACTAAAGGGCTAGACCTCTGGATTCCAAGTTTTGGTTTCCTTTCAGCCATTCCACCCATCAGATTATCTCTTTTAGCTCACTGCTTTGAGCACCAGGTCACAAGTGAGCTTAACACCTACCACCAGCTCTTCTCCCGAAGCCACTCAGGGAGACTAGCGATAGCAAACTTGGTAGAATGCAAAGAACTGAAAGGATTGCTTGAAACAGAAAAGGGGAAGCTGAGGGCAGGTTGTGGCACAAATGTCTGGGCATCATCTCAACAACAAAGCAGCTCTCAGGACCACAAGACTTGTCAGCCTCTCTGCTGATACTCTGTTCTCATGGACTTTCAAACAGCCTTTGGATTGGATCTTAGCTATTAAAGGTCTGCTGTGTGAGAGACCTCGTGTTGCCAGTAATAGTAAGCAACTCCAGCTAATGAAAAGCAAACCTGGGACATCCTTTCTCTACCGGTAGAACAACATTCTCTTCTTTGGTCCATCTGGCCAACCGTGACTGTCGTACTGCCCATGGGCCCTGTCTCATAGACCTTTGACAACTCCCCACTGCCACTCACTGCACAGCCTTGCCCTCCGCTAGCCTCCAAAGTCCATGAAAATGCTCTAGAGATGCATCTCATTAGCCTTCTAATTTGCAGTAAGTGCCAGGATCACATTATTCAAACGCTGCAGAGGCAAGTGCAACAGAGAATGAATTAAATGGTATAAGCTTCCTACCTCCGAATCACCAATTTAGGAAGTTACCTTCAATGCCATCTTTAAGCTTGCCTGCCACGCTGGTCTATACGCTTAAGCCCCCATGCCATCCCTCCAAGCCAGGCAAACCAGCAGAGAGGCTATTTTGACTCCAAACGGTTGTTAGACAATTCCTATTTTTTTTCACCCCTCTCCCCCCACCTGGTGTATCACATCCCAGGAGAAATGGTAAAAATTAGGATGGACACACTTAGGCAGTTGCAGCTCTTTTTAATTTATTTTTTTTATAAAGATTATGTATTTATTTAACAGAGATAGAGACAGCCAGCGAGAGAGGGAACACAAGCAGGGGGAATGGGAGAGGAAGAAGCAAGCTCCCAGCGGAGGAGCCCGATGTGGGACTCGATCCCGAAACGCCGGGATCACGCCCTGAGCCGAAGGCAGACGCTCAACGACTGCGCTACCCAGGCGCCCCTATAGCTCTTTTTAAAGTTCAGAGATTAGAAGGCATGGATGGAGGATGGACATGCGTTTTCTAGCTTAACCCAGGCAGCATGCAAACATTGTTACAATCCCAGTCTTCAGTGGAAGCTGACTTGCGGTCTCACAACCCGAAGTCTGAGTTCCTGGAAGAGAGAATGTGATTGGCTCTCCATGTCAGGTGTCTATGGTTGGCCTAGTCATCAGAAGGGGCGGGGTCACCAACCGTGGGAGCCGCCTGTGAAATGCTTGGGGGGACTTTCCCAAGAGGAAAGGGGTTTCTGGTGACCTGAGCTGTCCCTGCAGAGATACTCCCATTGCCTAGTTAAATAGCCAGGTTAAATTGCCTGTCGCCAATTAGTCTATTTAAGTTTGGGGACTGCTAGCCAATTTTCCCAAGACCAGACAACTCTGTATTAAATTAGCTTCTCAGGTGTGTGGAATCCAGGCTCCCTGGAATGGCAAAAGGGAGGGTGCCCTTGAAGCCATCTTCTTACAACTCAGGCTGTAGCATTGGCTTAATCCCTTCCTTTTTACAGATGAGGAAACAGGTTTGGGGAAGACACATGCCTTACTCAAGATCAGCCCATCCCCAATAGGTACTTTGTAAAGTGGGGAGGCTGCAAGAACCACCTTGCTAAATCCTTCACCAGCCATCAGCACACTGTGGAAATGCTGACTGGATAAATATTGTATTTCTGTGGCAAGATTTGTGGCCCTCAGAGGCCTTCCTGTAACAATGCCTAAGGACATTTTAATGATCTGCCTACTGGGCATTTCTGAAGCATTCATTTCAGAGAAGGCCAAAGTGCTCAGACTATAATTCTGAAGCAAATTTCTCCCTGGACTCTCATGCCCTGGCAGCAAGAGAGAGCGAACAAGGAGAATGACTAGGATCGCGCCAGTCCTTGGTTCTTGTCCTTTTGACCTTGTGCTGCAGAAAGAAAATGGGCTTGGTGTGACTTTTTACACCTGCCGCACAATGTTGTTATAGAGGGCATCGAAGGAGGGCATAAGAAAGCCTGCCATAGCCCAGTGCCTCTGCCTGCACAATACCTTCCTGCAGTTCTTAAGCTCTTAACCCCAAGATCAGACTATCCCTGGAAACCAGTGGAGCATAGGATCGAGCTGGGGGAGGAGGTGGGAGTGGGCTGATGTGAAGAGAGGGCATTGTTGCTGCTTCTTTGAGCACAGGGTATCCCAGATCGTGAGGAAGCGGAAGGATTAGGGAGGAGAAGATGAAAGGTAAGCCAGGGAAAATAGGTGAAGGAAGTAGGTGTTAAAGTAAAAAGTGCAATTCGTGGGAAGCATATCCAATGTTTTGTCCATGCTCAACTGGATTAGGAACATTTAATGAAAGCAAACAGATGTAATGGGGTGGGGATGATTAATGGTGTCTTGCGATATGTCAGGAAATGACTTGGTTCAGGAGTGCTACAAGAGGAAATTGAACTTAATGCTTAAGTTTTAGTTGCTTAACTTCTTAGTATACACCTGTAAAACCAGAAGGAGAGGCCTGAGGTTTAATATGTTGTTTGTAAAGTAACTTGAGATTTGAATGTCTGGAGCATGTGCTTCAGCTTTATCAAGGACAAGGTTTTTTCTAGGCAATTATTGTAGTAAGTGGATGTCCTCAGTGCTATTGGTGACTGATTAAAGTCACCTTCCAATGAAATGAAAGTACAGCTTCTCTGCATCTATTCACTCCATTGATTTGTTGTCTTCCCAGAGTCCCAGTGATGTTTCCTCTGCACTGTAAACCCCACAGCCCATCTTTCCTCCTTGGAGTTCCTATAACGCTCCATTCACTTCACTCCTCTTTGCATTGCATCAGGTATGGTTTTGTACTGCTAGTGCACTGTAGTGGGATCTGAAGCTTTCAGACCACTGTAGTATGGGGACTTATGGCAAAGAATGATAACTGTGTCCTCCTTACTTTTTTTTTTAAGAGTTTATTCATTTATTTTAGAGAGAGAGGGAACAAGCAGGGGGAGGAGCAGAGGGAGTGGGACAAGCAGACTCTGTGCTGAGTGAGGAGCCTAACAGAGGGCTCAATCTCACCACCCTGGGATCATGACCTGAGCTGAAATCAAGAGTGGGATGCTTAACCAACTAAGCCACCCAGGCTCCTTGCTTTTAATAAGAGGGTCCCACCCCCTTGTAGAAGGCAATGATGACCCAGCTAGAATCTCCATTTCTCAGCTTCCCTTGCAGATAGGTTTGGCTGATGATGGAATGTGAACAGAAATCCACAGTTGTTCCTTGCAAAGAAATTGCCTGCCCTCCCTTTTCTCCCTCCTTTCTTCCTAACTGGCTAGAATATCCATCAGCACATACCTGTGGAATAAGGGAAGAAGCGAAGGAATGTGATTCGTGGGTTGGCTTTGTAAATTAGAGTTGTCTACCTACTTTGGACTGCCCATCTACCCCTTGATATGAAGTAAGAAAGACATTGATATCTTGTTTTAGCCTCTGCAGTACTGATATCATTGTAGCAGCTTATCCTGTATCTAAACTAGTAAAGAAGTTAAATCCTTTGTGTTTTTTTCTTTCCTTGTTGGTATACAGGTGTTTTTCTCAATATCCTGGGAAGGTAAGAGGGTTCTATCCTTCTTGCTCCTCAAGAAAGGGGGACTGATTTTTCTCTTATTTGAGTCCTGGGTCTGATGGGCATCATACTGTGAAGAAAAAAGAGGGTTTGAGGAGGAGGTATAAAGGAGGTGCCTCTGTGGAAGGAAGGCTTTCATTAGTGCTAGAAAGGAAATGGTGGTAGGTGGGCAGAGAAGAAAGAGGGAACTTCAGGGTGGTCACAGGAGCTGGGACTGAGCCTCGAAGTTACTAAGGAGGGAGAGGGTCTGCTGTATGGATTGAGATGTGAATGCAGACCTAGCAGAAGACTAGCAAAAGAAGTATTGTTCAAGCACTGTGTGGAAACTGAGTCACGACATTTGGAATGAGCCCAGGTACTGTGCTGTCAGAACTTTCTGTAGGTATCTGGTGAGGCCTTCCCTTCATAACATTTGGCAACTTGACCTGTCAGTGCCTGACCAGAGTGACATCCCTCCATGCTCCAAGACTGGGCTCAGTCCCACTGATTACCCTGTGTAGCTCTTTACCAGGTTCTCTGCTAGATAGCCAATGTCCTTCTGTGTTAGGTTTCATTAGAGGCCTACAGTTCCCTACAGGAGGGGAGAGTAATACTTCCTGAAGTATCCCTTTAGGATACTGCTGGTCTCATGAGAAGGCAATGGAAGTTCCCTCAGCATCTGCACCCAGCAGTGGAGCTGCCAGATTTAGGGGGAAAAAACCAGGATGCTAGTTAAATTTGAATTTTGGATAACAATGAATAATTTTTTTGGATAGGTATGCTGCATGCAATAACACATGTATTTTACCTGGCTACCCTACCTTGGAGGAGAAGGATTGCTAGAAGTTTCTTGAGCTGGGCCAGTGATAATAACACTTCTGTTACATTACTCTTTCATGAGTGTAGATGATACAAATCTAAAGCAGTAAGATTAATTCCAGTGCCATCCATGGCATGAGGATGAAGTCAGTGTCCCTAACCTGACTGTGAACTACTTGGAGGGCAGGCGCTTATCAGACATGTCTGATTATTCCATTCAGCATGAGCACAGGGCTGGGCACATGCTTGACAGTCAGTGAAGCCTTGCTGCCAACTTGAGTTGAAAGGCCCTGTGCTCTGGAGGGAGCAATGGAGGGACCACTGGATCGAGAGTCAGGAGCCTGGGTGATGTTCCTGCTGTTGACTTCAATTTGGCATATGCTTGTCAGCAATTTTCTCTGCCTTTCTGGTTCCTTTAGGTATAAAATAAGGACTTTGGATTAGAATTTATGACTTTCACTTGCCTCTGTTAGGAAAGTGGGAGAGGTAAGAAGAGAGAGGATCCAAATAGGTAGGACCAGATCTGTGTTACCTACTGGAAGCAAATTACCAGCAGCAGCTTGGTGTGACACACAGCATCTATTAGTATTTAACAAGACTGACCTTGTTTCCCCCTTTTCTTCCATTGAATGGATTTGGGGAAGTCCATCCTCCTGTGATTCTTCTCCCAAAATGCTCTCAGGGAGCTTCAGGGTTGCTCCCTGTCTCAAAACATCAGCTTGGTTACTGTGGTCAGAAAGTCTGGCCAGTCTGCCCAAGGTCTCGCCACCTACTGCCATTGGGGCTGTCATGTGGACATCTGGGCCATCAAGCTCAGCCGCAGGCTTCTCTGCTCCCCGCTGGCCTGCTACCCTGGCCCTAGACTTCCAAGAAGAATCAGCCCCTCCCGATTTGCTCCAAGCCCAGTCCCAGGCCCCTCCCTGTTCTCCTGAAGTCTAGCTAGGGGTGGACTCCATGACTCAGACTAGTAATCCACGGCACATTTCCCATTTCTCAGGCATTTGTTCTTTTTTTTTTTTTTTTAAGATTTTATTTATTTATTTATTTATTTGAGAGAGAGGGTGAGAGAAGAGAGAGAGCACAAATGGGGTGAGTGGCAGAGGGAGAAGCAAACTCCCCACTGAGCAGGGAGCCTGACACGGGGCTTGATCCCAGGACTCCAGGATCATGACCCGAGCAGAAGGCTCAACCTACTGAGCCGCCCAGGCACCCTTCAGACATTTGCTCTTAACCTGTCGCTGGTTAGGAGGTGGGGAGAGCTGATAGTTCAGTATGAATTTCTTTCTAGGAAAAGCCATTTTTCTTCTGCTTTAAGGTACATGTGTGGCTCAAGAGATCACTTTCCATCCCTTTCTGTGGCACAGATATGCAAGTATAAGGAGTCCTCACGGTTTCCTCCTAGTATAATGGGTGGGGACCTGTCTTTCACTGATGGAACTGAAAGGCCTCCACACTTCCCCAAAGAAAGGGAGTGGGCTCCAAAGGAAATGATGACCTCTGCTTCTAGAAATCAAAAATAGAAGCCAACCCCCAAATAATAATTCCCTCACTGAAATAAAAAAAAATCAAAAATCCCTCTTTACCAGGTTCTCTGCTAGATAGCCAATGTCCTTCTGTGTTAGGTTTCATTAGAGGCCTATAGTCCCCTACAGGAGGGGAGAGTAATATGACACAAAGCAGGAGGGCCTAGGACAGGGCACTACTGAATGACATCAGAAGACAGCCCTGGGAAACGTGAGGAGTGGGAGATGAGGCAGGGTGTGGGGCATCCTGGAGGCTCCTTGGAAGGAGATGGAACATGAACCAAACCTCAAAGGATGACTCTGATTTGAAAAATCAGAAGGAAGAATATTCAAGTTCAAAGTCCTGACATGATGATGAGATGCAAACGAGCATGTTGTATGTGTGGGAAGGTGAGGGCACACCAGTGGCACCAGCTGTCCTCACTCCCTTTCATCAACTGGGATAGGAAGAGGGTTCATCTAGGTGGCAATGCCAGTCAACTGGGAATGGCTTCCAGGAGTGCTGTGTTGAGAACAGCATTAAGGCCACCGTGCTCAGCAAAGAAGAGCATTGCCATCAGTTAGTGAGGTCTGCCATAGGTACAGGAGGATGAAGGAGTGACTATCTTTCAAGAATGTCCCTCTCTCTGAGAAACTGTTGGATGTAAGTTCAAAAGAACCTCCAGTGGGGGAATTTCTTCCTTTTTCCTGCCCTGAATTTAAGCCAATGAACACTGAGAATAAAGTCTGTGACTGTGTTTCTGCCAAGCCCTCAAGCCTAACGGTACCAGTTCCCCACTCTTGCTTTTCAAACTGTTCAGAGAAGCCAGGGTCCTTGTCTCTGTTCCCTGGTTATAAGAGAGAACAGTCTTGTCAACTGGGACAAATAACTTTGGTTCAAGGGAATAGAGTGAAGGCACTAAAAGGTGAAAGAGAACAGGGGAAATCCTGCCTGTAGACACTTGCCAATACCCATGTGAGCATGTTATTACCTAATGTGCAGCACTAGGCTTGTATTGCTTCATGTACCCAAGTCTTATCTCCCTGTCAGGGCTGTAAGTTCCTTGAGGTCAGAGACTGCTGTCTTTATCTTAGAGGTTAAAGAGACAGGAACTGGGTCTAATGTACTCTTTGTGTGTCTACCACACTTTGCATATGGTGGACGTCGTGTCCTTCAGAGTGTTAGATGCTTATAGAATGACTATTGGATTGTTCGAGGGTCCTGACGATGACTTGTCTGCTTTACAGAAAAATCAAGTAAAATTGAGCCACGATCCTCAAGTCTGAGAGATTGGTAGAACATAACAATGTGCCATTCATACCACCCCCTTTCTAGATTTTTCCTTAGAGCCTGAGCCTTCTCTCAATTCACAGGATCCTCCCTGGAGGGTGGATGAGGACTGTGTGGGAACAAAGAGAGGACTGACTGCATGGGGCACCTTTTAAAATATTTTCCCCGGAGCCTGCAGAGTGGCATTTTTCCATTTGTGCTGAAGTTGTCCAACGGGTATTTTCAAAGGATGGATTTCTGCCAAATTGGAGCCTGGAGGGTGACTTTTCAGGAAATCATCTCTGACCTTTGATCCATTTAAAAAACTGTGCACTGGTAGGGAGATCCTGTCACTGCAGCAACAAGGTAGCCTGGCACGCATGCTAAGAAGTGGCTGGGGTGATTCCGCATCGTGGTGCTAATGATGAAGTAAGGCCGTGGCATTGGGGAAGGAGCAGGGGGTGGCTGGGGGGCCACATCGAGTTGCAGAGCACCAGATAGACTTAGCCTAAAATGGAAGGCCAGCTTAGCTCAGATGCAAAAGCTTTGTAAAATTAGGAAACAGTTTTAGGAATGCATACTCCATAAAATTAGATAGGAGATGACATCTATAGAATATCTGTAGATATCATCATGTGGACTTTGAGTTTGTCTGCAGCTTCTAAAACTATCAAGATTTAAATCTTTGGTGAAAGAGTAAGACTAAGTAAAATCTTAATTTCAGATGTTTTCATCATAGCTGCTTTTCCCAGGATGCTAGACAGTTGACTAGAGGGTTTATGCTGATCATCCCACTGCAGGAATTTAGAGCTTAAAGGGAGCACTAGTGTATGAACTACCCCACCCCCTTTGGGTTATAGATAAGAACAATGAGACCTATATGGCTCCGTGGCCTATTGATATAGTTTAGTTAGTGGCCAGACTAGGCTCAGGACTCAGCATTCCTGCTTAGGTCTGGGCACTGTCCACCCCACTTCCCTGGTCTTCTGGTGGACAGGAGCTCAGCCAGGTCTGGCTCTGGCTCCCCCCTGCTCTGAAATGTAGTCCCACTGAACTCCAGCTGCCTCACCATCTATACAACAAGGGCAGCGTACCATGAAGGAGAGTTATACTTTGAAAAAAGTAATACACCTAAAATCAGTCTTGGGTTCACTGTAGGAAAGGGGTTGAATTATGTGGAATTCTAATAGTGTTAGTAGCAGTATGCAGGCTAAGCGTGTGGCTTCTGGGTAGGTCACTCAACTTCTTTGTGCCTCAGTGTCCTCATTTGTAAAATGGTGCCAATAACAGTATCTACCGTACTGGGTTCTTGAACACACACACACACACACACACACGCACTTTATAGTCCTTATAATGGTGCCTAGTACATGGTAAGTGCACATAAGGACAGTTGCTAATACTTATGTAAGCGTGTTATTACCTAATAGTGACCCTGGTCTTGCATTGCTTCACGTACCCAAGCCTTATCTCCTTATCAAGGTATAAGTCCCTTGAGGTCAGGGACTGTGTTCTCTTTATCTTAGAAAGTTCAAGAGACAGGAACTAGGTTGGCTATTACCGTATTAGTTGTCCTATGTTTTTTCAAAAGGCTTTAGTCATTGTAGCTGTTTGCAACAGCAATTGAACAACTACTCTATACAGTAGCTCACTTAACATTTCCATTGCTTATATGAATGAGGCATTATACACTTCCCCCCAGGGGTGCTGTTGGGGTTCATGTCTTATGCCCTGAGCCCCTGTCATTAGCTTCCCTTGTGACAGCTTCCTGCTTTGAGTGCTTGCTGACTCTCCCAGCTTTTCTTCTTCAGGGTTTTCTCCTAAGCTGTTGGTGGTCTGTTAAACCTGGGAAGGCAGGAGATAATACCCCCTTGGCCAATGAAGGACAAGAACCTCCCATCTTTCTGAAGCTCTGCACTGAGGTATCTGCTGCAGTAAGACCTCTCATACTTGAACGGGTGCCAGAATCACCTGGGGATCTAATTAAAATGCAAATTCTGGTCTGGAGGTCTGAGGTGGGACAAGATTCTGCTTTTCTAATCTGCCCCCAGGTGATGCTGGTGCTGATGGCCCATGGACTACACCCACAGTAGGAAATTCTACAGGGTTTCCTTTGCAAGTTGCTCAGGGGCTAGAACCAGAGTTGGCCTGCAGCAATACCCAGCTCAATAGCATGCTCTAATTGGTCTTCTCTCCTTCCCTGTCTCACCTCTCTCTCATCCTCTCCTAGGATCACCTCCCAAGTAAACCACCTGTTCTGCACCCACGTTTTTGCTCAGACTCGGGAGCACCTACAGTAAGACAGCACTCATTAATGTGGATCACATACAGTTATACAGAGATGGGGCTCCAGCCTGAGTTCAATCTCCAGGCTGTTTGTACCATACCTTCGTACCTTTGTGCTATGCTGCCTCTCTAGTTGTCTGTGACCGCTTATGTTTTGAGCTCAGCTGCAGATAAGTGAAAACCCAAATAACAATGGCTTAAGCACAACAGGAACTCATTTTCCTCGTGTAAAGGCAAATTCTTAGGTATTGAGTTGATGATGTTCATGTGGTGGTTCAGGGATTTTTAGCCAAGTGCTCTATGATTCTCTTGGCATTTTTGTCATGGTTGGAGAAACTCCTCCACACCTCCTGTCACCATATCTGCATTTCAGGAAGGAGGAAGAAGACCAAAGGGGGAAAGCATATATGCCAGTTGAGAATGCTCTTTTCCTCCTTCTATGAACTTCCTTGGAAGCCCTACCTAAAAACTCCCCCATATATTTTGAAGACTGGAACTTTCATGTGGCCACTGCAATTTATAAACCCTTTGGAAAAATGTAGTTTTTCTGAAAAATTGGTGTGTTCCTGCCCCAACACAATAGACTCTAGCCAATCACCCCTGTAGGAGATTAGCAAGGCTTTCAGGAGAATTATTTTTGAAGGGCTTTAAGAGATTCTTCCAAAGATCTGTTGTGTCAAGTTGGGGGGCAGAGAGGGAGGCGGTGGTGGCAGAGGAGGGAGGACATTGTATCTCTGTTTTAGGCACCTTCCTAGGCACCTCCCTGGTACCATTCAAGGGTAAGATCTGGCCTGTAGGATTTGAGCGGTCAGGTGAGGACATGGTAGGGCTTTAACTCCAGGCTGGGCTAGATTTTCCTTAAGTATAAGAACTCAAAAACAATTTACAGCTTTTGGGACTAATCCTTCCCAAGGACCTCCATCCAGCCAACAGAAGAAATCCATATTCTTCCTATTAACATAAGCTTAACCCCATTTTCTTGTGGACCAATGACTCTAATTGTCACCCTGATCTCATTATACCAGGAGGGCATCTGCCTCTTCCCAGTCTGGGTTATGCTTCTGAACTTGATAACACTGTCTCCCCAAGATAGATAAGTAGCTCAGATAATTTCTCCCTGATCTGTAGTTTCCAGTCTCCCCACTCCTCCCACCACATCCTTCTATTGTGCCCAACAGTTCAGCCAGACAGGCATTGGGTTATTTAAGCAGGTGCCTCATCCACCGGCTTGTGAGCATGTGCAGTTGCACGTCTTCATTCTTACTCTTCCAAGCGCCCGGAGAAGTCAGTTAATTAATTGATGGGATATAGCAATGACAGAACCCAGATCCCCTTTCTCCTGGAATTTGGAGTCTTTTTCTCAAAGTAGGAAGGGACTTTAAGTGTTTGTTGATTGAATTCGTTATTCAAAGAATGGTAAAAATTTAAATATAGAAATGCTCTCGAAGATGTTTTTACTCTGTATTTTGAGATCATGTAGCTCAGCTCTACTGCCTAAATTCACTGTGTGAATTCACACAGTGAATTTAGGCAAATCAACCCACGTATCTATCCTGTTTTGCCATCTACAAAATGGAACTAATAAAAATAATAATAATAAGTAATGTATGTTGTGCCAGGTGCTGTTCTAAGAACTATAGATGTATTAACTCAGGTAAGTTCTTAGCCTTGAGTTCTTACAAGGTGTAAGTGAACTAATACATGGTGTAAGTGAACTAATACATGGAAAATACTTAGCATGGTACCTGGAACATGACAAGCTTCTGTATATGTCAGTTATTATAATCAGTTATTATAATCAGTTCTCAATTCTTGCCCACTTTTAATGTTCGGTTTGAGATCTGTTTGCAGCATATATTTGTTTCTTCTTCTTCTTCTTCTTCTTCTTTTTTTTTTTTTTTTAACTCGGGGCAGTGTCCTCCAGTCCTCCAGAACCTCTCTGCCTGTCTCTATGTTCAACCACTCACATTGATTCCTCTGGGCTACTTGCTTCAAATTGCCCTGTTATTCTTCATCCAGCTCCTTCTCTGAAAACAGTTCCTTCTCTTGGTGGTGGAGGCAAAAAAAGAGTGAATATTTCAGGCTTTCTAAATTTCAAAGTCTATCTATGTAGCCTTACCGCCATTTTCTTTTCTTTCCATACGACAAAAAAAAAAAAAAAAAAAAAAAAAGCAAGTGGTAAGATTTGGGTAGAAGGACGCCATTGTTATAATGCATCCTATCTCTGAGGTGTTTTACAGTTTATAAAGCCCTTTCTTCTTCCTGAAGTCTTGCCTTAACTCCAGGAGGTCCTCATTGCAATCGTGGTGATACAATTGCTCCTTAAGTTTCAAAGCAGGTTTTAAGGGAGAGGACAGTTGCCTTATGCAATCTTCTGGTGGATTCTTAGTTAAGAATTAGTTAAGCTCTTCATTGAACTCTATGTGATGAGCCTAAAAGTGGGCATTGTGGGTAGGGAAGGAAGACTATTTTTAATCATGAGCTTCCTGAGGGAAGGGGTGATGTCTGTCACAGAGCATTGCCAGGGCTCAGGGGAAGAAATGCTTGTTCAATGAGTAAGTGAATGAATGGTGAGGAAGAGCTTTTACGCTTCATTATTTGAATGACCACAAACAAAATTATTCAAATTTTGAAAGAACTAAACCTGTTTAGTTCTCAGTAGGTTGTCCATTGTAGTGATAATTAATTGCAGATGTGGGAACTCTTGTCTTCTTCAGGGGCTTGAGGTGTTCATGGGATGGCAGGAAGAGATGGTTTTAGGTGAGGGAAGTCCTTGGATGGGGTCTTTGGAAATCTGGATGCATTTTCAAAATGTACTTACAAAGGATTTACCAAGAAGGAGTTCCTGACTAGGAGACATTGGAATGGGGAGAAATGGAGGATTTATACAAAGCAACAGAGCCAGGAATCTCTGCACACTTGTGCTTGAAGGCAGGGGATGGACCTCCTGGTTGCTTGACTTTGGAATTCTTCCATTGTGTCTAGTTTCACGTTTGACCTAGTTTCCTGGGCAGTCTCCTAATGGTTCTTATTTTTTTGTTGCGGGGGTGGGAGTGGGGGTAAAGAAGGTTCTGATGACAGTTATGCAATCCCTCTAGAAAAAACGCACACATGCACACAAATAGACAGCTCTGCTCCCCAAATCAGAGGACCTGGTTTAACACCTCCTGTCTCTCACCACACTTCCCAGAAGGAGGGATTAATTGTCCTTTCTTACAAATGTTCTTAATGTGCCCCATTGTTCCCCGCTTTGTCCTCTTTTTGAGAGCAATTATCACCCCACTGTCCAAATCACACTTTGTGCTATCTTGGGCTGTCTTCAATTCAGCACTTTTGTAGTGAGCTCACACAGCTGCTGGGGAAAGGAGGGATTATCCTATCTCTAGTGGTCCATTATCTAGGAACCACCTATTGATTGCGGGCTTTCCACAGGACCGAGCATAGTCCTTAGCTTTGGCTATATCTCTAGAAGCAGAAAGAAAGAAGGTGAGGTTGATGCTGGAAGAATTTGCTGAGGAATTTAAAAGCCAGCTATAATTTATATATTTTGGTGGTGGTGGTAGGGGAAATGGGGTCAGAAGGGAGGGAAAGGAGAGATGAATGATATAATGATTGATGGCTGATGACATCACCATGCTCTTTCTTGAATTGTACTTGTAGGAGATCATTAATCAAAGGTACTTGAGTTCCACCAAACTGTTCCCTCTCCTGACCCTCATTTTAATTTTGCCATAGTGATCTACCATGTTATTTCGCTTATACTGATTCCCAAAGTCGAGTGTTTTTGGCCAGTAGAGACAAGGCACGAAGCAAACTTTTATTACTTCCCTTAGGCTGGGTCTGCTGTATAAGTTCCCCCAGATGGGCTTTTTCCTTCCTGAGCTGTTGATTGGCTGCCTTTGTCACAGGCTCAGTGATTTCGGATTTCCTGTTGCTGAAAAAAAAAGAGAAAGAAATGAAGAAGGGTTTTTGGTTGAGGCCTTCCTCAGAGACACTTGGGGCCGTCCCCTGGGTTCACCGTTCCTACTCTTTTGTTTACCTTTATAAAAATAACTTGAAGACATATAGGACACATCAATAGAACCACCCACATTTGCAGTGAAAGCTTATTTTTAGTGAAAATAATTATGCTAGAATATTCATTCAAGCAATGCTTACTAGGATCCACCATGAGCAAGGTGTATACTTACTTTAAGGAAACAAACTGCTGAAAATGTTCACTGTTAGCTTTTGTGTTATTGGTATGTGAAGAACCCTTGGCAAGCCCAGCAGATGTTCCCATGCTTCTTTCTTCCTACTCCTCTTGGAGATGATAGAGGATCTAGACCCCCTTTGCTTAATGTATGACCTCTAAACTTGAACTGCCACCTTGTGTTGCTGCATCTATTTGGGAATCTACACCTCTTTCCATCTCAGGAGCATTTTACTTTTTCTGGTATGTTTTTCAGTTTGCTTGCTTGACTCGAAGATAGCCATTAGTTAGCTACTTTAAATTTTACTTTGCTAACATGCAGTAGTAGAAATATCACATTTCCAGCTTTTTTTTTTTTGGTGTCACCTCAATATTCAGAATGGTCTCTCAAGTTTATTGAACCACCCAGGGTCAGAAATATGAGCTCGGCTTTTTGTTGGGCTTGACCTATTGACCCAGGAGAGCAGCTGCTGTTCCTACAGCTGCCCTGGCTTGTGGAGCCTTTTACCCAAAGGAGCTCCCTTTTATGGACTTCTCTGGGAGGAGGGCTATTCCTGAATGAATTTCTCTCTGAAGGCTCTATGAGGCCTGGCAGAGAAAACAATGATAAGGAGAAGACAAACAGAGAGCTGAAGGATTACCTCACAAGAACAACACATCAACATTGAGGAAAACTGCTTTGAAGTGAAGTGAACCCCTGAACTTTATTAGTTGTTCTGCCACAACTGGAGGGAAAACATGGAGGAGCACAAACTCTTTCAGGTTGCGAGGGAGAGACTGTTTCCCTGAGGGTGGTACCGTGGCAGGGGAGACGTTAGTGCATTTAGGCATGGCTGACCAAAGGCCTTTGTTAGGAATTATCCAGTGATGCCAGTTGCCCAGCAATCTAGACTTCCCCCACCCCTGCCACCCCCCCCCACCCCACACACACACTCTTTGAGCTCCTCTGAACCCTATTCAAATGCCCACGAAAGCCCTTATCTGCTGATCAGGTTATGCTGAGTTAATCTGCTTCCCCTGACTACAGAGCTCTTCCAAGATAAGGACCTTTTCCTATTCTCTCTGAATCCCAAGGGTCTGGCCTAATGTAGGGCTCAATAAACACCAATTAAATGCTGCCATTGCATCCTGCACCCACTGCCATCCAGTACTCTTACACAATGTGGTTAATTTCCCTGACTCCCTTGCTCTGTTGAGTGCTTAGGAGACAGGAGACCATTTCTAAGTACTTTGTCTTCACAAGACCTGCAGGCGTGCCCAGGGCCTAGGAGGCTAACTACTATGTGGTGTTCGTAGTGTGCGTCTGAAGCAGAGACTAATCAGGGTGGTAGCCCTGGCTCTGCCCCCCACCGTGGCTGACATCTGAAGAGAGTCACCCTACTTTGCTGGGCCTATAAAACCATCTTAATGGATCTGAACTATTGTATAAAAAGCTGAAATCCAGGCAGCTATTAAGGATATCTCTCATGGGAGAAGGAGCCGAGATGCCCTTCAACAGATGACTGGATTAAGAAGTTGTGGTCCATATATACAATGGAATATTACTCAGCTATCAGAAAGAACGAATTCTCAACATTTGCTGCAACGTGGACGACACTGGAGGAGATAATGCTAAGTGAAATAAGTCAAGCAGAGAAAGACAATTATCATATGATTTCTCTCATCTATGGAACATAAGAACTAGGATGATCGGTAGGGGAAGAAAGGGATAAAGAAAGGCGGGGTAATCAGAAGGGGGAATGAAACATGAGAGACTATGGACTATGAGAAACAAACTGAGGGCCTCAGAGGGGTGGGGGTGGAGGAATGGGATAGACCGGTGATGGGTAGTAAGGAGGGCACGTATTGCATGGTGCACTGGGTGTTATACGCAACTAATGAAGCATCGAACTTTACATCGGAAACCGGGGATGTACTGTATGGTGACTAACATAATATAATAAAAAACCATTAAAAAAAAAAAAGGATATCCCTCATGGGATAAACAGCACAAATCATTAAGAATTAGAAGGCCTGGATTCTAGCTCTCAACTAATTGACTGAGAGCTTTGGGTAAGCCCCAAAACATGGTGGCGATCATACGGTGTTTACCTCATAGAGTTTTTATTTTTACATTTATGTTGACTATTTTAAAGAAATATAAAAGTAGCACGTGCTTGTGATAAGTACTATATGATTGAAGAAAATAGGGTGAAAGATCAAAGTTCCGTCCTCCTCCCCGCCCAATCTCTCTCACACGGGGTCTACCTGCCACTCACCCAGGTTTTTGGGGATGTGGTGAGGTCACATGACTTAACCTAGAAATGAAGGGTGTGTAAACACATGGTACTCCACATAGATGCCAAGTGTTGTCCTTACTACTACTGTTAGTTGTAGTGGTGGTAGTTGGAGATACCGAGTCTGTATTTGAGAATTCCAAAAGTGAACTAGCTGGGCGGTAGGGGCATGTTAATAGCAACGCCACCTATGAGAGTAATGTTCTCTTGTGAATCCCCAGATGGCTTCAAAATGTCCACTGCTGAACCCTTCCAGGTTGAGGGGCAGGAGGAATGCGTGGTGATTCAGAGTCTGGGGGTCAGAATGCCTGTGGCAGACCCTGCTGCACCACTCCACACCGTGGCACTTCTGGAAAGTGCCAGCACCTCTGAGCTCAACTTCATTCCTCTGTAAACTGGAGGTAATGAAAGTATGCTCCACACAGGGGTGAGTGAATATGCATGAAACACTTAGCACAGGTCCTGATATACAGTGAGTGCTCAATTAATGTTAGCTTATGATTAGTGAATTCCTGGACATATGACCATAGGAGAGCTGCCCAAAAAGATATTTGCCAGCTATGTCTACTTTGAAACAAACTGTTCTGGGATTCAGTGCCTCCTGATGGTTCAGCAAATATTCAGAAGAAGAGATTCCAGGTTTCTTGCATTTAAAAACAGCTTTCCCCGAACAGTAAGGATCCTCTTGGTGTTTCCCATCTTCTGTACTTGAGTATCTCACTGTCCTGCACAAGATACCATCATGTATAATCACCAAATGTAAATCCTGATGTATGAGTCTGAAACCCAATGAGAATTCACTCCTCCTTGAGTAAATGTACCCAGAGCTTGTTTCGGAGAGAATCAAAGGCCACCTTGCAAAATGGCCTCTTCTATTTTTATTTTCATTTTTTAATTAAAAAAAATTTTAAGATTTTATTTATTTATTTGTGTGTGTGTGTGTGTGTGTGAGAGAGAGAGACAGACAGAGAGAGAGAGGGAGAGAGAGAGAGAAATAGAAAGCAAGCACAAGCAGGGGAGAGGTAGGCAGAGGGAGAAGCAGGCTCCCCACTGAACGAGGAGCCGGATGCGGGACTCAAATCCTAGGACCCTGGGATCATGACCTGAGCAAAGGCAGATGCTTAACCGGCTGAGCCACCCAGGTGTCCCTATTTTTATTTTTTCATAAAAAACATAAATTAAATTAACAAGTGGATAACACCATATATCAGTGTGACAGCATTCCTAATTAATTTATTGGCTTTAGTGCATACAACATGGGTTTTCTTACTAAAAATATTCAGCTGGATGCATGTCTTCTGCTTTTTGGATTTCCCATTAGGTTTGCAAATAAAACTGTTGCCCTGACTGATACTTTCTGGGGAGACTCTCTGCCTTTTAAATGTTCTCTATCAATCTCCCTGCTATTTAAACTGGTTCTTAAAGATTTTATTTATTTATTTGAGAGAGAGAGAGTGAGAGAGAGAGAGAGCACAAGTTGGGGGAGGTGCAGGGGCAGAGGGAGAAGCAGAATCCCCGCTGAGCAGGGAGCCCAACGAGAAGGGACCCTGATCCCAGAGCCCCGGGATCATGACCTAAGCCAAAGGCAGATGCTTAACCGACTGAGCCACCCAATGCCCCTCTCCCTGAAGTTTAAAGAAGTTTCTTTCCCTTACAGTTTAGCTGTCAGGGAGCATGGCCTTTGCTTAGAGTTTGGGGAATGTGTGGGGGGAGGTGTTCAGAAAGATGGCAGGGGAAGGGCAGATTCTGCACCGCCTCGTTCTCAGCATTTCCTGGCAGGAGTCCTGTGACGTGACATCCCAAGGACACTAGGTGTTTATTTATTCTTGGTTTCTAGGCTTTAGTGGGGGTTACTATCATATTGTTTCCTGTGGGCTCCCCTTGGCCTCACATCAGTTCTGCCTGATGGCCACACCTTTGAGGTCTGCTTTGACACACAGCATTTGTCTGGGAACCCCGCAATGTCCTGAAAACATTTACTTGACTTGACAGGGCCATCTTTCTCTTTTCTGGTAAAATGATGCCTGCCAGAACAGAAGGGCTTGAGGACTTTGGACCTTCTTAACACTGTCAAAGTTTAGATTACAAATGTAAATCTTGCTGTGGTTTCCTCCCCAGTTTCTCTGTCTTGAGTATCTATGCTCTTTGGCTAACAGCAAAGGACCGGTTGGTTGCCTGCCTTTACAGTTTGGTCCTAAGGTCCATGGAAATCTGAGATCAGCTGCGTGGTATGCTCCTTGGAGGGAACAGAGCTCTGAAACCCAGCTTTGCAACCACTGTGGCTTGTGGTGAAGTGCCTTGGGCATGCTGGACAGGGATTTAGGCCAGAACGAGCAGAGGGGATGTTCATCTGCATTTCCTGGAAGGCTGAGCAGAGAAGCCACAGAAGAGAGCCTGGGCTTGGCTCTGAATGGCCAACAGACGCTGACTCCAAGCCTTCCTCACAACTGCCCTGAGACAACACCCAAAGGAATTGGCCATTAAAATGAGTGGCTTAGGCAGTGCCCTCCATCTTTTGCCCCCCTTTTGGGAAATGTGTGAAAGCTGTGGACAGGGGTCCCTAGAGCATGCATCACCTTGCTCAACACTCTGTACTGGAGACTTATTTCTATCTCAGGGAGACCTGCCAGACTGAAATGTCTAGGGCTATCTTATCTTGAATGCCAAATGCATCATACAGGTCATTTCCTCACCTCTGACATGGTATCCACTCTCCTGTGAGCCATGTTTATGCACTTTAAGCAGTCTTGGTTAAATCCCAATGCCAAATGATCATCAGATGCAGGAAGCGCCCAGTCACTTGGCACTGGGGAAAACTTAATATGGCCATAAACATTTTATGTGGGTCTTTACCACTGTTATTTAATGAAGTCTCACGTTACAGTGCTCCGGGAGCGCAGCACTGTGCAGCTGGGTGACAGATGGGTAGACTGGGAACAGAAAGCAACCGTGAGGAGTTCAGTGTATCTAAAAGATAACTGGCTTGGGAATAGGGCAGGCTAGGGCTTGAATCTTGGCTCTGTCCTGTAAGTGAGTGCCGTGAACCTTGCTTCCCTGATGTACAAAATGGGGTCAGTAAAATAGGAACTTCTGAAAGGTGAAGATTTATTAAATGGTGTATAGAAGGTGACTCCAGGAGCTCACCACTAGGGTATGCAGGAGAACGCCTGACTCGTATTGGGTGTGTGACTCGAGGCACTTGTTATCTCAATGTTAGTCTCAGTCCTGGTATGAGACTGGCACTTGTGTTTTGTGCAGCTTGTTTGCAGATTTGCTCCTCCTGATTCAAGTTTTCTGGTTCCAGACTCAGGGTTTGGCAATGCTGACAAAATGCTGGCCTCACTGTACAGAAAAGATTTTGCAGATCTACAGGGGGTACAGATGTGGGTCTGTGGGTCCATCCCCTATTTCATTCCTGGAGGTTGCTGTGACCGGACCCCTCCTGTCTGAGAGAAGCAGCTGGGTGTGCTGGAAAGTCCTGTAGGATAGTGTGTAACAACTAAGCTGGGGGCATAAAGGCATAATTCAGGAAATCCCCATTTCTTTTTTTTTTTTTTAAAGATTTTATTTATTTATTTGACAGAGATAGAGACAGCCAGCGAGAGAGGGAACACAAGCAGGGGGAGTGGGAGAGGAAGAAGCAGGCTCATAGCAGAGGAGCCTGATGTGGGGCTCGATCCCACAACGCTGGGATCACGCCCTGAGCCGAAGGCAGACGCTTAACCGCTGTGCCACCCAGGCGCCCCAGGAAATCCCCATTTCCAAGTACTTCTTCTTGTGTAGATTCAGATATAAAGGGTCAAGGAAAGTAAGAAAGGAAAATTGAGTTCATGAAACAGATCATTAAAGGGTCTTGATTATCTATCTATCTATCTATCTATCTATCATCTATCATCATCTATCATCTATTACAGATGATAATAGAGACTCACAGTGTCTAGAAGGATGTTTGTTTATATACATCTCTTATCATGGAGGAAAGATGACCCCACTCATTGTTGGGTAATCTCCTTAAGTGAGATTCAAAACTCCTTTGTCTTTATCCACTTGTTCATCTGTTCATCATCTGTCCATTGTCCATCTGTCTGTCCATCCACCCATCCAACCATCTGCACCTGGTATAGTCAAGGTACAGTGAGGGCTCGGAGGTTGTAAGTACCATAACTTATCTTTTGTATGGAGCCCGGTTAGGGTAGTGCTTCAGGTTTTCGGGTTAGGCATTTGACAGATCGCCTTGGGTTTATAGTCTTACTCTTCATTCACTCACTAAGGAAACTCCAGTAGGTTGTTTACCTATTGAAGCACCAGTTTCCTCATCAGAAAAATGAGGACAAGAATATCCTCTTGTGAGGAACAAAGGAAATAGTATATGTGAAGTGTTTTGCCTTGGATTGGAAATGTATTAAATCCTCATAAAAGTAAGTGGCACAATGTGTGACTATAGTTCATACTCACTAAAAAAAATACAATTGCATAATTGCTCCAGCAGTGAAGACAAAGCACCTCTGAAAGCTTACATATTGTTTAGCTTGCAAAAATTCAACATGGGTACAAGTTTCAGGCCTACACCCATGTACATGAATGTGTGTCCATGCTTGGTAAGTGTGTATGTGTGTGTGTGCACATGAGTAATCAAGGAATGCATATTCTGTGGAACAAACTTTCCCTACAGGCTTATGGTGACAAATTTGATATCCATTTAGATTCCCAGGTGAGAACTTAAGAAGGTATTACCGTCTTTCCCAATACCAGTTTTATAAACTATAAGGCTTTTGGGAATATGTATTTCAGCTGTATACCTTATATGGTCTTTGCTATTAGTTCCTGATGTTGTCTTGGTTGATACCTTTTTTTTTTTTTTTTGTGATGAAACTTTTTTTTTCTGTCTGGAATGCCAGTGATTGTAGCTATTAGCAGTTTGTTGCCTTTTGTTTTTAGTTGGGTATTCTTTCTTAATATCCTTATTTCTCAATCTCCTTATTTCTATTATGGTTTTATTCAGACTCTTCATGTGCATCTTGAAAAGCAAATTTAAAAACCCTTAGGGGGCTCCTGGGTGGCTCAGTCTTTAAGCGTCTGCCTTCAGCTTAGGGCGTGATCCCGGTGTTATGGGATCGAGCCCTACATCAGGCTCCTCTGCTATGAGCCTGCTTCTTCCTCTCCCACTCCCCCTGCTTGTGTTACCTCTCTCGCTGGCTGTCTCTCTCTGTTGAATGAATAAATAAAATCTTTAAAAAAAAAAGGAAAAAATAAATAAATAAAACCCCTTAGTATTCAGGCAAATGAAAAAGGGGAGATTTGAATTTCAAGAAGTAGGGGTCAATTTTCATGTCTCGATACAGGAGACTCTGGAAGAGGCTCTGTCTTTGGCTGGAAACTGATTTGTCCTGGTGTAATCATTGCTGGAGGGAAGGTCTTGACTTTCATACCAAATATTTCCCATTTATGCTTACCAGGTTGGTTGTGACAGATATTTTATCTCAAGTGTCTTCATAGAAAATCTAAATGGCGTATCTTGAAAACTATTTAATAACATCTGGAAGCACAGACCAAAGATATGATTCGAGGCATAAAGCAAACCAGGACAATGAAACAAGGCTGGGACATGGCATTTTAGACCCTGATGAAGAGTGGATAATGATGCTTCTAGCCTAACTGTGGGGTTAGGGATTAGGGAAAATAAGCTAGGGAAATAGACCACCCAGGCTGAGATGGGTTAAGTGTTCATTCTTGTTTTACAATTTGAAGTATAATGAAAATTAATTTCTCGGGAGAGCATCAATTCCTTTGTGTGAGGGAATAACAGCGGGTCAGATGTGTCATATAAAACCCAATAGCAATGTCTTGGTTCTGCGCCGAGGTTCACAGCATGGGAATACCACCTCCCTGGCCCTCCAGCATGTTGACGAGAGGCAGAACCGAAGACCAGGGAGCCTGGGGTGGGGGTGGGGGGGAATCTACTGGAGTCTGTGTTTTAGGCCTCACTGATCAAAGTAGCCTGGCTATATCCTTTTAAGTCACAGACAAGATGGAAAAGGGCCAGAGTTCAGGCCGAGGCAAACGTGGCTGAGTCAGAAGGAATTCCATTGACAATTTAAGGAATAGCTATTCCTCTGATTCAATGTGCAGGCGAAGATAAAGAAGATACTGGGAATGTGTGCAAGGAGCCATATGTAAGAATGTTCATAGCGGCACAAAAACTTCAGAATGAATTTAACTGTTGATCAAGAGGAGACTGGACAAATGAATTGAGCTGCATTTATGCAGTGGAATAAAGGACAGAGATGACAAGGAGATAAACGAGCTCAAGTATTAACACGGATGACTTGTAACTCTACAATGCTGAGCACAAGAGCATAGTGAAGGAAGTATGTGGTACAAAATCATTTATATAAATTTCAAGAAAGTGTAGAATACTATATATTGTGTTTGGAGATCTATCATTATCTATCTATCTATCTATCTATCTATCTATCTATCTATCTATCATCTATCTATCATCTATCTATCTATCTATCTATCTATCTATCTATCTATCATCTATCTATCATCTGTCTATCCATCCATCCATCTCTGTAGAAAAGTATTTAAAATGCATGGGAATAATAAAAACCAAATTTAGTTTAGTTTAGTGGTTATCTTTGGGGAGTTGGGGAAGGTAATATCACCAGGAAGTCGGGGGACACACGAAATATCAATCATATGGATGTTTTATCCTTTAAAGTTGGGCAGTAGGTACCCATGTGTTTTATAATTTTACTCTTTCTAGTTTTTTGTAAGTCTGCAATATTTCATGACAGCTTATACACTTCCTTCTTATGCATAGAGAATGTGTTGAGAATCAAGAGGGAGGCTTTGCTCAGGGAGGGGTCCTGGAGGGTTACAAAGAAAGATGAAGTGATGCCGTGCTTTGCAAGAATAAGTGCCTAATATATATTTGCTGACTTAATGAAGGCTGGGAAGGAAAGAATACAGAGTCAGAAAGTCCTAAAGAAAACCTTCTCTAGGGGAGAAGAAAGTTTGGAGCCGGCAATGTGTGGCAAGCAGCAGCACGTGCAATAAAGGAAAGCAGGAAGGTCAGTGAGGTGGTCGGGTGTTGTGAAAACCAGCCAAATGTCCCACGTCCTCGGCTCCAGAGGTTGGGAAGGATTTTCACTGCGTTGGGAATTCCTGGTGCCAGACAGTCATCTTCTAGGTGCTGCTTGTCATAATCACTTAAATGGTTTCTTAAGAAATTATTCTTGTAAGGGAAAGAAAATGCATTTGAGTTTGTCTCTACAGGAAAGTAATCAGAAGATGGTGACCAGTGTTATGATTAATGAACTGCTCTATATTAACCACTGGCACACGATGGGTTTCTGGGAGTCATACCATATGTCTTCATTATTATTATTTCTTTGCTTGAGTGATTTATTCTCCTGGACTCTGAGAACACAAGTGAGGCTTTTAGAGTTAGCAGGCAGGAAAATCTCTATTTTTTACCCTACTTAAAACCGGTTACTCAACAAAGCCCACTGTACCCCGAGCCCCTTTGATGTTGCTCAGTAGACATTGCGAACGTATCAGACAAATTCATTTTTAACTGCTCACTGAGGACTTTGTGATTATCATCTAGTTGTTGTTCTAGCCATTTGGACAGACCTTTACTGAACAATGTTGAATTAATCAGGTGGAACGGAGGCTGGCTCTGTCCCTTCCTTTTGTCAGGATGGAGCGAGCCCTGGACTCAAAGCTTGTGGAAATACGGGGCTGAGGAGGTCTCTGCCTATGCTCCCTTTGGTTATTTTGTTTAATTTAAACGTGATTTTTAGTTCACCTTCTTCCTCCTCCCTTGCCTTGAGCCTCCATGGCTTAAACTATTAAAGGTAGTTTTGAGGAAGGAAATGCAAACTAGCAAGAGATCGCACTGCTTGCTTTCTAGGTTAAAAACGACTATTTGGGGGAAATGAAGTTCTGTCTCTCTAATGACATTGTTTAGTTTTGGATACTATTTTAAGTCGAAGGGTGAAATGAGCCAGATCTCTTTCCAGCCATTCTTGACTCTAATTCAGGTAGGGGCTTCCTCAATAGGGCTTTATGTCCTGGTGGAATGCAAGGCTATTTTAGGAAATCCTTGCTGGATGGAGAAAAAGCATGTCCTATAATTATGGTGACCAAACCATGCGCCCCAGATTTGCCAGGATGGTCTTTAATTCATGTTGTTTGAGGCTTTTCAATAAAGGCAGTTTATTTTGTGTGTATCAACGCAGAGTCTGATAAAAGGTATATGGATGTGTGTATAATATATATGTACCCCCCCCACATACACTTATGATTTATGGGTTTATTTGCATGAAGTCTTCTTTAGGATCTTGTGGCTTTGGAACATGTGATTCAGCCAGTGCTGTAGAAATAGCTAAGTAGCTGAGCAGCCTTGAACACGTCACTTCCTGTCATTGGGTTTTCTCAGTTCCCTGCCACCCAGCCCTCAGCAGGATCCCAGTAACTGTGCCAGACAGGGCCAAGTGTCAGGCCCTTTTGAAATTCCCTCTGGGTCTTTGTCCTTTCTTCCTGTCCCCTGTACTTGCCTCAGTCTTCACCTTGTATGACACCTCACTGTTGTCTTGCATGTCTCCCTCACGCTCTGCAAGAGACCAGCGTCTGAAATGGTCTTTACGTTCGTTATCACCATTGGCTAGCATAGTGCCAGGAAGATCTATAATAAAAAAGTGACTGGAAGGAAATGTACCAAAAAGATAACAATGGTAAGAGGGTGGGGGATCTTATTCTTTATACTTTTTCAACTTTTCCTCCTTTCTTTTCACCATGAACAGGTATTACTTAAAGAATCAGAAAAATAAAAACAATGAATGGTATTTTTTTTCCTCTGAGCACTCAGGATCTGAGAGGGGTCTGGGGAGCAGGATGAGACGATTTCCACGCTGCAGACTGTTGCAGCGCCCTGTGCCTCAGCCCTGGACATGTGGGAGCAGCCGACTCCTCCTTCAGCTCTCCCACGAACCGGGCCACGCCACTGCGACAGGCGGCCATGCGGGCGTCAGAGCCTAGGACTCAGTCTCTTGTGGGCTGTCCCCTTCCAAGGATTGATTTGAGCTGTGTCCTGGCAATTAAGCGCAAACCAACGTGTACACTGAATGCTTCATATACCAAATGTCCCAGCAGCTAGCAGTCCCTCAGGATTCTGGGCCCCAGCCTGTGACTTCACTGGGGGCTGAGCTTGAGTGGTGGGCAATGCCCTATGTGGAAAGGCTGTGTAAGAATGTGGTGTTTTGAGATGGAATGTGGATTATCTCCAATGAGGGGGAGAAGGCAGCCTTCCAAGGAGGGAAGCAACTTGTAGAGGGGCATGGTAGTGGGAGTAAGGTCAGCTTGTGTGTTCAGTGTTTGGGGGTGGTGGGGAAGTGGGTGATGGGTGGAAACAGGAAAGAAAATGTGCAATCTAGAATGGAAGGTGCTAAGGTAGGAGGACTGGGAAATTAGAATGGAGAACTGGGGGATGGGTCAGGTGTGGGAGGTCTGCGAGAAGAGGACAAAGGCACAGCCTTGAACTGGTTGGTGGTGAGGACCCATTGTGAGGCTCTCAGGGGAGGACGTAATGTAATATAACTGCTCAGGGCCACAGAGTCTTCTCTTAGATCAGAATGAGCCAGGAAAATGGTTAAGAACGTGGGCTCTGGGTGATGCTTCCTGGGTTGATTCCTGGTTCTGAGTTGTATTACCCATCTGGACAATGGGAATAATGATAGCCCCTTCTCACAGAATTGCTCTGGGACAAAAGGAGATAATTCATGTAAAATATTTAGTACAAAGCCTGGCACATTGCATGAGCCTAATAAATAGCTGTCATATGCAAAGTAATATTAATACTCATTCAATCAGTATGGTAATAAGTTTGGGAAACCAACTATTAAAAGCAACTAGAAATTATTCCATTAAGGGAGTGAGCTTGAAATCCTTCCGGATCTTTGTAGGCAAGTCCCATCCCATCCCACAGTCTGGCTTTATTTACTGTCACTTAGCTTTTGTGAAATATTTACGTTGGCAGGTTACTCAACCATAATTTTTGTCCGTTATCCCCCTAAGGTTGGTGAGGAAGATTAGTTTGTTTATCTTCTATTGCAGAAGACATATATAGATATAAACACAATGACATTTAGTTACTACATCTCTTCCGTTAGCTTTTACCACAGTTATCAGAGCTTCTCTGGGGGAACAAAGCGAGGTACAAGGATGATTGTGGTCAGGCTCTTCTGTGCTACAAAGAAGAAGGTAGTGAACAATTCAAAGGTACCAGAGTGGTTCCTTTTTGGCCAAATATAAGGCCCAATCCTTGAAGAAGGTTAGGAATGACCAGAATTGCTAAAAGAGGACTGACAAAGCAAATCAAACACTCTACACTCTTCAGAACCTTAGTTCTTCCTTTGGATGCTATAGCTTAAATTATCCCTAATGAAAATGTAACTACCTTTGGGAGGGACACTGTTTTTGTGCCATTATCAGTGGACTTCTCAGCGGAGAATTATATTCCAAGCCAGAGGACAATATTCCCAAGCTCAGCTGCCACTGTGACATTCCTATGTGCCGGACATACGTGACTCCTTTTAATTGATAACAATGGTGAGCTGAGAAGGTCCCCTGGGGGATATGACTCATAGTGAGTCAGGTGCACATGGAGGTTGAATCCAGCCTATTGTCTTTTGCCAAAAGGTCTTTACCATGCTTCAGCTGGAATATCAGTGGAATTGTGTGATGTGGATCTGATGGAAGGAAAAGCATTCAACACCAATGCCCTCTTGGGCTACCTGGCAGCACCAGTTAGCACTGCAGTGGTTGGTCCCAGGTCCAGCGTGCTGGCTGACCAGACAGATGAGGACAGTAGCTCAGGTGGGCTGTGACCCGGGATTGCTATTTCATCTATGGATTCCAGAGAAGAAGGTGTGGAAGAAAGGCCTAAAAGAGGAGAAAGGCACCAAACCCAGCCCCGTGCCTGTCACTGGTTCGCTCAGGGCACAGCCTTAACATTAGGTGCCTCCCAGATCCCAGCTTCTTCCCATACATGATAGCTGGTCCTTTCCAGAATGAGCTCAGTGCCTATGTGGGGCTTCAAACCACAGCCCATGGAACTGCATCTCGTGTCTTCCTCCTGGCCCCACGTTAGGCTCCTTTCAGGGAGAGAGGCCCTTGGAAGGGGGAAAAGAATGACTTCCTCTCCTTTTGCTTCTAGAAATATGTTGTACCCCAGGGTCAAGCCCTTTGCATTTGGCCCCCAAGATAGGTCATGTCTGTTGGTTATTTTCCTGCTATGTGTCCATTTCCTTTCCTGTGGAAATAGCATTCCAGTTTTTCTTTGGGTCAACATCCCTTCCTCAGTCTTAGCCCATGTGGGCCAGATGGGGCTGTGTCTACCTCCTAAACCCCCATGCACATGCATATGTGTGTGTGTGACCTAGGCCTGGCTGATTGGAATCACTCTCCTTGTTTCAGACATGGACATATCAGTCAGACTGGACCACTGGGCATTAGTCCTGGGGTTTTTAACATGACTATCACCAAAGACATGCTTTTTTTCCTCCTGGGGTTGCTAACTTGGTAAATGGATGTAAACTTGGAAGTCCTGGCAGAAATCTAAGGAAACAGGTAAGAAGAGCTTGCCCAGAAAATACAGTCAAACTAAGAGATAGAGAGAGAAATGTTCCCCTAGACACCATTCTAGTGCCTGGATCCAGCTGTGTCTGAAGACACGATATTGATTGTTTTCTCTTAGTTACATGGGCAGAATGAATTATCTTTGTTTTTTGTGCTGTTTTTATACAGACCTAAAAAATCTTGGATAATAAAGGCCTGCATTCTGGATTATCAGAAATTATACAATTAAATTTATAAACTATATTTTCCTGATGACTGTACCTTTACATGTTGTCTCTTACATACCAGCAGCCAGCCGCGCCTCCAGGACCACAACAGTCCTGGGTGGCAGGGAAGGGTGGTACTTTCACATCTCTAACACCTGTGGCTATTGGCTGGGATGTAGAAGACAGAGCCTGAGGGAATGTTCAGTTGAAGAGCCTTCCTGAGCTAAGATTTTCCAGATAACTTCCATTTTCTCTGTTTGTATTCTGTAACAGTAAAAAATCCCCAGGCAAATACTGGCATTCTGGGTTATGTGGGAAGGACATAAAAATCATCTGCTGAAATGAAAGTCAAGTGTTTCCTGAGTGGTGCTTTCAGGGCTCTGGAACATTTCAGGAGAATATTGCAAAGTTCCGAACTCACAGTTTCAGCACTTGCCTGGACCCTAGAGTGCTCCTCCAACCCCCTCATTTCAGAGGAGCCAAGATTCAGTGAGACAAGGGAGTTTCGATAAGGCCTCACAGCTAATATAATTGTAGACCGCTATCCCTGAGAGAGAGTCCCTCTGATTTCCTCATGGAGACCAGAGACTAGACCCTTTGTTTCCTGTATTAGGGCTCTCCAGTCACAAGTGACAGATAACAACTGAAACTAGCAAGAGAGGACTTTATTGCTGTCTCAGCTGCATAGTCCAGGATCATGGTCTAACTTCAGGGGAGGATGGATCCAGGAATTCCTAATTATATCATAAAGACAGAGTCTTTTTTTCTCTGTATTAATGGCACTGCTTTCCTCTGTGTTGGCTTTAATTCTCCAGCAGATTCTTTCCCCCTTGTGACTTCTGGCAGCAGGAAGATTTTATTCCATCATATTAGTCATTCTAGGTGATAAAGAGCTTCTACTTTCCAGTAGTTCCAGCAGATTCCCAGGGCTCATGTTCACTGGCTCAGAGAGGGTCACCCTGTATCAGTCAGTGCTCCCAGGGACTGACAGTGCTGTGAGCCTCACAGGGCCGCTCCAGGCTTCAGCAGCTCAGGGATGGGTGGGCTCCACTCAAACCAGCTGGATGAGCCAGGATGGGGGAGGGGTGGCAAAAGGGAATGTGCTGTTGCTCCCTGGGGGAGGAAACAGTAGAAGCCCACTACCCTTCCTTTGAGCCAGGACGGGCTCTGGGGGAGGCCGGAGCTTTTATTTGGGGGCTGAGTCCCCAGGCTCAGTAATAGCATCTGGCCCTAGGCTGGCAAGTTGTACTTTCAACTCAGCAGTGTAACCTCTGAGGTTTTACTTAGCTGTGAAGATGAGGTTTCACAGGAGGGGTATCAGTTTGGCCATTTCTAGTGGCCTCGCCTCTGATAAATATCCCCATCTTGGCTGCGCTCCTCTATTTTCTGGCCATGATAGGGCACCCCGCCAAGCATATCTCAGACAAATATCTGTATTGTTTGTGGCGTGATTGTGACTTCCTGTCTTCCAATTTAGTCCTCTGCCTTGCTTTTCACTGTCTGGGTCATTTGATATTACATCTGGTGCTTCCTGTTTTTTAAGTCTCCGACTCTAGTCATCCAACTGAAGAAACCAGGGGTCAACTTCTTCATAAGTGATGCCCGCTTTAGTCACTTGTTTTGGTATACCAATTGACATTTGCGTAAGGAAAGCTGTCAGGTGTCTGCTGGTTTTCTCAGCCTCACACACTTCCCTATTTACGAGTTTTTGTTTTTCAGACATTGGGACTTTCTCTCCCTTGTGTGGACGTGGTGGTGGGGGGAGGGGCGACCATTCAGTAGTAGCTCTCTCTCTGTGAACGAGCTCCCTGCCCATTAGGGTCCTGAGTCCCATGGGTCCACCTATCAGAACAAGGTTGCTTCAGGCATGACAGGCTGAGCCGCACTCCTGGTGCCTCCCCTCTCTCCTTTCTCAATCCTGGGGTTCACTGGCCTCCCTTGTCCTCTCAGACTCGAAGGGGTCAGCTATGATGAAAAGACTTCAGTCAGGCCAGCAAAAAGCTACTAAATGCAGATTTGCTTATTCTTGCCAAACAGAGAGTAATGTTTTAGTCACTAAAATTTGCACTTCATTTAACCTTTGTTTTCCCAGAATGGCCCGACTTGGGAGGATGGGGATAAAGCCCTAAGACATTTATATCAAAAATAGACTATTTATGGTATCACTTGCACAGCTTCCTGGCCCTCTGTGGAGAGGAGCTTCGCTGCCCTGAGCTGTCCCAGACCTGCATTATTTCTTTCTTGGCCAAGGTAGAGGGATACATTCAGGGAATTTTCCGAGATAACAGGGAGAGTGGAGATTTATTCCACCTTAAGGGCAATGGCAGCTTTTGCGGGGGGTTTGAGGAATCTATAAAGACATGGAAACCTGCACTTGAAACTTGATATTCTGCTCCGTCTCTGTAGGAAGGCTTCGCTGAACAAGGGAATGGGTGGACACGGCAGCTGTGAAGAATTAGGGCATCACTGTGAGCAGTTCTGCTGGTGCCTACTGAGACTTCAGTTGAACTCACAAAGGCTCAGTGCCCAGAGGAAAGACTCTGACATGTCTGCTTCCTAGGGACATGAGGGTCAGAGGCCAAATATTCCCTCATCCTACCTTACCTCAGGCCTAGGGACCACTGGGGCTTGGAAAATGTTGGGGCCTTTGGTGTTTCTGGCAAGGCTGGCACAAGAGTGAGGAAAATCCCGGGGCACCTGGGTGGCTCAGTCGTTAAGCGTCTGCCTTCGGCTCAGGTCGTGATCCCAGAGTCCTGGGTCGAGCCCCACATCAGGCTCCTCTGATGGAAGCCTGCTTCTTCCTCTCCCACTCCCCTGCCTGTGTTCCCTCTCTCACTGGCTGTCTCTCTCTCTCTCTAATAAATAAATAAAATCTTTAAAAAAAAAAAAAGAGTGAGGAAAATCCTTTCTTTTCTCTGAATCTTCCCATCACTGTCTTTTCTCTGGGTGACCATATAGGGATGTGTGACCATCTGGCCGATTCTGTATTTCTGCATGTGTGAAATGTGCATAATCCAGCATGCAATAAACTCAGCCCTTTATAGTCGTCAGTCAAAACCAAGTGCTTCTATGAGCTCACTGAAGAAGGCAATACTGCTAAGTGTGTGACTTAAAACAGGAAAAAAAAAAAAAAACCCCAGTAAAATCCCAAACCAAAAAAACCCTGTTTCTGTGTAATGCTTTAAATGACCTTATTTCTTCTCTCAAGCTACTTCATGAGGTCAGGAGGACAGGCGTCATTGGTGGCTGGAAGAATTCAGATGGAGGGGGAAGGGACCTGTCCTACGGCAGTAGGCTTCCAAGGCCAAGTCCACGAATGCTTGCATTTCAGCTTTGGTCAACAAATGAAACAAAGCCAAACAACAAAAAGCAGGCTTTTACCCAGACAGTTGCTGGATGGGACCATCACAGAGTTATTACTGCCACTAGAAAGGGGCAGGCAAACATCTGGAATGTGACAGGAGATTTCTAGAGTCTTCGTACTTCCCACTTCTATGTGGGAAGAGGTTCTGCCACACCCTGTCCCTGTAGATCTGACGCCTGTCAACCAGGGGCTTGGGTGTTTCCTCGGTGCCTCAGGGAGGTAGCCGCTGAGCCTGGGCTGGACTCCACCTCTGCTCTCTCTCTACTTCTACTTTCTTGACCGCAAACCAGGTCTGATTGCAGCCCCAGTGAGGATGTCCCCTGAGAAATACCTCATGTATCTAAGAAGTCTTGTCTTCTGGACATTCTGCTCAGTGCTCTCTGTGGGAATCCACAGAATCCAAAGGCATAAGGATTCAGGGTCATGAATTCAAATCTTAACTCAGCCATTCTTACTGAGTGACCTCAGGCTAGGCACTTAATCCTCTTAGGTCCCACCTGCTTCATCTGTAAAACAGGTGTTTTATATGGATTTCTAAGAGTGCTTTGTACAGTGCCTGGCACCTCGTAAGTACCCAATACAAGGAAGCTATTCTTAGCAGCCTGTGGACAAATACAGTCCAGTTTTCCTAATCCTAAGTGAAATTCCCCCGAACTGCCACTTTTGATTATTATGATTATCACAGATACTTTGATTTTTAACCATCTTCTCTTTCAAAAATATATTTGTGTATAGCTTAGTATTACAGTAAAGTCTCTGGAATGAGTCATACAGGGTTCATGTTCTGGTTTTGCCATTTATCTGCTGTGGGACACTTCTCTTAGTCTGTTTCCTCATCTGGAAGCTAAGGTTAAGAGCAGCTTCTTTCAGATTGTATTGTATTGTATTTTTTTTAAAAAGATTTTATTTACTTATTTGACAGAGGGAGAGGGAGAGAGAGAGCACAAGCAGGGGGAGCAGCAGGCAGAGGGAGAGGAGAAACAGGTTCCCTGCTGAGCAGGGAGCCCGACTCGGGGCTTGATGCCAGGACTCTGGGGTCAGGACCTGAGCTGAAGGCAGACGCTGAACCGACTAAGCCACCCAGGCGCCCCAGATTGTATTGTGTTTATGGGAATTGTACGGAAAGAGCTCCATTAGTGGTTGTCTTTGTCATGTTTTATTGAGTATCTACTGCCTGCTCAGTGTTCTCACACTCAGTTTCTTATTTTGTCAACTCAGTAATCGTGCAAAGTAGGTATTATTCCCATTCTTTGGACAAGGAATCTGAGGCTCAGTGAGGCTAGGTAGCTTGTCTGAGGTCACACTCCCAGTAAGTGGTAGAAATGGTAGAAATGGAATCCTCCACACTGCTCTTCCCGTGACTCTGCACAGCACACATTTTATCCCAATCCCAGGGGCTCTACGTTCTCTTTAGCTTTTGGTGTTTCCAAGCTTTGTTCTTCTCTGAGTGTGTGGCTCTGTCCTCAGCCAAGATGTCCAGAGGCTTCCTGTCCTCACCTCTATCACCTCTGTCTCTTTCTGTGCTCATCTCTTCCACCCGCCACAGGCATCCTCGAGGCCAGGGGTTGGACCAGTCCCTGCTTTATCAGTGCTGGTGGCTGACCTGGCCCGTGGCAGACCCTCACCCAGTATGGGTCAAATTAGTAACTGGCGAATGTAAGGCAGTGACAACGGGGGCTTCAGGGTACAGGGCTACCTCCCACCTTCTGCCTGTCTCCATCTCCATGTTACCTAGCATAGACAGGCTGCCCAGGATGTCCTGACCATGTTTGTGGCCTGTGGACTCCACTTCCCCCTGAGTCATCAGCACTTTGACCATGCTGAGCTCATCTGTCTCTCTCTGGCAAGAAGGTCCAGGCCCAGTGGCTGGCATGGGGTCCCACATCCTGCCCCCGTCCTGTGCCTCCCACCCTTCATGTGCTACTAATTCACCCAGAGATTCTAGGCCACATCAATTCCCCGGACCTCTGGGCCTGGGCCCCTACTGCTGACCACAGCCTCATGCAAGCTTCCAGAACTGCAGGCTTTCATTTGTTCATGCATTCCTTCATTCCTTCATTCTCCCAGTGATCTAGATCCTACAGATACCCGGGCAATAAGGAGTCACAATTAAGTTGGGGTCTCTCAAACCTGGTTTTGCCTTAGAATCACCTAGAACAGTTTTTACAAATACAGATTGCTAGACCCCACCTGAGACCTACAGAAGCCAAATCTCTAGGAGCAGGGTTCTGGCAATCCATACATCTAAGGTGTTCTCCGTGTGACTCTGAGGCACAGTGGTTAGGAGAACCTCTAGTCTGGGAATTCACTCTGCTGCAAATACCCTAAAAAGGCCCAGAAACCAAGACAGAGGGCTATAGAGGGGGATGTTGCCCGCCTCACCCCTAATCCTTTGTATTTGGGCTTGAGGGCCTCTAACAGTCCTGTGGTGCTATTTCTTCCTGACGGCCCGTGGGTATAAACCTGCTGCCTAACAGCCCACCCCTGGGGACAGGGACTGTATCTGTTTTCCTCACTTACAGTGAGTGCTTACAGCAGGGCCTGGTGTCTAGTAAGGACCCAGGAAATAGCTATGAATGAATGAATGAATGAATGAACAAATGAACTCCCAACTGCCTTTAGGTGCAGGATGGGCCCCTCTTCTTGTTGGCTCCATGATACTTACTGTGTGTGTATGTGTGTCTAGGAGGCTGGTGGGAGAGCCCAGGCTAAAATGAGAGACCCTCCAGCTTTGCAGTCTCAAGGCCTCTCTCCAGGCCCTGAGAAGAGAATGGGGGCTCAGGCTGAGTCTGTGATCCTGCCAGGACAAAAGAGACTATGGAGCGGGCCTCTACCTCTGGAAGTGTGGAGTTTGCCAAAGACGGAGAACGGCTGCACTTTTGAGCAAGTGAGAGGTGGCTGGCATGGGGTAGTCATTAAAATGGTAGTTGACCTCCTGGCAGCTCAAGCGAGGCCCCGTAGACCTCAGCCCTCCCTAGCCGGCCCGCTGGGACCCTCAGAGAGAGGCCCATCCATCACGGGGGTCCTCTGGGAGGGCCGCTGGCGTTTTTCCGTGAGTCAGTTATGGGGCTCTGTTTTCAACACAGATCTTGTCAAATTCAAGCTGTCAACCGCTCAGACCCTGAAAGCCTATCACAGCCCCCTGGGGACACTCGTGTGGCGGGCAACCTTGAAGGGGCTCTGCTGAGTGTGGTACTGTGGTGATAAGAGGGACAAATGAGAAGGAGCCACCTGGGCCGATAGTCCATTGTGCTAGTCCACACCACCCCCTCTGTGTTTGTCCTTGAGGGACATCCCGGCAGCTGCATGGAGTATGTTTACTCCCCTTTACACCCCTCAGTTGCCTCTCTCCCCCTGTGCCATCTCTTACAGGGAACAAGGAAGGAGCTAGTGCACAGAGTGGGTTGAGGACACCGGCTGGCTCTGTCACCTAGAAGCTGTGTGACCTTGGGCAAGTTACTCAATCTCTCTGACCCTGTTTCCTCAGGTCATTGTGCAGATAACATGAGATGATACCTGGCCAAGCATAGGGCCTGGCACATTGTAATTGCTCAGTGATGACTAGCTATTATTAGCATGTTTGTAGCAGTGAAGCACAGCACAGCTTGGATTCCTTGCTGGTTTTCTCATTTAAACTCCTCTTGGCCACATAACATCCTAGTACCCATTGAAAGATGAGTAAATGGAGGCCAAGCCAGGATTGGAGGTCAGGTCTCTCACCTGTGCTGATTCTCATCTTGGCCTTCCAATCATCTGATGAGGGACTGGATGGGCCCACCAGGCCTGAGTGTGGGCACAGCCATCCAGGTGTTCTTCATAGGGGCACCAGCTGGGCTCTGGGCTTTCTCCCGTCCTGTGGTGGAGGGCAGGAGCTGATCTGATCAGCGGGCTCTCTGCAGACAAGTTCCAGGGTAGGGGATATCTCCTCTAGGGCCAAGGGGAGCTCTAAATCTGGGCCAATGAGTTGAAGGTTGAAATCACTTTAGCTGGAAAGAGCCATCTGAATAGGTTGGGAAACAGGAAGAAGGCCAAGAGCAGATAGGGACTTTAAGGAATTTGGATGTTCTGGAGGTGAGAGGAGAAGCAATAAGACGGAGGAAAAGAAAACCTGCCCAAGACAATGGCTGGTACATACATTGATGTCTGTGAGGAGGTTGTTTTGGACCCCTGCAGTGTCCTATTTAAAGGGTCCAAAATGTTCTAGAAGGCTCCTCTGAGGGGAAGTGCAAAGTCCCCTCACCTTGCCTCTGTGCTGAGTATTGGCTGCTGGGACTGATCCCAAACCTTCTCTTCCTCATGAGGAAACGTTATTGGTTGGAGATCTTAGATAGAAATGGCAAGACCTTCACACCCACTGGCTGGCTCTTCACCAGCATTTGTTAAGCACGGGCTGGGTTAGGGTGAGACATAAAAGATTATAGGACAAGGACTGCTAGCCGGCCTCTCCACTTCATGGGAGGGTCCCTACCTATTGCCATCCTAACAGGCTTGCAAATGCTCCTCTGGAGGGGGCTTTGCTCCTCCCTTGCAATCAGACAGGGTAGCTGGAGAAGGACAGTCAGAACCCCGCTGTGACCCAGAGGGACCTTGACTTGTGGGCGACAGCAACTTCCATGTGGAAGCAGGGCTGGTGGGTGGAGGGATGATGGGGGAGGCTAGTGGTGGCCAGAGGGTGAGTGGGGATGGCATGGGTTATTGAAGGGCACTGCCTGCTTCCACAATTACTCAGAGGCGTAAGCTGCATTTCCTACTGGCCCTTTAAGAAAGGCACCTGCCTTGTGAAATGCCAGGGCAGAGTGGAAACCCAGAGTGTGTGACCAGACACCACTCCCTCTTTGCTGACAGTCACGGTCACAGTCACAGTCACGCTATCACTGGTCCAGGTCTGTGAGAGATGTGGAAACTTGCTTGTGTGGGAGTCCTAGGTTACCCACTTGCCCCCCCCAACACACACAGACATACACACACACACACACACACACCCCTTAGTAAACAGCACTGGGCTGCCTCAGTCTCTGGCACATTAGTGGCTGTGGACCATTTTCATTCTTTCTGGGTATCAAAGAGTTTGGACTAGATTTGTATTTCCCAAAATGTGGTTTTATATACCCCTGGCAAAATACAAGCTAAATTTAGGTAGTGTGTGAATGAGCTTTTTGATATATTTATTTTAATGATTATGAGAAAAATTTAACTGGCATATCAAACTTGTGATTTCATGGTCATTATTGCCTGGGATAAAGTTAAGTGTATTTAAGTAAAAAGGTGAGTCAAATGCAAAGAAAACAAATGAAGTAAACGATAGTATACGTTAGTGCTATCTGCTAGAACTACAATGGGAGCCAAAAATGCAAACAACATAGGTACTTAAAAATTTTGTATTAGTCACATTTTTATTTTTTTATTTTTATTTTTTTAAAGATTTTATTTATTTATTTGACAGAGACAGCCAGCGAGAGAGGGAACACAAGCAGGGGGAGTGGGAGAGGAAGAAGCAGGCTCATAGCGGAAGAGCCTGATGTGGGGCTCGATCCCATAATGCCAGGATCACGCCCTGAGCCGAAGACAGACGCTTAACCGCTGTGCCACCCAGGCGCCCCAGTCACATTTTTAAAAAAGGAACAGGTGAAAGTAATTTTAATAATAGATGTTTTCTTTAGATAGACCTAAAATATAATTTTGACATGTAATCAGAAAAATTATTAGTAGATATCTACTCATCAGTAGATCAGTAGATATTATATATATGTATATATAATATATATATATTTGTAATAGTTCTTCAAATCTGCTGTGTGTTTTACACTTATGTCACATCTCAATTTGGCTTAGTCACATTTCGAGGGCTCAAGGCCACACGAGGCTTGGGGCTACCATGCTGGAAAGCGTAGGTCTAGGTGATATGCCGGCATGGTAACGTTATAAAGGTGGTATGTGAATTTCTGCATTCTGGAGCCTTCCAGCTTAGCTCTAACACCTGTGCTTCTCCCACACACTGATTCTCTGCCCTGCCCCACATCACTCTCCCTCACTCTCCAAATTGAAGCCCCTTTCCTGCCCCTGCTCTCCTCCCCTTCCTCTCTGACCAAGCAGTATACTTTGTCAGTTGCCCACAGGAAGTTTTACATTGGGAAGTTTGTTTGGCATATATCTGGTGAATCTTTTGCAAGAAATAAATCAGAAAGAAGGCCCTTCTGATAGGCAGATAGGAACGTCCTCCCTGCTGCTGCCTCTTAATCATCGGCCAGTGACAACCTGCATGTATGTACTCACCAGTGATGCATCGACCTTCTCTAATTCGCTTGGCAGGTGGCCTGAGGGGATGTGACAAGCTCTTTTCTGCAAGTCCCTTAACATCATTTGTTATCAATGTTTTATATTCATCAGAATCATCTGGGGAACTTCTTAAGTATGCAAGGGTGATTTTGACACCATTGGATGGGGCATATGGTTATGATTCTGGGCATGTGATTTTGATATACATGGAAGTTTGAGAACCACTGCCTGAAATCTGTTCCTACAGTATATAGGTCGGTAATGGCTTGCTGGAAAACTCTAAATTGGAATTTTGTAGGCCTTGTCATTTCAGATGTAAGTTCTAGAAGAGGAAGCATGGACACTTTCCACCCTGGTTGTGACTAAACTAATTGGAAATGCTCCTGAATTTTCCACAAAGGACTGACCATCAACCCAAAATTGCCTTAGAAGAAATACCTACTAAACTCTAACCCAGCCAGGCATGGTCCTTGGGCTCTTGATGACAATTATTTTCAAAAAGGGTGCTCACTCTCATCCCACATTTGTTATCCCTGCCATTTTATCCCCTATAATGCTCTCTAGGGACCAATTAATAGTATCTGAATGGAAGCATGAGTCAGAAGTGGAAATGAGCTTGTCCTGGATCAGATTTCCGTGTGTGCACGCACATGCACACGCACATCCACATGCAAGTGCACCCACCCCCCCACACACAGCATTACGTCAGAGGGAAAACTGCCTGTGCCCAGAATCTCAGGTCTTATCAAGAAAGCCATCCCCCCATCCCACTCCAGAAATAAAGTCCTTGTGACTCAGATTCAGATTCAGGTGAAGTGAACTCAACTCCAGGGAAGGTGGCAAACAAGAGGAGTCTCAAGCTTCAATGCGATGTAGTTAACAGTAGGATCCTTAAAAAGTAAAGGGGGGGTGGATTTAGATTCAATGAAGGTATACTCTGTACCAGGTATTTAACATTTCTTACCTTTTAATGACCCTGTAGAGGAGATATTTTAAGACCCATTTAACAGACTCAGCTGTTGAGGACCAGAGAGACGACTTGCCCTGTGTTGTGTGGTGGGTAAGTGGCAGAGCTGGTGTTTTTCTCTGAAGGCTAAGTGCTTTCTCAGGATAGCAATTGCTCAGCCTACATCTGGGTTTCCTATAAACTGCCTGACTTACTCCTTGTGAAGAAAAAGAAGGCAAGAAAATGAAGTTAAACTGTATCTTTGTTGAAGAGAGATCCCGATGTCCCTAGAGAGCCTGGCTGCTCCCTGCCGGCATCCGTTCCCGTGGTGCACTTGTGAAGGTGACCCTCTCAGCCTGGGAGCTGCAGCATCATTAACTGAGTCCGTGTGCCTTGTACCAGCCAGGGACCCACTTGGAGGCAGATGGAACACTCAAAGGGGTCCTGGAGGAGAGTTTAAAACAGTTTTGGGGCATGGGTAGGGTTAGGGAACCAGGGAGGGAGGAGGAAACACCCGAGGGAAGCTGTTACCACTCTGCGCCCAGAGGAGCAAGCTGAGGAAGAGTCTTCTCAAACCCAGGGACTGGGAGAGGGACCCCTAGGCAGGAGCTGAGGCATAGGTAGAGGCATGCAGCTCCTGTCAGAACAGCAGGGGGATCAAGGGAATCAGCCCCTCAACCCCTCTCCTCTCACCTTCTGATCCTGCACCTTGGCTAACAGGATAACCTGCACCTACCCAAAGCCTGCGGAATGGCGCCTGGCACATACTTAGGGCTAAGTAAGTGCTGGCCATTATTTCCATCGTGGGTAACTGGGTCCTCTAGCCTGGAGCCTGCCTGAGGCTGTTTCTCCAGAGAATGAAGAGAGAGCTCCTGTCTCTCTGCTGCAAACCAGTAGCAAGGTGGCTGCTTGGAGAAGTGCACTTGGCTGCTTGAGCCTCATATGATCCTCTCTCACATAATTGTCTGTGACCACGTTCAAGTTATAAGGGAAACTGCTGTTTGGTTAGCTCCAGAGTTAAATGACTCTGAATTAGACGATCTAACAGAGACTGACCCTGGATCAGGCGGATTTATGAGTTGTTTGATCACGAAATCAAGAGAGGATTTGTGCTGAGTTTCCACATGAGCCCTCTGACAGAGAGACACAACCGATTCAAACAGGAAGCACCGTGGGATGGAGGAGAGCCACGATGCAAACTATTTTCCATTGGCACCCCTCCCCCTCAAGCCCCTGAGCCCATCTCCTCTCTACTACACCCTGCTCTGAGCTCAGTGGGGGCCGACTCCTGAGGACAGCATCACCCAGGTGCCCTTACCGGCTGGCTTCCACTTGGGTTTAGCAGAGAGGGGAACACAGCAGGAGACCCAAGGGTGGGAAGACAGAGAGGTGGGTTATTTCTCTGTCCTGAGTCTCTGGGAGTGGCCATGTCCCTCTTTGATACAACTCCCACTGGGCAGCTGTCCTTCAAGTCTCCAGCTGTCTCTGGGCTCTAGTAACACTGCTTCCTCCTTGAGTCCTTTCAGCCCTAGGTGTGGTTATGGCTTCCCACTGGTGGCTGGGCCCTGGGCCCCTTGCCATCGTTGGTCTGTTCCCTCACCCTGGCCCACACTTCTGTCAGGAACCCTTTCATTAGAACTCCTGTGACAGTCTGTGAGCTGTATATCTGCTGATCCTGACTTACTCAGCCTCTTATCAACTCCTACCTAGCAGGTGCTCAGTTAAGAATCTTGAATGGGGGGCGCCTGGGTGGCACAGGGGCGCCTGGGTGGCACAGCGGTTAAGCATCTGCCTTCGGCTCAGGGCGTGATCCCAGCGTTCTGGGATCGAGCCCCACATCAGGCTCTTCAGCTATAAGCCTGCTTCTTCCTCTCCCACTCCCCCTGCTTGTGTTCCCTCTCTCTCTGGCTGTCTCTATCTCTGTCGAATAAATAAATAAAATCTTTAAAAAAAAAAAAAAGAATCTTGAATGGAATGGCTCTGTGGCAGAAGGCATGCCGAATATTCTCATGCAAATACAATGCTAGCGTGTATGTGTGTGTGTGTGTGTGTGTGTGTGTGTGTGTGTGTGTGTGACAAATGCATGAGTAAATGGACTCTAAAACTTTCTTCAAAGATGAAGGTGTTCTATGGTAGATTTCAAAGCCAAAAGATATTAGAAATGACTGACAGTATCACGCTTGGCCTTATCATTCACAAATCATCAGAAATGTAGCATAGCTTGGTCATATTTAATCTTAAAATGGTTAGAAGAGTAAGGATTGGTGCACTGGGTGTTATACGCAAATAATGAATCATGGCACATTACATCAAAAACTAAGGATATACTGTATGGTGACTAACATAACATAATAAAAAATTATTATAAAAAAATAAGAGTAAGGATTGACAGAATTACAGAATCATTCCAGGCACTTGTTAATATTTCTAGGGTTTTATTAAATCCTGTCCATTTTGGACTGAGGACTACATTGCATGTTATACCCCTTTGGTGCAAATAAGGGAAAGGAGATAATAGGATTTGGTTTTCTTAGCCTCTCCAGATGCCATTGTGGGGCCATGACACACTATTCCACGCCTGTCTCTCTGGAGGCTTCCTTGGCTGTTGTCCTTAGCATTTGGCCATACTTGAAGCAAAGTGAGCCGAAGGGAAAGTTGGCTTTGAAACTGTGGACCCAATGAGGTTAGAGTGGTTTCCTGTCCCCATTAAGAAGTACCATATCTGTCACACGTGTTGATAGATGACTCTGCTTCTCAGAGTTTTGCCTGGTAGAAGGACATGGAGATAGATGGGATTCCCACACCCTCCAGTGCCCCCCCCCCGCAAAGAAATGAGTTGTTCCCAGAAAGTTCCAGCATCTTTAATATGGGAGACATACTTTGGCACATATGCCTTGAAGTCAGTCCATCAGTCTGGCTTTGTTTAACTTCCCTGAGAAGCAGTGCTATGGGAAGGACTGTTAAATGTTTCCAAAACAAGTTTTGAAAAGAAGCCACCAGAAGGAAAAACAATTTGCCAAAAAGAAGTCCCTCACCCACTGCGGCACTTTTGTTGTTCGCTCTAATGAAATGAAAACCCCAAACCCGCAAACTGAAGTGTGGCCCACATTTTATGGCCTGAGCTGAGGAGTTTCATTTAGGAGGACACACACAGGGTTACTTAGGGCTCTCAGGGGTCACAGCAGAGACTCAGATGGCCACGGGTATGACAGTGGCAGGCGGAGTAGCCAGAGCCTTGGTGCTCGTTACTCCCTTTCTGCTCAGCTGCCCCAACCCCAGTCTTGCTCTCTCCCCACTGCCAGCTGCAAACATCTGCCCCTTTTCTCAGGAAATAGCGTGGACGCTTTCCCATTGATTTCAATGGGTTTTGCTGTTGCTCACCTCCCCGATTTTGGAGTTCTGAATCTATCCCTTCTCTGGTCCCTTCTCTTTGGCAACTTCTTGGTCTATCTTTTTGGAATTTAGCCTTCTGTTCCAACGCTCGTTTGTGCTTGACCTATAAATGCAAAATCCCTGCTCCAGCCCTGGGTCTTTGGAAGCTCACCATTTGGGCTCATCCCCAGCCCCCATGCTTCCTCCTGCCTCCACCAAGTGTGTGTGTAGGGTGGGGAGGGGTTAGACTCTATTCTTGGCCTCAAAAACTATAACTGGCTCTCCATGATAAGGGAAATGCAAATGGAAACAATGAAATACCATTCACATCTACCAGATTAACAAAAATTAATTAAGTCTGGTGACAACAGGGATGGTGAGATGTGGACACAAGGGAACTCTGGTGGGGGTGTAAAATGGTATAGTCGCTTTGGAGAACAATTTGGCATGTCTGTTGAAGTCAAAGATGTGTTCCCACTATGAAATATCAATTCTGCTCCTGGGTATATAGCCCAGAGAAATTGTATAGGTGCACAGACTTGTGTCTGTGTGCATACATGTCCATATGCATTATAGACACACATCCATATATGTACCTGTGTTTATGCACATGCACAAAAGAATTCTGATTACATAGGCCACAAGCTGTGGTTATGGAATGTGTTAATGAAATTGACAGGTAGCAGTTAATATAAATGTGTTGAACCAAAATTTATCAACATGTGTAAATTCTAAAACAATGACGAGGGAAAAAAACAAGTTGTAAAAGGATGTATGTGTGTGTTACATATACATGCATAATACATAGAAACACAAGTTGTAAAAGGATGTGTGTGTGTTACATATACATACATAATACATAGAAACACAATTTATATTAAAATGTAAACACTATGATTTCTATTAACAAATTCATATTCATTAAAAGGCAAAACAGGGGCACCTGGGTGGCTCAGTCCAACTCTGGATTTCAGCTCAGGCCATGATCTCAGGGTTGTGAGACTGAGTTCCGTGTCCGGCTCTGCCCTGAGCATGAAGTCTACTTAAGATTCTCTCTCCCTCTCCCTCTGCCCCTCCCTGCTCGTGTGCATGTGTGTGTACGTATGCACTCTCTTTTTTCTCTCTGTCTAAAAAAAAGAGGCAAAAACACACATGGGAATGATATAGGCCAAATTTAGGCTAATGGTTACCTTTGGGAAGGGCGAGGGAAAGATGAAGAGATGGGAAGAAACAACAGTATCTGGACATTTTTATTTCTTTGGAAGGAGAGAAAGGGACAGTGAGAGAGAACTGAAGCAAGTTTCATGCCGGTGATGGCTTATAAAGGTGTAGTTTATTCTTTCTCCTACTCAGTAGGATCAAAATGTTCGTATTTACAAATTAAAAACAGTAAGGAAGTTATTTGTCAGACTTACTTTTGTCTTGGATAGCTGACACTAACTGGAGGATTCATAGAAATATATTTTTGGGTAGGAACAGAGCCTTTGAGAACATCTGGCCAGCAGTGCCTGTCTGGTTCCAGAACCCCTTCCATGACTTGCCTGTGGCCCTGGGTGAACACCTGCCCTGACATGGCCGAGGCTCCCCCCAGATGGAGGTCTTGGAAAGCCACTGCCTTGCACTGAAATTGGGCCTCCTGCTGGCTTCAGGCCATTGGTTCCCGTTCCGACTGTCCATACTCAAGATTCTCACCACAGCGGCCCTCGGAACTACTAGGAATCAGGGACTTTGGGGCCAGCTTCGCAGGGGAACTAGGGAAGAAAGAGGAAGCCGAGGGGTTGGAGCCAACCCTGAGGTGTTCCTCTTTGGAAAGGCTGGCTTGTGAAGGGACTTGCCAGGACCAGACCTCGGAGGAGGAAGCCCGGCTCTCAGGGCATGATTCTGTCGCTGTGCAACACACTCTGCCCCTGTGTCGCTGTTTTCCCAGGCCCCACTTCCCCAAACGCGGGCACGTGAACAGTTGCAGTGCCTGCTGGTAGCACCCTGGGATCCTCAGGGCCAGGCCAGCAGAAGGGTGGGATCTGAGCCAGTGACTCATGGGGACCCTCCATGGGACCCTCCTCTTCCCTGTCTTTTGTGAAGTCAGCTGGAAAAGGAGGTCACATGCCTGATTCCCCTTTGCCCTGGTCAGCCTTAAAAAGAAAGTCTGGCACCAAAAATAACTTCCTCTGATTCTCTTGTATCTTGTTAAAACATAGCCGAACTTCAGGCCTGGCTAATAGGTAGAAAAAAAGAGTAGAAGCACAGGTGAGAACCTATTTCCCACGTCACAAACAAAACAGTGACTACCTTAATTCTTTCGGACTGACATCTCTGTACCTTTTATACTTTTTTAAAATATATTTATTCTTGTAGGTGCTGGTTTTGTTTTTGTTTTTTAGGAGAATATGGTAATAAACGATTTGGTAAAAAAAAAATCAGCTGCCAGGGTAAAGTCTGGAATTTCTTTGACTTTAGCCTGATCCCTTTTATTCAGACCGTTTTTCTTTTTTAATTTTATTTACTTATTTGAGAGAGAGAGACAGAGAGAGTGAGAGAGGGCACAAACAGGGAGGAGATGGAGAACAGGGAGCTCAGATACGGGGCTCGATCCCAGGACCCTGGGATCATGACCTGAGCCTGAGCAGATGCTTAATGGACTGAGCCCCCCAGGGGCCCCTCATTCAGACCGTTTTGAATGAGAAGCTTGAACTCACTAAGGACACAGCGCTGCAGCTCTGGCTTCCTTCTCAGCAGTGACATCCGTGAAGCAGGGAGATGAGGTGATGTTGCAGTGGCTGTGAGCTCTGCGGCTTGATGGTCCTCACCTTCCCTGTGCTCTAGTTGTCGGCTTACTTCTGTACAGGAATGCTTGCCCAGCTGGGCTGCCTTAGAACCGCCCCCCCCCCCAGAGCTTTAGGCAACAGGAGCCATGCCTCAGGTGCACTTTCAACCAGTTAAACCAGAATCTTTGGGAGGGGGACCCAGGCAAGGGTACTTTTTAAAACTCTCCAGGTGGTTCTAAACAAGTCACGTGTGCTATGCCTTGAAACAGCAGAGAGGTGTTCTTAGGGACTTGTGGAAAAGAGCAAACACCAAAGATTTCATTATGTTAGGAATAACATTAAGAACACGTGAGGCCTTGCCATTGGTGGGGCCCTGTCCCAAGTGTGTTCTGTAAGTTATCTAATTAAAACTTCAAAACAGCCTGCTGAGGTAGGTTATTTATATCACAGAAGAGGAAACTGACCTTCAAATAGGTTAAGGAACTTGTCCAAGGTGATGCAGCAGAAATATAGTTTCAGGGGCCCGGACTTCAGAGGCTGAGCCTGGCCCTGATAATGTTTACTAAGGTGGAAAATCCCTCTCCTTGCACCACCCCCTCCTGCTTCTCTCTCACTCTCTCTCTCACACACACACACAATTTAAAACTATTTTCAATAAGATGTACTAAAAAAAAAACATTTTGCCATTTCTTTTCAGTTGCTATCCAGAAACCTGAATTCTCAGGGTACCACAGTCCTTGAGCATTCTTATTATTAGGGTTTCATGGAGAATTACATTAAGGCAAGTGACGCATCACATCTGCTATCTGGGTACAAAGGGTCATGAGTTACATTCGTGATTTCCCTCAGCTAAGAGGCAGAAAAGACAGTGCTTGCTTCTAGAAGACTTGGAAAACTAATGCAATTTCTTATTTTTCAAAAGAGTGTGATGATGTAATGAAAAGGACCCATGAGGTCAGGGTTTGTCTTAGTTTTTCCATCCAGGCGCTGGGTAATGCTGACCAAGTCACTTCCCCTCCCTGGGCTTCCTCATCTGAAAAAGAAGGAATTGAACCAAGTGTTTGTTAAAAGGCCTTCCAGCTCCATGATCCAGAGGATAGCTATCATCACGGAAGCCTTCCTGATGCTGAGGTGTCCGCTGGCTGGTCTGCTGCCATATGTCCATTTATTACTGCCTGAGCATGGTGTTTGCAGGACCCATTTCCCCAGGCTTATGGTCAGTGATGTAATAAGGAGCAATCACCTTCAGACAGTGGACCGGCCACTCAAGTAGCAACATGTGATACAGGAATGACTGGAAAAGATACGCCTCATGATGTATTGAAGAATTTGTTTACAGATTTTAACTGCATCTGGATGAAAGTAGAAATAGAAAAAAATATGTGCAAAGAAAGACAGCATCATGCCAGATTTCTTAGATCTGAATCGGGTGTGTGGGACTGGACAGTGCTCAGCTTGGAGGGGTGTGCTTCTAGGTGAGGCTCAGGGGCCAGGCTTACTGTCTGTCAGAACCTGGCGCTCAATCTTGTGCGTCCCAAGACCCAGCTCAGGACACCTGCCTCGAGATACACACAATCATGAACTGCTGACAATCTTGTTAACTTACAACAAAGGATCTTTCTTCCCTTGGAAAGAAATTTGCATCTGCCACCAGGGAAAAACCCTTTGCTTCAGCCCAGGGAAAGCGGTTTGGAATTGGAAAGGTGGCTAGGTGAGCCTGGGGTCAGGTCCAAGGCAGAGAGAAACCACAGAAGACATTTTCTCAGATGTGTTGTGGATATTGACTGCCCAGTGACCATTCCTACTTCCCAACAATACCCCAGTTTCCTTCTTGGGATTTTTCTCTCCTCCATTGTGTTTAGACCTTGGAACTGGCATAATCTCCTATGTTAAAAGTAAATGGTTCCTCCTAATGGAACCTTCTGCTGAGAAGCAGGCATATGACCTCCGTTTGCTCCACTGTACTCTCTCTCCCAGGACTTTGCTTCTTGAGTGGGAGTAATGGCTGAAGTTTATTTATACTGGGGATACCACCCAGGTGAGGTTATCTAGTAGCTTCTGTGAACAAGACCTTCAGGAGTGACCTGGGTCTCATCTGTTCTAAGCCTGGTTTGCCAGCCCCTGTGTTTGTCCTCTGCGCTTCTCTAGATATTCTCCCTTTCAATAATGCATACCCCCCCAGGTCCCCTTTTGTCTGGAAATAGTCCAGTGTCTGTTGCTATATTTGTCGTCAAAAACCTTTGCTGACGCAAGTCCTGGTTAGACCCTCCTTGCCTGACACTGGATACACCCCTCTTAGGATGAAGCTTAGCCCCACTAGCTGTCTCTCTCTCTCTCTCTCTCTCTCTCCTGGAAGTCATGTGTAAACACTGCCAACCTCTGACCCTGTGGTTTTCCTTTCTCCGTGAACTCACCCTCTCTCTGTTTATACAGAACTTCTCCAGGCAGCATACAAAACAGCTGATTATTTCTCCATTTGCTAAATCCAATTGTAGGGATCCTGTCACCTTGAAGGGAGTCTCAGGTGTTCCCAAACTCTTTGGGCACACACTTGCAGAAGCTCTTTTGGGTTGTTTCCCTCCATTTATTTTAGTATAATAGCTAACATCATCCACTGTGCATAGATTTCACCAAGCTAACCTTCCAAGGGCAACTGCATTTCAAAATTCTCAGAAGTCACTTCACTTCTATTTTTTGCATACCATCTTGTTGTTTAAATTCATCTTGAAATGATTACTAGCCCTTTGAAAATTCTGTCTTTCTTTCCTCTTGACTGTGGATATCTTCTTTTGTTCAAGCTCATGCATTAACTCTTAATTATACTCAATGTCCTGGATGATAACCTATAGGATATAAAGAAGTAGGAGGCTGGTTTCTGGCCTATTAGGGTTTATAAACCTATTGGAGGTGAAATTTGTGTACATGAAATAATTATAGAACAACTTATACCTTCGAGGACCCCTAATGACCTGTGATAATGGTTTTCAAACTGTGTTTCTGAAGCCCTAGTTGTGTGGCGCCCCCTGGGGGTACCTGGGGGTGTGCTGGGGGTGAGGAGGGGGCCTCTCTGTTGCTCTGTAGGATGCCATTGGAAGAGTTATCAAGGCAGACTTATCTGCCTTCAGATAAACATAAGCCACTGACAGACACCCTTGCTAACTACAGTGAGGGATCTTCCTTCCCTTAGAAAGCAAAGACTACATCTGTTATAGGGGAAGAACCATCTTCCCGAGCCCAGGGTAGATGGATTGCAACTGGAAAGGTGGCCTGATGGGCATGGAGTTGGGTCAAAGGCAGAAGGATGGCCTCTAAGGCTATTTCCTCAGATGTGGGTTTGAGGACCGCGGGATCCAATCTTCTGCTGATGTACAAGGTGCTTCTCGATCTTTCTGTGGACTATGGATCCAGATCCAGTTCCTGTTTCCAGAACCTCTGGGGTTTTTCTACAACTGGGCCTCTGTGCGGCCCTGCCCTTCCACATGTGTGTCTCCCTGCTTTGTGTGCATCACTGGCACCCCCAAAATCATAGCCCACCGTGATGATAAACTCATTGAAGGCAGAGACCACGTTCCATTTGTATGGATCCTTGGTAACTAAGCAAGGGCCTGGCGTGGTTGTTCAATTAAAGACCAGGTTTCTCGGTGTGTCGGTAAGAATTACAGAACCTGGAGCTGAGGAAAACAATTTCTGGCTGGGGTGGTCTGAGAAGACTTACCCCAAAAAAGTTAGGCTTACATTAGGCCTTTGAAAACTGTGGCATATTTAGTTCATGGGAAAGAAGGAGGGCATTTCAGGCATGGAAACACTGCTGAGCCGAGGTTCAGAACATGGTTTATGAGTGTCCCATAGAACAGTAAAGTGCCGCAGGGAAGAATCAACAGGGGGGAGTTTAAAATATACCTGGACCCCACTGCGGACCAAATGAATCAGCCTCTGGAATGGGCTTGGGCTTTGGTGCCTTACAGCTTCCTCGGTGAGTCCAATGTGCAACAGGGCCCAGGATGGTCCTGGGACTATCAGGTCACATAGAAGGGGTGTAAAGAAGGGCTAGGTCTGAAGAACAAAGACTCCTGATGGAATCTTTTCCATTTTCAGCCAGGAGTTTGGGCCCTGAGCCAACGCATACTAAGGTGCTTTTTGTGTTTTGCAAACTAGGTTTTATGGCAGATTAATCTGGTTCAGATTCAAATTGAGGGAAGGGGGTGAGAGGCTTGGGACACCTGAGAGCAGGATGGCACAAAGTTCCAGGAGAGGACTGTTCTCAGGTGGAGGGGCAGAAAAGGGAAGATGAATCCAAGAGACACTGAACACGAAGAATGAATAGAATGTGGTGGGATGAAAACATGAGGAAATGTTTTCTCATGAGGTGTGGCAGCAATGGTAGAAATCTCTGTTTATATAAAGATTTTATTTATATATTTGAGAGAAAGAGAGAAAACGAGTAGGTGGGGAGGGGCAGAGGAAGAGGGAGAAGCAAACTCCCCACTTTTGGGGACCCTGGGTGGCTCAGTCTGATCCCAGGGTCCTGGGATCGTGTCCCACATTGGGCTCCCTGCTTAATGGGGAGCCTACCTCTCCCTCTCTCTCTGCCTGCTCCCCCTGCTTGTGCTCTCTTTTTATCAAATAAATAAATAAATAATTACAAAAACCCCAAAACCAAAAAACAAAAAACTCCCCGCTGAGCAGGGAGCCCAACGTGGGGCTCGATCCAAGGACCCTGAGATCATGACCTGAGCCAAAGGCAGATGCTTAGCTGACTGAGCCACTCAGGTGCCCCGAAATCTCTCTTTATATAAACAGTCCCAAAGTTATGTAGGCAAGGAAGTAGGGAATCTCTGCAATCTCTACACCTGCCCCAGCCCACCCCCCACCACTCCCGTAGTAGTTGGATATTAGGAGCTCATTCCTTCTTTTGAGTTACCCTCTCCTAAACTATCAGTGCATTCTATTTCCCCTTTTCTTCCTTGAGAAACTTTCTGAAAGGAGAATCTACACTGATGTCCTCACTTCCCCACCACCCACGCTCTGCTACAATCTGTCATCTACCTTCAGTCCCTCTTGACAGCCTCCAGTGGCCTCCCAGTCTTTAAAACCCAGACTTCTGTCGGAGCCTCATTCCCCTCCACCCCTTGGCTGCACTTAACTCTCTTTCTTAAAGTGCGATGCTCTTGGCTTCTGGGCTGGTGGATGCTCCGGGGTCTCCTTCCAGCTGCTCTTTCTCTAACATGATTTTTTCCTCCCACCCAGACCAGATTCACCCAGGATCCATCCCCAGGCTCGCTCTTCATCTTTATTTCCAACTGTCAGGAGGACATCATCCACCTCGTTGTCCCATCTGTGCCCCATACTCGCTGTCGATATGGTCACCAGTATTTGCAAAGTCCTTTGTGGTGTTGAAGGTGCTTTACCCACGGTGTTTCACTAGAGCTTCATTGCCCTCCAATGCTGCTTCTTTCATTCTCTTCCCTCAGTCTGACTCGTGGCTCTGTTGCCTGCTAACTGAAGCCCCAGTCTCTCAGTCTTTATAAAATGGGGATGAGTATTCTTGCATCACAGAGGCCTCGTGAGCATTAAACAAGAGAAGGTACAACAGGGCAAGCTCATTGTCTGCCTTCCTCCTTGAAGGCAGGATCTAAGTTTGGTCTGGTTTTGTTTTGTTTCTCACTAACCGCCAAAGGAATTGCCCCCAATATAATGGAGTGAACGAATTCCAAACATTAGAAAGAGAAGTTGCCTAAGTGGATGATATTGAGTAAATTTTGAAGAAGTGGCAAATTTCAAAAAAAGGTCTGAGTTATTATTTTTCCTTCTGAAAACCTTCTCAAGGGCTAAGGGGGTTGCAGGTATTTGGGGCGAGGTGTCAGTGGAAGGGCCTGAGTTTTGACAAGGTTGGCTCATGTGAGGTACAAAGATGGCAGTGTGAGTGCCTTTGCTACTCGTGGCCTTGCGTGTCAGGGCAAGGTTCCATCTTATCAAGGGATATCAAGTGTTTGTCAGTTGTCTGTGCTGGAAGATTTGATGGCAAGATTTTTACTGTCTGAACTTGTTTGCTAATTTTTTGTCAATTTTGATTTATGAGTTGTTTCAGATCTATGAACTGCTGAGTAACCCGATCTATGACTTGCTACTTGGATTACTGCCTGCAAATATTGGGGAGGGGGCTGTAAAGTGATAACATCCTAAGGAATATGGTCAATAATCAGACAGTCTCCATGACAGGGCTGCAGGTGACTTACTTGTAATATGATGTTCTAGCATAACTGTGAAAAATTACTTGGCCTTGGGGCCTGAAATGCATCTAGGGTTGTTCAGGAACTATGAACACCAGCTGGCCTTTCTTTAATGGACCATTCTTAATTCACCTTTTTCAACTGCCAATAGTGATTTGGAACATTGTAGTCAAATCTTTTTGGACTTGGTTCTCGAATTGCAAGGAAAGTGCCTGACTGTTATGTTTGAAATACTTTGGTGGACATTGTGAAGGTATTGGATCAAATGTGGTAAAAAATGAGGAAGTGGACCATATTTATATTATTTTGCCTCATGTGTGGGGAAGCTAAAGGTAGTTTTCCTAAAACATTCTCATCGAGCTTAATTTCATTCTGTGATTAAAGCATCTTGTTTTCATTATGTAGGTGGATTTCCGATGAAAACACGAATATGTGGTGTTGGTGACCAATGCGTTAGGGAGATAAGTGGACTGATAATGTCAGGATAAGCTGCAAACAATTTAAGTTCAGTTTCAGTGAACTTTGTTACTCCTTGCATCAAGAGGTGAAATCTATTATCTCATCCCATGAAGCTGTGCGGTCCCTTGACTTGCTTTTCCCCCAGAATGCAGTACAAATTATATAATTTTGGAGGCTAATTCTTGAGAGGCCTTATAGCTTTTGTTCTTGCCTTCTTGGAATGCTTTCTCGGGTCTGCCATGTGAAGAAGCCACATGTGAAGGAGACTTGCCTGCTGAGCCCCCCTGGATTCACCACCTGAGAGACAGCATCAGCCTTTAGACATGGGAATGAGGTGGTCTTGGGTCATTTGGGTGTGTCCAGCCTCAGTTGAGTTCCAGATGACTGCAGTCATCTGAGCGACCCCAAGACATAGAGGAAGAATCACCCAGCCAAGCCCAGCTTGGACTGGTAACCCAGAGAATCATGAGCAAATAAAAAACATTTTAAAGGTTATTTAAGCCACAGAATTTTGGGATCACTTGTTATGTAGGAATAGATAAGTGATCTAGAGGAGAAAACGGAGAACACAGGCAAATATTACTATTCAGTGTTAATTTTATTGAGAAATAAAATGAATAGATTGCACAGTAACTTGTTAGATCCCAGAAGTTTGAAGCAGAAAAGGACTTCAGAGGTCATCCTTCTGATTCTGCTTCCTGACACTACTTTCATGGAGGCAAGTTTGTCATCGCTAGGAGATCAGCCGCTCTATGAAAGCTGGGACCAGATTTTACACTTCTTGGTATCCCTCAAGAGAGCTCAGAGTCCAGCTCTCACACAAGTCCTCAGTAAATCTTTGTTGCTTGAGGCGTTAGATAAGAAGTGGCATGAAGGTCCTGGGGTCATGAGTTCCCAAGGGGGTGTGACCCTGGGCCTGGCGGCTGCTTGGTTTTGTGGTTTAGTTTTATTAGGCAGCTTACCTACTCTTGCAGTGGTATGTTCTGGAGACAGTGGGTTTGAGTTGCCAAGGATGGCATGATTGTGCATGTCGGTGGTGCCCAAGAGATCAGAGAGAGCAATCGTTAGCATTTTTGAACAACATTTTATGTACCTCTTACTTTTGATAATAGCACTCTTATTGAAGCGTTAGTCCAAACAAATGGACCAAGTCATCCCTGTCATCTGTATCCATAATGGACATTGAATTGGAACACAGAAGTCTGGTCAATTCATAACCCAAAATCCTAGGCTGTGGGAACTTTCTACCAGAGGGACCCAAACTACTGTTACCATACACAGTTGAGGGAGAACGTGACTGTCATTGGCCTGGGGGTGGGTTAAGAATAACTGTTCTTTGAAGACTCTTTATCCAATGCTTTTTTTTTTTTTTTTAAGATTTTATTTATTTATTCGACAGAGATAGAGACAGCCAGCGAGAGAGGGAACACAAGCAGGGGGAGTGGGAGAGGAAGAAGCAGGCTCACAGCAGAGGAGCCTGACGTGGGGCTCGATCCCACAACGCCGGGATCACGCCCTGAGCCGAAGGCAGACGCCTAATCGCTGTGCCACCCAGGCGCCCCTATCCAATGCTTTTAACTTTTCTAAGAACTTTTATAGCATTTGATCTTCACCACAGAGCTGGAGAAAAGAAGGTACCACCTATATTTTCAAGACAGGACAATAGGGAAGCAAGTGTCAGTTTGCCATATATCCCCAGGTTTTCTAGTCATCAGTTCAAATTTTTTTCCTACAGACCAGGCCATCTCAGTGACTGGGAGAGGGTGGCCTTGGACCCTGGACCCTGTGATCTGATGGCATGCCCAGCCAGTTATGTTCAACTGAGTCTGGGATTCTGTACCTCTGAGAGACATCAGAAGTCCAGACTATCCTTCAAAGAAGGACTTATGGTCCAGCTGTGAGGGGTGGTCAGCAAAGAACCTCTAGGACTGAGGTCCTTCCAGGTCAGCCTCAGCTGCCGAGAGCTGTACTATATTTTTCCATTATAAAAGACATGCTCCAAAAAAAAAAAAAGAAGATATGCTCATTATTGATTATTTGGGAAACATTCCCCTCAAAGGCTATTAAAATTTTGCCAAGAATAAATGTATTTCTCAATGTATCCTTAAATTAATAATGGGCCCCTCAAGTCAAAGGAACAGAATAGCCAGTAACTTCTCAAAAAGGCCACCCCACCTTTCCTCTCATTACCAATACTGCCTGTGGCCTGGCCGGCTGTTCCAGGCTACAGAAAGTCCCTTTGCCAGCCAAGTCTGATCCCACCCCCCCCCCCCAAAAATTGCTGCTGCTTCTTCAGGGGGGTTGTAATTATAAAAGACTCAATTACATAACAAATTACATGTATTTTAAATATAAAAGACTCAATTATATAACAAATTGCTTTGAAATGATTATTTAAATTGTGTATTGGCAGGAATTGGATATTTGAATATAATGAGTTTCATTGATTATAAAAGTGTCTTCTCTAAAGCTGATACAATAACTGCTTCTGTTGGTTTGCTGCTCAAAATACCAGCCAGCTGGAAGCGTCCAAAAATTTAAGTTGTTGGAATCGCATTTGGAATACATAACGGGATTGGCTCCCTTTGTTCATTCTGTTCTTGGGTGATAAGCCTCCCTGGAATAGCTCTGTGGCCCCAGTGTGGGGCAGTGGCTCTGGCAGGACTTCCTGCCAGGGCAGGCGGGGCTGGTCCCCAAAGAACCAGGATAGTGCAAGGCTGGGAAGCCTATAGTGTGTGAGCCGGAAGCAGGTGCCTTAGACCACTAGGCATCCAGTCCCCGCCCCCTCCCCACCTGCTCAGCCCACCTGGGGAAGGAAGCACACATCTCTTTGGTGGGCTGTGTCCTATGCTAAACCCTCCATTGCTTTCCTGAAGGCTTGACACTTATGGGTGGTGGATGTCAGGAGTGCGTTAGAACATTTGTCCTGTGTGAACCATTATTTTAGGGAGTTGTGGCAGGCCAGAAAAGACTGCCTGGGTTAATGCAGAGGAGAATTAGGAAGAGCCCATGGCCCTCAGCCCGTGAACTGGCTACTCTCACATCCGGAGCTCCCAGCCCAGTCAGGAGAGGAGTTTAGTAGCCAAGGCATTACAGTTTTCTCAGAAGGGCCTCAAGGAAACCTTGACAAATAAGGGTCATGCTTTTGGCCACCATGGGCCCTATAGTCCAAGCATTGACACGCTTTTTCTATAAAAGACCAGATGGTAAATGTTTTAGGCTTCGTAGCCATAGACTTCTCTGCTGCTGCTGCTTCTTCATTGTTGTTATTTAAACAACACGTTCAAAATGTGACAGCCATTCTGTGCTTGTAGGTAGTAAAAAAACAGGCTTCAGGGGGCTCCTGGGTGGCACAGCAGTTAAGCCTCTGCCTTTGGCTCAGGGCGTGATCCCGGCGTTATGGGATCGAGCCCCACATCAGGCTCCTCCACTATGAGCCTGCTTCTTCCTCTCCCACTCCCCCTGCTTGTGTTCCCTCTCTCGTTGGCTGTCTCTATCTCTGTTGAATAAATAAATAAAATCTTTAAAAAAAAAACCAAACAGGCTTCAGGGTGGGTTTGGCCCCAGGGTCATCGCTGCCATCCCTTCCTGGTGTATTATATTTGGTGGCGATGCACTGGGATGTTGGCTTTCTATACTGAAGCCACTGAGTTGTGATGGTGGGCACCCAGCAGTGAGTCCCAGATCGGAGTTGTCCTTTGGGAAAAAGTGAACAAGCACTGAAGAGTCACATGACCTCCCTGGACCCTCCGACTGACCCTTCAGTTCATGGTCGCCTTGTTCTTCTGGGTGTGCCTGTGGCTTCCGCAGAACCTTCTTGGCAGTTAGCCTTTACTGCCTGGCATTTGTAAGGGTGGCTTCATGGGTTTGTGTGTGCCTGGGCTCTTCTCCTGGTCTCTTCCCCATAACCCCAGAGCCACTCTGAGAGGCCCCTGAGAACAGGAGCTGCAGGCTTTCTACAATTTCATCTCCTGTCAGCGCTCAGTGCACTGTCTGCTGTAAAAGCTACTAAGTAATGAGGTCGCTGAGTCATGCCTTATGCTGTACAATGGATTCCCATCTTTCTTTCCTTCCCCACTGGAGAACCACAGCAGGTGGAGAAATTAAAGATTTGGTGATTTGTGGAGTCCTTGGCAACGCGTGGCCCCTTGAGAGTTTTCTAAGGCTCCTCTCTTGGTTCTGAGTGTTACTCTGCCAAACCCCATAGCAACCTTTGTGATCCGCTCCCAAAGTGTGGAATGTGGCTGCCCCTTGGGTGGGAAGAAAGCTCCTGAGCCAGGCGTGGCTCTTGCCTGGACGGATTCTGAAGGTCTTCTGCTCCTTGGGTTTCTGTAACTGTTGGTTAAGAAGCCAGGATCGCAGTGGGATCAGAAGCCTTGACTGCTCCTTCCCAAGACCACCTTTTAATTTTATTTATTTATTTATTTTAAAAAGATTCTATTTATTTATTTGACAGAGAGAGAGAGCACAGGCAGGGGGAGGGGGGCAGAGGAAGAGGGAGAAGCAGGCTCCCTGTGGAGCAGGGAGCCCAATGTGGGGCTCAATCCCAGGATCCCGGGATCATGACCAGAGCCGAAGGCAGATGCCTAACCAACTGAGCCACCCAGGAGCCTCTCAAGACCACATTTTAAGTCAGATACCTTGTGACTGGCTTCGCCCCGTGCTTGCAGAAGTGTTTATATTTGATCCTCAGTCTGGAGGTTCCCATTCAACTCAGGATATTTGGTTCTCTTCCAAGGTAATTTAAGGATTACTTCCATTCAGAGATTATATTTTTAAGATGGCAAGTTTGTCAGAATACTCTTGGGCACAGGCAATAGAAATCACAGACTCAGCGGGCTTGAACAGTAAGAAATGTTATTATCTAATGTAACATGAAGTCTTGAGGTAGGGTGCAGAGTTGGTTAATTTGGTAGCTCCTGCTTGTCATTGAGGACCAAGTTCTTTCTTCTCTTCTCTGCCATATTCAGTGTGTTAGCTTTGTCTTTACATCAGCTTTCCTCAGGAAAACAGGATGGCTGCCACAGATCCAGTCATCACATTTTCATGACAATATCCAAGAGAAGAAAAGGGAACTAGATGCATCCCTTTCATCCACAAGGAAAATTCTTTCTAGAGGCTTCTTACTGACTTTCTTTCATTTTTCATTAGCTATGACTGTGTCCTATGCTTATGTCTGAACTAATCCGTGACATGAGCCATGAACCACCATAATAGATTTAGATCTATATCTCATCCTCTGGGGCTAGGGCCAGACATCCTGGGAGCACAAGGTCACACTGAGGAGTGTAGCCACCTACGTGATATCAGGGTTCTGTTGGGAGGAAAGAGAAGGAGAATACCCAATCAAAGTATCTTATATAATAAAGATGCTTCAGAATCTCCTCTCCTTGAGATGCTGAAGGACTCAGAGCCTTTTGAAATTCTGAAAAAGAACTTTTAGAGAAGGCTGCTTAAAGAAAACTTATGGGGGCATGCCTGGGTGGCTCAGTCGGTTAAGTGCCTGACTCTTGATTTCAGCTCAGGTCATGATCTCGGGGTCTTGAGATTCTCTCTCTCTCTCCCTATCCCTCTGCCCACACCCCCGCCCCTGCTTACACACACTCTCTCTCCAAAAACAACAACGACAACTTTTGGGAATACGTTGAGCTATTTTGTCTTGCTCTATCCTGCTTTTAGGCAAGAACTATGGGTCAGTCTAATCTTACCCTTAACCCTTAGTGTCATGCACAGCTTTGAAGATAGCTAACTGTTGATAATTGAGCACCTACTATGTGCTGGGCATAGTGGGAGTGACTTTACACATATGGTTTCTAATCATATGGGTACACTGGGAGGGCTACCTAATTATCCCCATTTTACAGATAAGGAACCTGCAACCCAGACACGCTGTCGCTTGCCTTTGGCAACACAACCTCTATATGGCTAGGCCAGGAGGCAGCAAGGACTTTTTGAGTATCCACTTTGATCCAGGCACTGCACTACGTGCCAAGGATGCAAAAAAGAGTCAAGCCTGGTCCCTGTCCTCAGGGAGCACACAGCCTGCCCCTTTCTGGAAGGTTGCCCTAGATAACATACTTCTCTTGTCTTGCCTGGAAAACAACTTTGGTTGGGTGAAGAAATTAAGCACTGTCACGTGACTTCTATCTAAAGCTCCTGTCTTTTGCCATGAAGCCCAGGGGGATTAAAGCTATGCTGAATGGTCTGGGAAATGGAGGCTTTGGTGTCATACTGCCTGGATTCAAATCCCAGCTCGACTACTTTCTGGGCGGGTGACCACTGGCAAAATACTCAACCTCTATGTGGCTGCTGTGGTTTAGATGACAGAGAGACCCTGCAGAAGCCCAGAAGATCTCTGCGAAAATCAGCAGCTATTATCACCAACTTGCATTGTTTTTAAATGCACTTTTCTTATCAAAGAAAGATTATCAGACGGTCAGCCTCCCTACCCCTCCTTTAGTCTCACAGCGTCTCACATCGTCCCCCAGGCTTGGGCTGTGGGTGTCATAGGCTGCAGCTTGCAGACTACTGTGGAGGGCACCTGGCACTTTGAAGTGTGCAATACACGCTCAGGAGTGTGAATGGTGGTGTGAATGGCAAGCTCAGTCAGCGACTCTCCCTGAAGCTTTGATCTGCTTCTGAGCGCTGGCTGCAGAGGGAGTGGATGGAACAGAACACAAGCTCTTATCCGCCTCTTCAGGGGCACTGGCCCACCTGTGGCTTTCCCACACTGTTTATACATACAGCTCGCTGTGCAGACTGTGCCCAGATGGAGATGGGACAGAAAGTGGGCAGGGGAATCCTCATGCTTGGCTCTTGTCTCACTGCAGGTTTAGGTTGGGCCACCAGGAAGTCCCCTAGCCTTGGTTTCCTCTCCTCTGAACTGGGCGGGTCTTATCAAGTCTGCAGTCTCATTGGAAAATCCCCTGGGGAGCAGAACAAGAGATGGGTGCCTGTGAGAAGTAGGGCAGCCTGGACCTGGGAGGCAGCTGGTGTCGGGCAGTGTGCTCTGTGGCCTCAGACACAGAGCATCCATCGGGACAAGCTGCTGTGGGGGGCCGCGGCGCGAGAGGCCACGCAGCCTCATCGATCTTTGGGAGATCATGAAGGCCCACACAGCCTTGCCGGGCTCTATCGGGGCAAGGTGCCATTAAGAGCAAGATAAAAGCTTAGGGCCTTGACTGAATCTTGAAAACAAGGCCCTTGCGGGGATTTTTCTCTGTCATGGTGTCCTCGGAGAAAGGAGAGTCCCAGGGAAGGAGGAGGAAGACGAAGGAGCAGAGGGGAAAAGCAGTTTTTGAGACAGTAGGCAAGACACCATGAAAAAAAAAAAAGCAAAACTTCTAGAGCACCCTGAGCTTTTTGTTTTCTTTTCGCAGTAAAGGGGAACACTGAGGGACAAGTGGCAGGTTTGCGGGTGACACAGCACCCTCTCCTTTCTGTGTGCGTTGCCTCAGGCGCTCTTCCTGGGCATCATTCCCACAGCGGGAGTTTGTTCCTTCAGAGGGAACTCTAGATCACACTCTCCTGGAGATGGCCTTGCAGTAACCCCGGCCCAGGGTCTGTCTTTCCTTCCTCTTCTGCCAGGCTTTGCCCTCCTCTTTGTAGGGGCTGGCTCAGCTCGGGAAAGCCTTGCGTGGCCTGGCTTCCCGTCTGACCCTCAGAACTTTACTGGGCGTTTGCTTTCCTTTTACTGCTTGCCTTTGGCAAAGCTGGCTCTCAGGGCTGAAATCCAGCTGAAGAGATCTGATTTCTCAGAAGTCATTTTAATTTTTCACTTCAAAGGGAGTGGTTTTCATGCCTGAGCCCCAGTTTGGTGGCCCCAGACCTGCTCCTTTGGGCTGTGGGTCTGGATGAGGCTCCTGGTCTCTTCCTTCTATCCTGCACATGGAGCCCAGGATCCCACCACTGGGGTTGCCTGGGAAAGCTTGTGGAGTACTGGGACTTGGCCCCTGTGTTCCTGGTCTCTGGCAGCTTCAGATGCCCTGTGTTTTCCTCGGACTCTGCTCCATGTATCTTCCCATTCCCAAACTTCTCCTACTGCCCTGTCCTCATTCATTTGATCAAAACCTGCTCTAAAAACTGGAACTGACCTTAACTTTGGGGGTCTTCTTCAAAGAGCCTTCCCTGCTAGGTCCTACCCTCCCTTGCCCCCACCCAAGGCGAGGTGCCCTTCCTTAGGGCTCCCACTATATTCTGTAATGCTCTGTAACTTCCCTTATTCAGTTCCTATCACATTTTGCATAGTTATCCCCTCTTGTCCATGACCCTCAACAGATGATGAGGTCCTCGAAGGAAGGGGCTGTGACTCTTTTTCCCTTGGTCCCAGCATCAAGCACAATGCTAACACAGTAGGCTCTCAAAGCTTGTCCAGTGACTTAATGAATTCTTTCGTGCAGGTCTTTCAAACTGTCCTAGGGTTTGGCTGAGGTGGCTCAGGGGCACCTTCCAGCTTGAGGGAAGGGAGGGTGTGTGGGGAGGGGAAGTGGAGTAGGGCATTCTCCTCTCCCACCACCTCCCACCCACAAGATAATTTCCAGACCCAGACCCAGCCCCTGCTTTGTCCACAGCAAGTTTACTTTGATCTATCTTATAATTTATAGACACATATTACACGTAATATGTGTAATACATATGTAACATATGTATTGCATATATGCATATGTAACATATCATATGTATAATATAATATGACACATCTATGATGCACACATACATACATATGAAGATATTTTGTCAGAAGGGTTCTGTTTAAAAAAAGTTTGAAAACCCAGACCTTGAACTTTTAATCCAAGGTCTCTCCCCTAGGGCATTTGCTTTTGAAGCCATTACTAATTACCACTTTGACAATGGAAAGCTTTGTCCCAGTTGAAAGCATTTTAGGATTTTACTGAGCTGACAGAGGCATTACTTTTGGGGGAGCGACTTTCTTCTGGTATATGGCCCGCCCACCCCTCCACCCACATCAGCAATCCTGGCCGGTGTTAAGAAAGGAAGAAGGAATTGGATTATTGGAAGCCACAAAGCCACTGATGTCATTTATCTCAGAGGGTTTTGGTTATCATTGTTGTTTTGGTCAGCCTTGGGCGAGCTGGGAGGCCAGTGTTGACCAGGTCATGTGAGGGATGAGAATCTTCACAGACGTAGGCGAAGCGCCTGTTTCTCTCGCTGGCCTGTGAGGTGGCAGCTGCTTGTCAGCTCTTGACCCCCTTTTTCTGAACCGTCTCCTCTTCCCCTTGGTGGGTAGCATTTCTGTCCTTCTGCTTCCTAGATGCTGAGTCCTCTTACCACGAGGTTCCCTGTGGGCCTGCCTTTCTTAGTACAGGAGCCTGAGCTCTGTCCCTTCACTCCTTACCAAAATCTGACCAGCTTCTGTCCCATGGTGTGATCGTGGCCAGAGCACTGACTTGGGAGTCCTAGAACCTGGTCTTGAGTCTTGAATTACTCCCCAGCCATAGGACCTCAGGTTAGTCACACATACTCCAGAGTCTCGGTAAATGGGAATAATGGCCACGGCCTTCCTGCCATGAGTTGAGGTTCATCTGAAACACTAGGTCGGTCTTTCTCAGATTTTCCTGCAATTAGATTCCTCTAGGGAGCTTTTAGCATCCCGATTCCCAGGTCGAACCCCCAAACCAATTAAATCAGACTTTCTGAGACTGAGATCCAGAAATTAGTATTGTTTAAAGCTCTAGAGGTAATTCTAATATGCAGGTAAGGCTGAGAACCAGTGTTTAAAGTCCAAGTATTATGAACACTCAAAATATAAGTAGATTCTGAACTTCCATCTGAAAGAAATTGCTTTCCATCTGAGAGCATAAAATATGTGATTTTCTAATCTAATTAACTAACCTATGGTGGTTCTCAGTCCTGATTTGGTTCAGAATCTCTTTAAGAATCTCCTGAAGGTTGTGTATCCATTTCCCCAGGAATGAACATACCCCCAAAAGTTTGCATGTAATTTCAACATATAATATCACCTTTTTAGTGACATTACCTCCCACACCATCATACCCTTCCACACCCACATCATTTCCTGCCCTGTTCGTGCTTTCCCTGTAGTCTTTATCACTCACTGTCTGCACGAACATCTTCAAGTCCCGCACTACGCCAGAGTTTCTCAAGGTGTGGTTCCAGGACCACTTTACTTAATCAAGATACGCAGGATGGGATTCAGAATCTGCATTTTCAAAATCTCCCAGAGTTTCTCTTAAACCCTGAAGTTCGAGAGCCACTGGGCTGGGTCCCAGAATTCTTAACTCAGAACATTCAGGGGAAAATCTGTTGCTATCTCTTCCAGACTCCGCCCTGCAGATGGGAATTCATCTCCCTCAGTACACTGGTGATCTTGAGTAGAATTTCCAATGTTTCGGAGAAATCCTGGGTATTTTCCAATTTACCTCAGGAGCATGTAGGAATATGGCTGCCTTGGTAGTATGATTTGAGGGGCTTGGATTAAAGTCCCCTATCTACTGGGAAGGTTATCCCCTTCCCTCACCAATCATGGTATTTGGAATTCCATCATCGTCCAGTCACTCTTCCTGAACTCCAGCCTCCACCTCTAGTATAATGAATAACAAAAACCATGAACAGCAGGCATATTTGACCCCATCTCCCTGATCTGAGTTTTTCGTTGGCTTCTTATCACCCACAGGGGGAAGCATACCCTTATTTTTTGTTACCAAGAGGCTCTTCAGGATCTGGCTCACCTCTCCAGCCTGCGTGCCCACTGCCCTTACTACACACGGATGTAAGCATGTGGTTCTTGGAGCATCGCATACCATTTCCCTCCCTGGCTGTCCTCTGAGATTGCTCTTACATCTCTTTACACACGTCGCTTCTCTCCCCAGACTTTCAGATGACTCAGAGTGCAAGACAAATCCCCACGTGGCTTCCAAGGCCCGGGGGGATCTGTCCCTCAGCCTCCTAACTTCTCTGCCCTCATCTTCTGCTACTCGCCTGTGTTACTTTCCTGGGGTGGCTGTAACAAAGCTCTGCAAACTGGGGGACTTCAAACAACAGAAATGTATTCTCTTGTGGTTCTTGGGGCTAGAAGTCCCAAACCCAGGTGTTGGCAGGGCCACAGTCCCTCTGCAGCTGGAAGGCAAGGATCCTTCTGTGCCTCTTTCTAGCTTCTGATGGTGGTCCTGTGGTACTCATTGCTTTGTAGGGGCAGCACTCCCATCTCAGCCTCTGCTGTCACGTTGCCTTCTCCCTGTGTGTCCCTGTGGCTTCACATGGCCATCCTTTCATAAGAACCCATCCTGCTCCAGTATGACCTCATCGTAACATTATATTTGCAATGACCCTGTTTCCAAGTAAGGTCCCATTCTGAGTTAATGGGGGACATAATTCAATCCCTAACACCTCCATCTTCTTCATTCTGTGCAATCACACTGGCCTAGAAATGCCAGATTTAGCAAACAAAAAATAGAGGGCTTCTACTTAAATTTGAATTCTGAGATAAACAATAAGTAATTTTTTTAGTATAAATATGTCCCAAATGTGGCCTGGAATTTTTTTTTTTTGATACAAACATATCCTGTTCAATATTTGGGACATACTTGTGCTAAAAAAATGTATATGTTGTTTATCAAAAATTCAAATTTAACTGGGCATTCCTTCTTTTATCTGGCAACCTATAGTCCTTACTCTTCCTTGAACACAACAAGCGTGCTCCCACCTCTAGGCCTTTGTGTTGGCTGTTTTCTCTGCTCTGGGATGCTCATTCTCTGATTGCCTTCAGCAAGGCTTTTCTGAATACTTGTCCCTCATATACATACTACCTGCCCTTCTTTCTTGCTTTAATTCTTTCCCTTTGTCCCTTGTCACTATCTGCCAGGCTATATATTCTGCCTGCTGATTGTGTTTATTGTCTGTAACCCCCAGTAGTATTTAAGGTTGATGCTTTTGTTCACTGCTGTCTCCCCAGGGCCGAGAACAGTGTCTGGCACATATTTCAGTAGGTATTTATGGGATGAATGAGGAAATAAATCCTTTCACTTTTGCTCAAGCACTGGCTAGGTGCACTTCCACATCTGGCAGAAGTGCCTCTCCCTCACTCTTCAGTGTAAGTAGTTTGGAAAAGTCCTGCCCCAAACCAGATTCAGAGGTGTGACGTGATGCAGGCCAGCCTGGGAATTCCATCCACTTGGCCACAGTCCTTGGTTCAGGGATGGAAACAGGACCCCAGTCAGTTTCATCAGAGCCAGTCTCAGAGTTGCTGCTGGAACTACTAAGATAGAGCACTCTCTTCCTACTGGTGTTTCTGAGAGGAAGAGGATGACAGGTGGAGCTGCTGTTAGCCATCTTGTCACCATAGAGGAAGAGCAAGGGGTCAGCTCGTGGCCAGAAGCTATGAGTGATCTTTCAGGCCTGACCATAGGCAATTACAAAGGTGTTATGTCAGCTTGGGTTGTCATAACAGAATACCATAGATTGGGTGGCTTAAACAACGTACATTTATTACTCACATTTCTACAGGCTTGGAAGTTTGAGATCAAAGTGTTGGCAGATTCCGTTCTTGGTGAGGGCCCGCTTCCTGGCTTGCAGACAGCCACCACCTCACCGTGTGTTCACATGATCTCCTTGTGTGTGTGCGTGCAGAGAGAGCAAGAGAGCTCTGGTGGCTTTCCCCCTTCTTATAAGGACACTAATCTCATCATGGGGGCCGCACCCTCATGACCTGATTTAACTCTAATTACATTCCAAAGGCAAACACCATCACATTTTGAGTTAGGGCTCCAACCTATGAATGGGGGGGGTCACACACACATTACTCCACAACACATTATCTAGCAGGCTTCATGGGGGAAAGCTGCCCTTCCTACACCAGACTTAGTGCACCACCAATGTGTGACAGGCTCCGAGGGAGTTACAATCAAGGACTAGGCCCTCATGGTCAGCCATTCTTTCATGCATGGCTGCATTCCTGGTCCAGGTGTCTCCATCAGAAGCCTCTTTATTGGGGGAGGAGGGGTGACTAAGCCTGAAACCTTATGGTGGGAAGGGGAAACTTGAGGACACTTTTCTCCGCTCTGATTCAGTACTCAGGACTTTTCTACTAGGTATCCCAGCTCCCCCTGGTCCCAGACCCGTAGAAAGACAGGAGCCTATTGTTTGAGGCTCCCTCATCAGTGAGCCAATTCCGCCCAGGTGTGCTGATATAGTTGGCCTTCCACAGGTGCTGTTCCATGAGGGGAAAATGGAACACTGTGGGTCCAGCAATTTAGCTTCTTCCTTATACTATGGCAGTAAGTAAATAAAGGCTTAATTGTTACTTTCATTTTGCCTTGTTGTCTTAATTGACTACTTTGACACCTGGCAGATGAACTCAGCCCTTGACAGTGTGCTTGAGAATGGAACCAACACAGAGGAAACACAGCTGAGAGAGAGAGAGGGGTAACTGGGTCTCTATAACATCATCTGAGCTCCCCTAAATCTAGCTGTGCTGGAAGCCATTGTGACACTTAGACCTTTTAGTTATGGAGCATAAGCCAATGAGCTGTATTTTTGTGCCATTGAATCCTAACTCAAGAACACCGTTTCAGTGCCCCCCACGCCCCTGGAACTCAGAAACTCCTCCCACCGGGTTCCTGTTCTCCTGTGTACTTGCCTTCACCATGGTCCAGATCAGCATGTACTATTCTGTTTCACATGCTTGCCTCTCTAAGGGACATCTTCTCTTAGAAACCAGGGGTGTGGCTTCTTTTTCTCTCTTTTTAATTCCCCACACCTCTTACATGCCCTTGCACAGAATCAGACCAAAAACTCTGTGGAATAAGTACTTAATGAATGAAACTCCAGTGGGATGTTTATAATCCATTAGGTAATTTATAAATAGGATGAAAACTCTTCTAAATATTTAAAAATTTTGCATTAAAAACATTTTTAATCCCCTTAGGAAATCAAATCTGTGTTGGGGGATACAACCTGTATTCATCATCTTTTGCTGCATGATAAGTTATCCAAAAACATCAGTTTAGAACAATGAACATTTATCAGCTCGGTTTCTCAGGGTCTGGAGTCAGGGACTGCTGGCTCTGGATTTCTTACAAGGCTATGATCATTGTGTCCCTGAAACTGTAGTCATCTCAAGGCTCAACTGGTAGAGGATCCACGTGCAAACTCAATGTGGTTGTTTGTAAACCTCAGGTCATCAATGGCTGTTGGTGGGAGACATCAGTTCCTTGCCACTTGGGCCTCTCCATAGGGCTGCTTAGAGTATGGCACTTGGCCTCCCTCAGAGTAATGAGAGAACAAAAGAGAGAGAGAAAGAGAGAGAGAGAGAGAGATCCACGATGGTGGTCATCTTGTTATGATCTAATCTCAGAAACAATATTACAATGCTTTCCCTATATTCCATTTGTGAGAAACTAGTCACTAGGTTCAACCCTCACTCAAGGAGAGATTATTATATGAGGGCCTAAATACTAGGAGGCAAGAATCATTGGGAGCTATCATAGAGGTTGCCTACCACAGTCCACCTTCTGACTTCTAAGATTCACATCCCTCCCACAGGCAAAATCTCTACCCTACCAAGGTCCCTAAAGCCTCATCTCATTATATCAGTTCAAAGTCCAAAGCTGCATCTAAATTAAGTTCAGGTGTGGATGAGGCAACTCAGGTGTAGTGCCTTAAATACAGATCCTCTTGATCTGTGGACCAAAGGAACTAAAGAAATAAGTTATCTGGCCCTCATCTATAGCTGTTGATCAGGAAGACATTCTTGTCCAACAAGATGGAAAATTGGAGGCACAAGGGTTCATTGGTCCATAGAAATTCTGAAAACCAGCCAAACAAGAGCTGAAAGTTTCTTGGTTAGATCCTAAGGCTTAGGATTAATTCTCCATGGCTCTTGGCTCCATTCTCTGGGCTGTTGATTCTGCCCTCTGAATCTTCTTTTCTTATTTTATTCTATTTCTTAAAATATTTTATTTTTATTTGAGAGAAAGAGAGCAACAGAGAGAGAGAGCACGAGCAGGGGCAGGGAGGGGGCAGAGGAAGAGGGAGAGGCAGACTCCCGCTGAGCAGGGAACCTGATGCAGGGCTCCATCCCGGGACGCCAGGGTCAAGACCTGACCTGAAGGCAGCTGCTTAACTGACTGAGCGACCCAGGCGGCCCTCATCTTTTCTTTTTTATGGAAGGTAGCACATTTTTGTAGCTGAACAGCTCTCTCAGACTGCTTTTTGCCAGTAGAATTCTGGGGGTTGAAAAAGTCTCCTCATTCTGTGCTGTTTCTGTCCCCTGTAGACAAGTTGGCAATGTTTCTACAAACAGAAGTCTTTTAAGAAACTTGTAGGTCTCCTGTGAATCTCTTTGGGATTCACTCCATTAGGCAAAAGCCATACCCACACATTTCTTTCTTTTTTTTTTTTTAAAGATTTTATTAACGCCGGGATCACGCCCTGAGCCGAAGGCAGACGCTTAACCGCTGTGCCACCCAGGCGCCCCCATACCTACACATTTCTTTGTGATGAGCCCCTTCTGCTTTTACTGAGATGGTTGAGGTCCAATACCCTTAACTTTCTGGAGGCCCTATAGTTTGATTGAGAGGATCTGTGAGGCAAACCCTTAATCTCTTAGGATACTATAAGAAATATGTGTTTGCTCTTCATCTCCAGCTCCTGGTCAGAGCTCCTGAGGACATTATCCTTATAATATCCTAAGGGATAATAGCAGTAGGAACATCTTTTATTGTAATATTTGAGTTTTGTCCCTAGCTCCTGAAACAGCTCCAGAGTGATAAAGCTGAAAAGAGCACCTTTTATAAGTTTATGTTAATGAGGTGACTTTTGGAAAGTCCCTAAGTTGGTGGCGGGGGTTAGTTGCTAGGGGAAGCAACCACATGATTAGAGAGTTGGAACTTTCAGCCCCACCACCTGATTTCAAGGGCCACCAATGGCCAATGATTTAATCAATCATGACGATGTAATGAAGCCTCCATGAAAATCCTGACCAAAGGGATTCAGACAGCTTCTGGATTGGTGAACATTTGGGAGTGCTGGGAGGTGGTGGACTTGGAGAGGACATGGAATCTCTTGCCCTTGCCCCCATTCTTTACCCCAGGCGTCTCTTCTAGTTGGCTGTTCCTGAGTTGTATTCTTTTTTTTTTTCTTTTAAGAATTTATTTATTTATTTGACAGAGAGAGACAGCCAGCAAGAGAGGGAACATAAGCAGGGGGAGTGGGAGAGGAAGAAGCAGGCTTCCAGCAGAGGAGCCTGATGTGGGGCTTGATCCCAGGACCCTGGGATCACGATGCCCTGAGCCAAAGGCAGAGCCACCCAGGTGCCCACTGAGTTGTATTCTTTATAATAAATGAGCAATAGTAGGTAAAGTGCCTTCTTGAGTTCTGTGAGCCATTCTGGCAAATTATTGAGTCTAAGAAAGGGGTTGTGGGAAACCCTTGGTTCCCACATTTATGGTTGGTTGGTCAGAAGTATAGGTGACAACTGAGGCTTGAGACGGGTGTCTGAAATGGGAGGGGGAATGTTTGTGGGACTGAGTCCTTCACCAGTGGGGTCTGCACTAATTCCAGGCAGTTCGTGTCAGAATCTAGTTAAATTGTAGGATGCCCAGCTGGTGTCCTGTGAGAACTGGAGAACTTCTTGGTGTGGAAAATGCACACATCTGGTGTCCGCTGTGTTGTAAGTAGATGGAAACAGGAGTATTTCTTTCTTCTTTAAGGGGGCTTTTATAGACTCTGAGGCACCGCCTTTGATCTTTCTGAGGTCTTAACAAAAAGTTTTACTTTTATATCCTCACTTTCTTATTTATTTGTTTGTTTATTTATTTGAAAGAGAGAGAGAGAGCTTGTGAGCTGGGGGGTGGGGGAGAAGTTCAGAGGGAGAGGGAGAGAGGGAATCCCAAGCAGGCTCCACTCTCCAGTACGGAGCCCAACGCAGAGCTTGATCTCATGACCCTGAGATCACAACCTGAGCTGAAATCAAAAGTCAGATGCTTAACTGAGTGAGCCACCCAGGCACCCCTCAGTTTCATCTTTAGACACTGTTTTCCTCGTAGTGCCTTGGATTGACATTTGCTTGAAAGTTGTCTGGAAAGGCTGAAAATTTTTTAAACCTTTTTTTTGGGGGGGAGGTAGGTGGTGGGGACTATAATAGTTTTTCCCTTAGTGTATTTCTCTCCTCCTTCATTTTGCTACAAGTAGCAAACCAGGTGACACCTCCATCACTTTGGAAGCACCCCTTAACTTGATCACCTAGTTCATTAGGAATATTTTCTACTTTCCATAAAACTGCAGGTAATGGTGTTGCTAAACTTTCTGCTATTCCATAACAAGGTCCCTCCTCTTGCAGTTTCTAAGAGCATGTTTCTCATTTCCTTCCAAGCCCTCACCAGCAGTGTCTCCAAAGCCAAGATTTCTACTGTCTATTCAAGACAATTAGGCTTTCTTTAACATGCTCCTCAAATTCCTCCTAGCCTCTGCACACTGCTGGGTTCCAAAGCCACTCGCACACATATCTGTTCCAGGAACCTTACTTCCAGGAACCAAAAATCTGTATTTATCCCTTTCTCCTCTTACCTCCAGAGGTGACTATTCTAACATATTTAAAGCATCATTTTGTTTGTGAAGACTTCTTATAAAATTATACTCTTGTTTTATGAGCATACATTTTTTACTTTCTTAAATGGTATTGTTTTAGATATCTCATTCTGTTTCCCAGTCTTTTCAACCATCACTATGCTTTCAAGCTCCATCCATGACATTATGAGTGACTAGATGTAGTCACTGGCTTCCAACTGTGTGTCAAACACCATGGGTTACTCCCCTACCCCCAAGTTTTATATGTGCAGTGCCCTAGGGGTGGATACCCAGATGATCTCCATCTTCATGCCATCATCACAAATAATATAGCCATGAGCATCCTAATCCATAGCCCCTTAGGAATGTGTATGAGGACATCTTTGTGATATATGCATACCCAGAAGTGGAATTAATGATGTTTAGCATATACATAGGCTTAAATTGACTAGGTAATACCAAATTACTCATAATCTTCATGCACTAGTCTTCATTCCCACCAGCCATGCATCAACAAACTTGTATGCCACATCTAGGCCGACACTCAGGATCATCAGCCAGCTTAAATTTTTTTTTCAGTCTATTTGGTATGAAATTGTATTTCATTAATATTTTGATTGGTATTTTTCCTGACAATTGATGAATTGCAGCATCCCTTCATATACATTTGACTTCCCTCTTCTACAGACTGCCTGCCTATATCCTTGTTTGTATCTGTGATTTTTAAGATCAGAGAGAAGGTATGATTTTTTCTGCATTCTCCACTGCTCCCAGCAACACTGATGGATGTTGATTGATGATTGATGAGGAGGTCAATGTAGCTGTGTTATTTGAGCTTCTGGATTTTGAGGCCTACTTCTCCTCTACAGAGCCTGAGGTGTTTGCCTTCATTCATTCAGAACACATTCATCAAACGACTACCCCATGCCAAGTCTTCCTGTGCAACTCTCCCTCCCGGCAAAGCCCAAATGACCTGTCAGTCACTCTATCAATTGAACAGAAGAATGAAACTGGTCACACTAGTCATCTGGCATCAGACAGATTGGTAACATTTTAAGTGCTCTTTTATAGACTCTAATGCACTATGATCCTCTGATTGTAACTTACTGACTAGTTGATTTTTTTCCTTAATTGTTGTTTTTAACTGCCACGTGCCTAAAGCAAGGCAAGATCCAAGGAATCTTGGCTATGTGTTTGCACATCAACAGGAGACCCAAAACAGCCTTTTGTTAAGTGTCTCTGCTTGTGAGACATAATCCCACATCGTAGTGAAATATGATTGCTGAACACTATTATGGATTTCACAGTCAAAAAGTAAACTCTCCTTCTTGTACTCTACAAAGGTCACAAGTCTCAGTGTGACAACATTTATTGGTATTTCCAGGGAGAAGAACTGTTCTCAGCCCTAACCTAGCTACTCCCACACCCACCCACTCCAGGGGCAGGGTTAGGAGCCTGAACCTGTAAGTCTTGTAAGACTGAAGTACCTCCACCCCATATTGTAATTGTCTGTTTATTTGTTCTTCCTCCTCTAGATTTGGGACACACGGAGGGCACAGACTGTGTCTTATTCATTTCTTTAGTTTACTGTACTTAGCAAGGCATTTGTCACAGAATTAAGTGTTCAATAAATATTGAATGAATGGACACATGAAAAAATATTTATTGAGCACCTACATGCCACATACTATGTCAGATGCTGGGAATTCATACACAAATAAGATACAGTTTAATTACAAAATAGTGTGGAAATGTACAGAGGAGGAGCACCGCTTCTTACGGCGAGATGAATGTCAAACAAAGAGGAATGCTATTTGCAACACTCATCTTTTTCATCTGCAAAAGAGTTCATCTGCCTTATATTCTGTATATGGCTTGTATTTTACTTGCAAGAAATAGGCTTTTTCTCTGTGTACATGTGTGTGAGAGGTGGGTGTGGATGCTGCCTGTCCTCTGTGTCTATCCATTGTAGCCTGAAGTTAGTACAGGGTGGTTGAAGGCTATTTGCCCACCTTCCAAACGGCGGGGATAGTTACAGAGCCATCTGGGGCTGTAGTGTGAACAAACGAGTATCACAATATTGGACCCTTCATTCTTTTGGTACATGATCCAACAGTTGGGAAAATCTAAGCTGGCCTAGGAGTGAGCTTTCCCAGCTCCATCTCAAATCCATGTCATTTTTCAACTCTTTGGTTAAGTTAAAGGGACTTGGGTCAAGTTCTGTCCAAAGGATCGGGCTTTGAGGGAAGCTTAGTCAAGTATGTTTGCTGGAAGGTCTAGTTATATACCTCTTGGAAAACACACCAGTCAGACCTCTGCAGGAACCTTGTCTGACTTCATATCAGCTCAGTGGGAAAGTTTTAACAGTGACTTCTAAAATGGGCACTAGGTATGGGGCCGAGTGGGGAAGTATGCTAAATTTGGTATTATGTCTTCCACAGAAAAACAAATACTCATTTCTTTGTTCTCACTTTAAAAGATACTTCTTATAAAAAAGGTTTCTTTGTAAAGAATCACTTAGTACTTGGTATTTGATCAAGTGAAACAAATTTGGGTTCTCCTGAGCAAATCCCTAAAGAGATTTCCTTCATTTACATATCTGTGGACTTTGGATAGCAGAGTCTAATGTGAAATAATCTTCTATAAAATTTTTTTCATTGATATTGTATAGGGCAGAGTTCTTTTATCTTTATTTGCTCCATAATCTTGAAGCATTTGCTCAATACCACAGTGTGGGCTTCACTTAAATATGCCACTCCTGGCTCTGCCATACTTTTACAGAATTATTAAACTAGTTTTCTGGTGTGCATTTACCTCTATTTTGATGGACTCAGCCACTGATAACGAGGATCTAGTGTACATGAGTCACCTTTGTTTGTTTGGGGTCTGTGAGCCTGTCCATCATAAACCAAAATAGTCAATAGCAGATGAATTGATGAATGCTACCACCAATAATAATTGGGCAATGTGAGGACAACCAATAGAGTAGGGGTTGGCAAACGCTTTCTCTGAAGGGCCAGATAGTAAATATTTTAGGCTTTGTGAGTCATATAGTCTCTGTCATAGCTACCTACCTCTGCCACTGTAGTGCCAACTCAGCTGTAGACAATACGTAAATGAATGAGCATGGCTATATACCAATAAAACTTTATTTACAAAAACAGGCAACAGGCCAGATGTAGCCTGTGGCTATATTTTACTGATCCTTAACCTAGGATAGAAACAAGTAGCTTTAGGGACACCTGGGTGGCTCAGTCAGTTAAGCGTCTGCCTTTGGCTCAGGTCATGACCTCAGGGTCCTGGGATCAAGCCCCATGTTGGGCTCTCTGCTCAGCGGGGAGTCTGCTTCTTCCTCTCCCCACCCCTCTATCAAATTAAAAAAAAAAAAAGAAATGAGTTGCTTTAGCTATGAAAAATATCATAAGGGCCCACCCCTTTGAAACTCTAATTTTGCCCTTTATCTTAGCATACAGCATCTGCTGTCCAGTTTTGTTTCCTGAGCTTTAGGGTTATAGGGAGAGTGACAGTGTTTACAGAGGATTCAATGACAAGAAGCCCTAAGTGGTGCCCTTCCCTTTTGTTTTCAAACCTCTTGTCCTGTCCTAACTGGACCATGGTATGGGCTGAAATAGAGAAGGGTCTGGAATGGAAACCAGCCACTCTGCAGAGGATCAGGGTCTCCCAGGGGAGTTGGGGTTTGGAGCTTAGGGAGAAAGAAGGGATGTGCTTCTAGGAGTCTACTCTAGCAACCCAGAAATGAGCAAGAAAAGAGACCAAGTTCCCCAAATTCTCCTGGGTGCAAGCTTGGTTCCAGTTTTGGAGAGGTCAGTTTCGGAGCACAGTTTCTAGGCACAGGGTTTGGCTAGCGGTTTGTGTTTCATCGGTAAAGAAGACCCTGTGGTAGTTCTGGTGTTCTCTTCGCAGCCGTTGACAGATGTGAACAATCCATCGCCATGTGGACTTCTTATACGGTTTCAGCATTTGCCAAAGCAGTGATTCCACTGTCTCCATGGGAGACACAAGGGACCCAAGTAAGAACTAAAAGAAAGGTAAGAAACTGAAGCTCAGGTGTCCTTTACTTGGAAGAGTGCCAATAAGTACATTAATGGAGTGGATGTTGCAGCTGAGACCAAATTCTAAGACTGTGGTTAATTTTCTTTCTACTTGGAGTAGATCAGTAATCTTGCTTTTTGCTCTATCATTTTTTTTCTCAAGGCTGAGCAAACATAAGCCATCCTTGAGTTCCTGGCTCTGATAGGTTCCCAAGTGAGCGGCATCTGTTGGACGGAGAAGTAGTTCATGCCCAAGATGTTTTTAGAGGGCTGACCCAGCGTTGGTGTCAGGGCCATCAATTAGACGGTGGGAGAGGGGAAGCAAAGAGGCAGCGATGAAGTTGGTAATTACACACCACAGTACCATTGACCTCCAAGAGCAGGTGGCGGGGGCAAGTGAAATTCCAGGCTCTGTCATTCAAGATTCATTTTTCCCTCTTGTGTTTCGGCCTGAGGGGTTGCTCATTGATCTGGAAGAGATTGTCTACACTGTTTTGTTAATAATAAGGACAATAAGAAAATAATGTATTTAATACAGAAGGGTATTTTCCTTTCCTTTTCTTTCCTTAGTTGCTATCACATTTTTTAAACCTCTCTCTTTATTTTTCTCTCTCTCTTTATACGTGTGTGTATATACGTATATATATACATCTACATACATATGTTAAATTGGGAAGATCGGGATCTGTATCTATGAGTTCAGTATTTACTGTTTCTTTATTTTTAAAGATTATTTATTTATTTATTTATTTATTTATTTGAGAGAGGGTGGGGAGAGCACAAGCAGGGGGAGGAGCAGAGGGAGAGGGAGTGGCAGACTCCCCGCTGAGCAGGGAGCTGATACGGGGCTCAATCCCAGGACTCTGAGATCATGACCTGAGCCAAAGGCAGACACATAACTAGCTGAGCCACCCAGGCACCCCAATATTTACTGCTTCTCTAGGACTGGCCCTTTGTTGAGGCCTTTGCAGCCCTACGATTTTCATTTCTTCACGATTGCCTTCTTTTACAGAGCCACCATTACTCCTGGGTCCCAGGTCAGAGAGGAGGGCCCAGAAAATGATACCCAAGCCCTGGCAACAGGTTTGGTGACTATCCTTCAGCCTTCCCAGTTGTGCTTGCCGTTTTCAACGTCACTCTGAGCTGTTTCCAATTCTGTCCCCCTTCGTCCCCAGCATCTCTCCCTCCCAGTGAGGCAGCGTCACTTTTGGCCTTCAGTGGGGTGGGGGAGGTGAGTGAGTTGCCTTGGGTGCCTACGTTCAGTCCTGAGCAGCTTGGAGTCAAGGGGGGTATGGACAGCAGGACATAACAGCTTCATTTTCCCTAGCTCTTGAGCCACGTCAAACACTTCTCACAATAACAGACCCCAATCTGCAATTGATGTCCGGGACAGATGGAGGTCTTGGCACAAGCTGAGATTACTTTCCAATTTCACTGAGATTATAAAAACAACATTTTTGAACTTTAAATCCTAGCACTCATGATCCTGAGCATTTTCTTTTTCCTTTGTCACTGCCTTCTTTGAAGACCAAGTCACCTGTTCCTTCAGCTTGAGACAATGTTTCTGGTGATAAGAAAAGACAAACTATCAGAAACCCCAGAGGTGCCAATTATCTGCCATTTCCATGCTAACAACTTGCATGTCTACTCATGTAACTACCCCTTTCTCTTAACATTCTTGGAGGGGGTGCGTGGTGGTGGTGGTGGGGCGTTGTCTGTACCAAAGTAGCCAGATCAGACTTTTTAAATGAACAAGAGTCAAAAAAGGAAAAGAAAAAAAAATGGTAAATTGATTTTTTACAGGGAAACAGGTCATTCCTCAAAAACTATTAAAGATTCTGTCATCCAGAATATCCCTATCCTGTTGACCTTATTTACAGATTTCATGAAAAATACATCATCATAACATTGATATATGGACCCTGTAGCATCCAATTTCTTGAAGGCATGTGAGCCTGATAAGGATGCTGGTCATGCACTCATAAATGTGGGGCCAATATAAATGAGATGATGCCCCATGGAATATAATACCCACAGATGCTTTTCTAAAATACGCTCATATCCTTTGGAAACAAGGCAATTTGGCTCTCTACCTTGGCTCCGAATGAAATGTTCTGGGTGGGGGAGGCAGGTAATAAAAGCGACAATTGTGAAGTGTTACTGGCAGTTTTTTCATTTTTACTGCAAGCTGGGCATACATTTGTCTTCATTGTCAAAGGGCTGGAGTTGTTTACAAGTTAAAGACAAGGAAGCAGGAAAGCTTATCCCATTTTCTCGGGCCAGGAAAGCATCATTTCCTCAGCACAAATCCAAACCACATCTTGAGCATTAGATCGCTTTAGATTTGGTCTGATCTGGAAGGTTGCCTTGCTCCTTTTCCCATACCTGTCTGGCGGTGTGGAAATACCTGGCAAGAGTTGCTTTTCGAGGGTGATAGCAAACCACACTCGGCCATTTCTGCACCCCCCTCCCCCGTGTCAGCTGACTGGATGCTGAGAACAGCTGGGGGGTCTAGCCTTTGCCAGTTGACAAAACCTTACCAACTTTTCTCATCCTTCAGGAGAAACAAAAGGTGGATGCAGAAATTTTGGAGGCAGAGCGATGGTTGGTCAACTCCTTCACTGTGGACAGTGATGCAGGTTGAAAAGGTTTAATCCGCATCCAGGCCTCCATCTCTCGACAGTCCGTCTTGATTGTCAGGACAAACCTCCAAACTGGGAGGCACAGTACTCTCAGTGTGGCTTTACAGTTGTAGGTATTTTCTGGCAGGGGAGGGTGTGGGGAGGGGGGAACACAACTGGAAGGGAAATGCACTCACTCACACACACACAAATGCACACACACACACTTCAAAACAAATCTAAAATGCAAGGAACTTCAGAGATGGGAACAGGGCCTGAAATCCCAGCCCAGAGTTTGCAAATCCTCAGCAGCCAAACAGTGAGCCTCTGTGTGCCCCATCCTCATTTAGGAACAGTCAACAAAGCAACTGCAGGTGATCTGGGCTGATGCCGTGGAGGCCTCTCAGATGGCCAGGCTCCTGCAAACTTATTCACCGCCTCATTAAAGCAATTTCAAAATCAATTCCGGATTTGACAAGCCGTCAGTACATTGTTGCTTCTCGGTGATGAGAGTGACATGTTAACAGCAATTAGACTTTTGCACATGCACGTTGGAGCCTGTTCAGCATATTCTTTATTAGAAGAGCCTAAAAAGCGTTATTATAATCATCTAACCTGGGGTCATGGACACATGCTGTATGATCTCTGCCTCTGTCAGCAGTCCCCTTGGTGAAATTTTGTCTATTGTCCATAGAGATTAAAAGGAAGTGCTTACCCCAGATGCGATATTGGAAAATCAAAGGTCAGAGCAAAGCTTGTGGTAACCTCCATGTTTTTTAATACAAGTTATAGGAGCAATCAGATTAGCATGAACAGATATTGCTCCCTCTAACAGATGGAGCAGGATTCTTATGCAAACGAGGGAGGACAGGCTACAGTCATTCAGTGGCCACATTCTGGGGGCAGGAGTGGGGATGCAGTTATCTCGACTGTGGTTGGCCAGCACTTGGACAGTGAGGATGGCAAAGCCTTCACTCCAGATATGCTCAGAGGCATATCAGTCCTTTATGTCATGGAAAACAACTTCCTTCTGTAATAAAATCAGTCTATCCTGTTTGGAATGGTCCCCTTTGTAGCCAGCTCTATTGGTCCCCTAAAGTCATCAGTGCGAGCTGTTTTCCTCTCTGCTTTGGGGGACCAGCAGAATCTACTGAAGACGAGTAGTATAAGCTGATCTCCCCAAGACTCTGCCAGCCAAATGAGATCAAAATAAGTCTCAAATCTCGTTGGACCCCATTTACTTCTGGGTAAGTCCCAAGAGAGAGTCTCTCATGTGCCCGCAAACAATTCCCTCCCTGTCCTGTCTTCTCTTCTGAGTTCTGCTTTGATGGCCACAGTTTGAGAGTGGTTTTATGCCCAGTGTCCAGTGTGAATAAAGCTAACATCTTACAACAACCCCTCAAGTAAGTACTTTTATTATTCCCACTTTGAAGATGAAAAAACAGAAGAGCAGCAAGTTTCACCCAGTTGCTCAGTATCTCATTGCTAGGACACAGGATGCAAGCTCAGACAGTCTGGTTTCCAATCTCCCATGGTTGGTCATTACTCGATGCTGCCTCTTGAGCAGAAGCTGATCTCCACCCAACGCGACCACCTCCCAAAGCTCCCGACGTTGCAAACTGTTCAATGTTCCAAGTAAACATTTACTGACTGACTGACTGATTAACTGATGCACGGAATGAATGAATTCAGATTGACTTCATGATGGCCAGATTCATGCAGAGCTATATAATATTTCTAATTCCCAGCCTTCCCAAGCAAACCCAGGTTGCTTACACTGGCCAGCCTATTTAAAATTGCAAACAGCTCTCAACTCTGTAGTCCATAGTCACTTTCCCTGCTTTAAGTGGTGATGCTTATCACCACTGACGTATGGTATATTTTGTTTACCTATCTCTCCCTTCAGAATATAAAGGCAAGAATTTTTCTATGTTTTGCTCATAGCTCTTTCAGTGCTAGGCCATTGCCAGCAACCAACTGTGGTCCTGATAATTGCTGAATAAGTGAAAGGGTTATGTATTTCAGGTATTAATAGGGTAGGGAATGTGTCCTATCTTTGGTTCATAAATAGATCCACAGACTTATGTGCATCATTGATGAGAAACACAACACAAAAGGCGCAAGGAATTTCACGCTCTTCTAGCCTCTTTGTCATTTTTAGAGAGTCATTTGCTTTTAATAACACCAAGCAGATGGTAGAACCAGAACTAAAAGTCCATATCTGGGTACTTTCCCACCCCACATCCCACCACTTAGTGTGACCAGATCTAGGGATTTCCTTTTCCACTTAGCTCGTTATTAAATGTCTTCTCTGAAAACCCCCCACTGATCTGATGTTGCCCCCACTCCCACTTTGGGCTCCTTCCTGGTTGGCTGATGGTAAGGGCTTTAGAGGGTCCCTGTTGTTTTGTTGGATGGGGGGTTGCTAGCTTTTGAAGCAGGCCTGCTCATTGCTGACTTCCCCCAGGCGCTTGTTTTTGAAGCCAACACTTCAAAGGCAAGCAACATTTGAAATTCCTCAGCTATTCATCCAGTTGGTAAAACTAGATGCACACACTCAAGAAGCCATTTGTTACTTTCATTGGGGTCAGCAGATAAGCAGGAAGCCACCATTTGGAGGATGAGCTGATAGCCTACCACGAGGATCAGTAGGTCTGCAGAGGGGCTGCTCGGGGTTCATATTTTGATGTAAAGCTTTCCAAAGAGAGGTTTTAGGAAAATCAAGGTGGAAATCGTGTGTGTGTGTGTGTGTGTGTGTGTGTGTGTGTGTGTTTGATGATGATGATGATGATGATGATTTTGAATGGTGGGTAGGCAAAAGGTTGAGAAAAAATCTTAGCATTTCCAACAAGAATGAATAGAACAGCAGTTTTTCCAAACTGTGGTCCAGTGATCCTTGGGGGGTCCAGAAACCTTTCTGGGGGTTCTGTAAAGTCAAACCTGTTTTCATAACAACACTAAGATATTATTTGCCCTTTTCACCGTCATTCTCTCATCAGTGTACTGAGGAGTTTCTACCTGTCACGTGATGTGGCAAAAGAGTGAATGCAAATGCCGGAATGAGAAACTAGCTGTCCTCCATTAAGCCAGACATTAAAGAGATTTGCAAAAAACATAAACGATGTTCCTTTTCTCCCTTTTGTTAAAAAATGCAGCTACTTTCCATAAAATTATATTTTTATGTTAACTTATAATAAGTTTATTATTTTTAAATGATTTAATGAATTTAAACAATTTCTCAGTTTTAATTTCTAACACAGTAAAGACTGATATATATGTATATGTATATATATATATACACACACATACACATATTGCACTATAAATAAAAGCACTTTCAGATCCTCAAAATTTTTAAGAGAGTGAAGAGGTCACGAGACCAAAAAGTTTGAGAACCACAGTAATAAAGCTGTCAAAACTTGGTCTGAATAAAAGCCACAGAGAATCATACATTTCAGAATGAGAAGGATCCTTGAAGCATGATCTGGTCCCGTCCCCTAGCTTGCTCAAGCAGGCTAGGTATTATCCCTTTTTACACATGGGATTACAGAGACCCAGAGTGTTCACAGACTTCCCCAACACTCCACAGCTGTTGAGTTCAGTTAGGGAGAGAAGTGAGGTTGTGGCAAGATTGGGATGACAGGTCTTGTTCCTTTTGGTGCAGACAGAGCTCTACCCACTACCCCACTCTGCCAGGGACACGAATGGTACTTACTAAGAAAATGTGAACAACAAATATACAAACCTATCTTCTTCTTTTCTTTTTTTCTTTGGCTGTTAAATCTACCTTTGGTAATTTTTCTGGTGGTGGGTCTGAATGTGCTAGAAAGAACGATTTATTTGCTTAGCTTATTGGATTTAGGAACTGTGGGCTGAAGTTGGTGATGTTGGCTATGCTGGCTGCAGTCCTTGCAGGGCTCAGCTTGTGGGGGAATCCACTTCCATACTCACTGGTGAGGCTATTGGCAAGCCTCAGGCTCTGGCTGGCTGTTCATTAGAGACTTTAGTCCCTTGCCACATGGACCTCTCCACAGCTGCCCAGCTCACAACATGGCAGCTGGCTTCCCTCAGAGTGGGTGTGAATGAGCGGGGCTACCCAAGATGGAACCCATAGTCTTCTTGTCACCTAGTCTTGGTAGTGACACCCCAGGACTTCTGCCATATTCTAATGTTCAGATGTGAGTCACTAGGTCCAGCCCACATTCAAGGGGAGGGGATTACATATAGATATGAATACCAGGAGGCACAGATCCTGGGGAGCCATCTTAAATGCTGGCTACTACAACCTCTAACCTAACATTTGATCCGGTGACCTTCACACAGTGCCTTTTAAGTGTAAATAACATGTGCTCATTATCTGGGGAACAGTGTGATGCAGAGGTTAAAACCATGAACTCTTCGGGGGTTTGATCTCAGCTCTACTGCTCTGATAGCTTTTGACCTCAGGCAAGTGACTCTGTGTCTCAGTTTCCCACCCATAAGATTGGGCTGATAAACATTGCTCCTTCATGGGAGCTGTTGTGAAGATTGCGTTAATACATAGTACAGAGCCCTTAAAACTGTGGCTGGCGTGGAGTAAACCCCATATGGGTTCTTATAGGTTTCCCCACCATTGAAAGTAGAGTATTCCTATTAGGATTTCTGATATCTTAGGACACATCTTGCTAATGGATGCACAAAATAAATGGAGATAAAGCACAGATGCCTACAGACACAGTTCAAAGCTATGGCGGCTTGATGCTGAGTGAAATTGCCAGGGAAGGAGTTTGGGGGAGCCACTCTTATGGCTCAGGGTGCACACTGCCTCAATAATGGCTCACTTTAAAACCAATGCTGAACACTATTGTATTTTTCACCTTTTCATATGAAAGCAAAAAATCATTTTCAGATTAATTTTGGCTGGCAAAAACAAATCCTAATGTAGGTCTTTTCATATAAGTGAAGTGGCATAATATGAACTTCTGAAAAGTGGGGGGGGTCCCTCTATTCCTACTGTGCACCAGGCACATTATACATTATTTATTGTGAACGATATCCCCATGCAGTAGGTATTTTCACATCATCTGACTAATGAAAAACTACTGCTTAGAGAGTTTAAGCATCTTGCCCATGGTATTATCACTGGCAAATGATAGGAGTGGGGTTCTTTACCAGGTTTGTATAGCTCCAGTTCTGGCCTTCTATGCTGTTACTTTAGGGAATGCACCATGGAAGGAAAATGATCAGGGAGAGTAAAATAAGAATATGCCTAAGGTACTGCGGAGATAATTATGAGTTAAAAAGAAGACACGTTTTGATCATTCCTATGTACACAAATGGGGGTTTTTCTAGGACTAAATTTAACTTTGAAAATAAATGACTAGTAGCCAGGCAGACTCAAAAATAACCAAGTACTCAGGCTATAACTGTTTACCATGTGATTTTCCCCATCCTTTCTATGGTACTTACCTTGCAATTAAATGATCAATAGTTATCCTGTAAGTAGCAAGTATGCCCATGAAATTTGTGACCTGGAAAATCAGCCATTATAAGAGCGGAAGTGTTAAATGGTCTGGAAATGATCTGTGGGAAGGTAAGGCTGCCTCCTTCTTTCGACATATCTACTGAGGCACTAAATTCAGAGATACCCAAATAAATTCCCAGGCTGCGAATTGGCACCATCATCAGGCCCTTCCACAGAGGAGCTGGAAGTGCCTGTGGCGATGCCTCCGCCCAGGCTGGTAGAGTCTCCTTGTACACCTAGGCAGGGAGATGCAGCTCTCTAGACCTATCCAGTAAAAACTCCATCATCAGTTTTCAGGGCAGCGTATGACTAAGCATGACCAATTGCCGTCTGGTGGCCCACTGAGTTGGCAGCTCTCAGCAGAGCTGGGCATGTTTCCTGTGACTTCCTTGTAGAGAGAAACTTCAGGGAAGGCAAATGTTAGTCAATGGGCCTTAGGAGATTGTGGGGGGGGGGACACCCACTCCTTCTAACAATGGTGCAGATAGGCCACACTGGGGAGAAGGCAGCCACTGCTGGTCTCTATATCCTCTCCAAAAAGAGACAGTTCCATAATTACTCATTTAGGAGTAAGGAAGAAGGGCAAGACCATTTGTTCTCTCTGAAGAACCTGCGTCTTTATTGGGGATTCACGATGGAGTCACATGAGCCAATGGGATCTTGTCAATAGTAACTAGGGATATCAGAGAATCCGGAACATTCAGAAAAGGTCTAGTGAAAAGGGAAGGGTTTGAGCCAGGCCTGGAAGGCTTTAACTAGGCAAAAAGGAAGACAAAACCCAAGCTCTTTACATTTCTAGGATGTGGCCATGATATTCTTTTTCAGATTCTCGGAAAGCAGCTTACTGTAGAGAAAGAGGACAGGCTTAGGCATTGGCAGACTTGGCTCAAAGTCCTGGATCTCTAATTATTTGCTGTTGGGACCTAAAGCAAGTCACTTAATTTCTTTGAAGTTCTGTTTTCCACCTACAAAACAGGAATAATAAAGCCTACTGAGAGCAATGCTGAAGATTATATGAAAATATATGTACTTGCACATAATAGGTGCTCAAGAAACATCAGTTCCCTTCTTTTTTACTGTACTTTCAGAGACTCTACTGGACCCTATTAGGCCTGCATGCCCAGCCACGCCAATTCCTGTTTCCAGATCATCTTATGTCAACCTTAGTCTCTTGAAATCCTCCATCAAGGCTGCCATCAAATGCCACCTCCTCCGTGACCTTCCTCAGCCCTCCAGCCATAAGGGACCTGTCAGGCATTCATCCCAGTCTCACCGGATATTTGCTACTGGATTACTTGGGCATACACCCATCTCTCTTGCCAGGGAATACGCTCCTTGCGAGCATTGATTGTGTCAGGTTTATCTTTCTAGGTGCACAGCACGAGCAAAGACACAGGAGTGGGCATGGCTGTGGTGTGTTAAGAGCATGATATCAGCCTGGCTATGAGCGATGGTTTGGGTCAGGGGCAGTACAAAACTTGGCAGCTTGGAAGCATCAAGGCATCTGTCCCAATTCCTCTTCCCCACTTGAGCACAGCACCCTTTTCATGGCTTTTGAGGTTGACTTGATATAAATCTGAGTCTAGTTCACTGTAATGTACTTAACACTCAAACTGGAAACTATCTTTCCCACAGAGCTAGTTATATAGGCTCTCTGGAGGAGAGGTGACTATATCTGGGTCACAGTTTTAATTGGGACAGTCAACTCTAACGGAAATGCTCTAAAAGACAGGTTGGGTGTGCCCATCTCTGCCAATTAGGAAGCCAGCTGGGGTTGTCCCCAGTTGTATGTATAGTGTTTGTTAAACCTCCCGTATAGTTCACATCGTAGGCTGTTCCATACTTGTTCACAGAATTAAAACTCAAGAGAGATGAAAGGAGCTGCCTGACCCTCCGCCAAAGAGTCTTTCCTCTCCAAAGCCAGGACGCTTTGAGGGGAAAATTCTAAAGTAGATCTGAGACCACTTAAATTAGAACTAGAAAAACCAACTCCAGGTGACGGGGTGCAGAGAACGCGTTGGAGTCGAGCATCGTGTTAGCCAGACAGAAGGTGCCTGGCTATTTAAAGCTTTGATTTTTCACAGGCTTGCTGCGTTTTCAGAAAGGTCTATAGTGATTATATTCATAATTGCGCAGGTCACACAACTAGTTGGCCTCAGAGCCGAGCCTAGTGATACTATCTTCTATTTACTTTGTGCATTTTACATTTGTAAAGTCCTGTTATGTACTTTTATTTCTCCAAATGAGTTATATAGCGCATGCTGTTCCCATTTTAAAGATGAGGCAGCTGAGGTTGGGAGGAAGAGTCAGCTAAATGTAAAACTTCTCACAAAGAGCTGCTTTCCCCGTTCATCTTCCGTTCTCCCCTCCTGTCTCGACAGAGATTATAATGAGTGCCAGAGCCAGGGATGGAGGTCTGCGGGGCGGGTGCTCCGGGGCTGTGTATGTGACAGAAAGAGACCCCTCAGGGACACGGCCACCTCGAGAGACTGTCGGCAGCCTCATTTATCCACCCCTCCGCCCTGGAAAGCCCCAGATTGTGCAGCCCGGGGACCGCCGTGCCTTCCCCAAGAAGTTCCGACAGCGGCCCTCCTGGCATGCTATGAAAACCTCAGGCACACATTTTCAGACAGCCGTTAGCAGGCCACAGAAGTTCCCCAAGACACTTGGTAAACCTTGGTCAAATCTGTTCCGACTTTGTGTAGGCGGCTGGGTTTCATCAAGAGGGTGCTGAAAGCAGCAACCCCGGGAGGGCTGAATCTGGATGGAGCAGAGCCTCAGCCCCTGCCCGCCTTCCTCTACTGCTCTGTAATGCTCTATAATCCCCGCAGCCGAAAGTGCGAACTCTGACACAACGCTCTTGTGGGACACATGCCTTTTTATGTGCTAGCTTGGCGGCAATGAGATATTAGGAGAGAGTTTCTCTAAATTTGTTCTCAAATACTGCAGAATTATCTGTGCGGAAATCCACTGTGGGCTCCGTTGGTTCTTAAAACACACTTAAGAGATACTATCCACTGGGCATTGCCCCTGGGTTCAGTCATTTTTCCTAATGACTTCTGCACTCAGTCCTGAAAGGCAGACAGATTGCAGTTTTAAAAGCTCGATGGTGAAGTTTGAGGGGAAAAAAAATTCTTTGCTTGTCTTCAATTTTCATTTGTCATCGAGTCCCAGTTTTCCCCTGAAGTTACTAGACTTTGCTGGTCTCCTCAGCTGAAACAAAACAAAACCAAACAAAACCAACCACAAGGAGCTGCTTTTGTCCACAAAGCGAGCTGCTAGTGGTGAGGGTCAGGGCTGCCCACACCGTGGCTTTCAGAGACCAGCCAGATGGCTTCATAAACAGATTCCCTGGGTGGCTGGGGCAGTGGTGAGGACAGACAATGAAGATGGGGGTGTAGGAGTGAAGCTGGAATATTTCGTCAAGACAGGAATGGGAAACAGGGAAGCAAAACATCTGTCTTGGTGTTTAAGAAAGGCTAAGTAACGCGGCCGCTGGTGTCAGACTGTTAGTATCTGTAGAGGAAGGACCTCAAGAGACATGTGTCTAGAGTCTCATGAACCTCAGATAGATAAATCCTCTTGTCTTTCTTCCCAACTTTCAAAAACAGTGTGTATTACTCAAGAAAAACCACAAAGCTTTGAGCTGGTACTGGTTAGCCCAATATAAGGTCAGATTTTGCATAGGAGACTCGGAGACAGGAAATACACTGGCGTAAATGCAGTCAAGAGGGCACTGAAATAATACCACCATTTCCACAGGCTTCACACCAGATATGTTGTCATCTGTGGGCATTTTTTTTCTTGATGGTTTGTTTGCAAAATTACTACAGCGCATTAGCATTGCCAATGAGCCTCTGTCGTGAAATTCTACAGGATGAAATTTTGTCATGCAACCTGGAATCAATTCTCAGGAGGGAGGTGGGAGAAGATGGTGGTCTGACCAATGAGTTTGTATAACAACTTCTACACTTAAACAAAATAGAATATTGGAATCTTCTCTCATTAAGGGTGGTGTTGAAGTTGTCCAAAAGAAGGACTCCTGGGTGGCTCAGTTGGTTAGGCATCTGCCTTTTGCTCTGGTCATGATCCCAGGACGATCGAGCCCCACATTGAGCTCCCTGCTCAGCAGGGAGCCTGCTTCTCTCTCTCCTTCTGCTCTCCACTCCCTACTCCCCATGCCGCCCACCCCTACCTCCTGTTCCCCATACCTCATACCTCCTCCCCCACAACCCCCCCCTTGTGCTTACTCTATCTCTCAAATAAATAAATAAAACCTTAAAAAACAAAGTTGTCCAAAAGAAAACACCACCATCTTTCCACGTACTTACTAGACATGTTTTCGGGACAGCGTCTTCAGTCTACACTGTGCCTTTTAAAAGTGTATGCCCTTAAAGCGTCATTCATCTCTGACAATTCTGCCAGGTTGCCCTGCTAAATTTTCAACTTTTGAATTTTCACAGTCCTTTTGTAAATGAAGATGCTCCCAGCTGGCTGTTACTCCTGGGAACACCAGGAAGTGATCTGAAAAAGACGATGATCTATGGTAACATAGAGCAAGACCAATTGTTCCTCTTGGATTAAACAGTTCAGTGTCAAGCTGAAGTCCAGGGACTTGAATTTCTAATCAGTATTATCCAGGCTTAAAACTTTCTGGGTCAGTTTGGCCTTCGGTAAAACTTCCACTTAATAGATAATCGAGTGGATTTCCTGAGAAAGTTTAATCTAAATGTATTAGTTGACCATTTCGCACAAGATTATTAATTACAATTTGAAATTATAATACTATATATTAATAGGTATGTTCTGATTTTAGGTGGAAGAGTCAGATATTTCCATTTTAAGTCAACACATCCACAAATTAGATTCAATGCCTTTGTCACGGGAATGGTAACGTCAAGGTGATGCTTGTAAACAAGGCTCATTTAAGAATTTTGTGGACTAAACTACTACTCCCAGAGATCTGCACCCTACATCAAATCGTTCACATTATAAGGCACCCACATTTCACATTAAACACACACGTACATACACAATTGTATGGATTTTTATAAACCAGGTTTTAAAATTACATAGTTACTTGTAATTTATTTGTAATTGGCTATAATGGCATGTATAATTAGAAATTCTTAGAAGTGAGAAAAATCTAACCTATAAATTCTGTTCAAATGTAATTACATTTTTATAAATATTGAATTTAACAATTAGTGACGTTGCCATGCTTTTTTATATTTATAGGTATTGAAGTATTTATTTAGATTTAGTAATTTTGTGTGTGTGTGTGTGTGTGTGTATTTTGAAACCAATACATTTTTGCCCCCTGATTTCTAACATTTCTATAACTTCTTAAGAGGCCTTGTATTCGTAATGCCTGATATTTATAGTGGCCTTGTTTATAAAATCCCTTAAGTCATAAAATATCTAAAAAATTCATAGACCGTTGAGCAAGCATCGCTGTATCATGGTTGCTTTTTGTCTCTTGTCCTCAGTAGCTAGGTTACATAGGTCCAGGAATCAAGAGGCATAGGTTGGCTTGGTTCCTCATATTAACAATCCTAGTGATCTACTTGTAGAATTCGGATTTAAATTCTGCTGGATTAGAAGTCCTGGTTTTGGTGACAGAGGGTGGAGAACTATGAGCACAGGACTAAGTACAGTTTCTACTGAATCAGTTTAGGCTCCTTTTGCTAATGGACCATATTTGCAGGAATGATTGGCCCTGATTATCATTAAGAACTATAATTGCTGCTACCCAGTGGGGACAGGAAGGAGTATGTCTTGAATGAAGGGGATTCACTGGGATATCTCTAGGAGCTTCCAAAGCCCAGTGCTAACTGTAAATGAGCAAGTGTAGCAAATGCAGTCCAAGAACAGTAGAGCAACTGGGATGGGGGGGTGGGGGAAGGAGAAATAGAAGGTTCAGGAGCATGGAAATGTTAAAGGAAATTTGCTGTGTAAATGTCAGGTAGATTTGCAGAGAACCCACCACTAGGCTGAGTACTCCCCGAGGGCCTTATGGAGCACACCCTTCACAAGGACCCTGTGGAAAGCATTGGTGAGGGGGGCACCAGCTTCACCATTTTCACGGACCTTGGAAACTCCAGGGCCTGGGCACTGTTTCTGTAGTGTCTAGTGGAAAAATGGCCTAGTTTACAAACTTCTCTGAGAGTCTCTTTCAGGAAAGATCAATAGGGACCATCTCTTGTGATTCTTAGGCTGACTCTTAGAGAAAAAGTTTTCTGATTTACATCCAGATTATTTTAGGAAGAGGTACTTAGAAGGTACTAAGAAGAGTGTGATATATGAGGAGGAAAAGTTAGTTTGAGATAGCATTGTTAAGTTAATGAGTTAGTCATACCTTTGGGAGACTGGAACTTGATTTCTATGGGGCCCTTCTGAGGAGTCTGCTTAGGAGACACAAGATGGGAGTATTTATTCAATGTATCCACTATCTATCTGCTTTTTTCGTTAGTCAAGCCTTAGCCTATGGGGTGTTACTCCTTTCACTTCCAGGCTTCTGCACCTGTTAGAAAGGCATGGTGTCCCACATGGCAGTGCAGAGAAGTTCTGGGGCAGCTGAGACAAGGTGTTGTCACGTTATTTCTGCACATAATGGTGACTCATCATTGGCTAGAGTGAAAAGGTGAGCCAGGAGGACATGAGGCAGGGCACACACCATATCCCCTCAGGACCCATCCAAGAACTCACCTGTTAAGCTGAGACCAGAATAGAATGTAGAAAACCCATCAATGATATTTATCTTATGTAGCGTGTGCTACTCTATATTTTTTTGTTGTTGTTTTCTTTCCTTTTGTTTGTTTTTTAAACATTTAAACCATGGAGATAATAGAATACCCATCGAAGAAAGTCACTTGTGTATTTCAAAGGAAAAAAATGATAAGGAAATGAAGAATGGGAAACAAAGGAAAGGCCAATTGCCCAACGGACTTAGGAGTAAAATCTAACCTTGAATGACTTGTCTCTCAGACACTCCTCCCTTCTGTTTTATGGGAACTCCTTCTCATCCTGCAGGTCCCAATTTATCTCTCCTCTGTGGTTTCTCCAGCTCCTTTCACTTTCCCTGACTCTGGAGGTCCTGACTCTCCCCTCAGGGTCACTCACTCTCTCGCCTGGGCTCCCAAAGCCTTTGACACAAACCTCTGTTCCAGCATGTGCCACATTGTACAGCAACTTTCCAATAGATTAGGGCCTTCTCATTTTTTTCCCCCTTGACACTTTTTCTAGCATCTTGTATGAACTCAATTTCTGAATTTCAGCCACGGTATTATGTAGCAGATGACCTTTCGGGATCTGCTATGTGCCGGGCACAGTGGGAGAGACACTGTGTTGTAAGACCGAGGTCTTGCCCTCAGGAGGACGCAGAGAAATCCAGTGGGCAGGTCAGGAGTTGGCTGATTAAAAGTCCAACCCCCATTATAAAACCTGAAATCCCAGTTTCAGCTGTTAGCCTGATAGTTCTGAGGGGAATAAACTCTTGGCGTGAATCAGGGAGATAATGGTTCCTTCAGAAGTGAAGACACAGAGTAGCCAGGAGCTTGGTGATACTCCTGTAGGGGTCTGAACGCACATGTCCCACCTCGTAGGATTCTGTGGGGAGGGTCCCAGAGCAGCAGTGCCTCTGCCTGAGCCAAAGTGAGGCTGGGAGGGGGAAGGGAGGGATCCAAGGTATGGGCCAAATCAGATTGCTAAATCCTGTCCAGTTGTACTCAGAAATGAGGAACTTGTTGGTGCCCTCATTAGGGCAATTGTTCCTTAGAATGAGAAGGAACTTAAACAAGATCTGCATTGACTGGGCTCAACCCAAGTTCCCTCCCCACACCTCTACTCTGTCTACACCTTTGGTCTTCTACACAGGTCAGACTTCTCTCCAGAGCCGAAGTCACCTGGTGTCAATAGGACCTTTCTCTCTCTCTCTCTCTCTTTTTTTAGTTTTAAAGATTTTATTCGTTTATTTGAGAGAGAGAGAGAGAAAGAGAGCATGAGAGGGTCAGAGGGAGAGGCAGACTCCCCACCGAGTGGGAAGTCCCATTTGGGACTCCATCCCGGGTCTCCGGGATCATGACCTGAGTCGAAGGCAGATGCTTAACTGACTGAGCCACCCAGGTGCCCCAGGACCCTTTTCTTTTGAATTCTGCTAAGTAGGCCTTCCAGGCTGGGCTGGCCCACAAACCAGCCCTGTAAGCGCTTCAGGAAGAAACACCCTGGAGGAAAGAATGATTCAAAGATGCCGCGCACACTCTGAATATCAGGTCGGTTTCAGTTCTAGGTCAAGAGTTGAAACAGCCCAGACAAATGGTCCTCTGCTCCTTCAAAGTCAGGCCCCTTTGTACCAGTCTGAGGTTTCTGGTTAGGCATTTGTGGAAGCTTGTCTAGACCTCACTTTTCATATGGTGGAGTGTTCTGTTAACTTGGAAATTTTCATGAATTATTTTGAAAGCATTGCAAAACAGGTCCAGCTTGTCCATGGGGGAAAGAAGTGGCTGTTTGATTTGTCTCTTTTATTCTTTTTTAAAAATTGAGGCCAATTTATATGACACAAAATTAGCCATTTTAAGGTATACTATTCAGTGACATTTGGTGCAGCTACCACCTGTATCTAGGTTCAAAACATTTTTGTCACCCCAAAAGGAAATCCCATACCCATCAAGCAGCCCCTTCTCCTTCCTCCCAACCACGGGCCCTGGCAACCACCACTCTGCTCTCTGTCTCTATGGATTTATCTATTTGGGTATGCCGTGTAAACGTAACCATATACATGTGAACTTGTGTGTCGGATTTCATGGAGCACATTTTCAAGGCTCATCCATGTGGTGACATGTATCAGAGCTTTGTTCCTTTTTATGGTTAAGCCCACTCTATGTTTATACCACATTTTATTTATCTATTCATCCATCACTTCTATTTTTTGCCACTTCTTAAGATCCTGGATTTTGAGCCCAGTCACTCAGTTTCAGACTCCTCCTTCTATACTCTTCAAAAGAAGTAGCAACTTCTAAAGGAAATGAAGGCAGCCCAAGGTGTGATTCTCTAAAGTTGACACCTTCAGGTGAAACACGCATTCAGCTGGTCACAACTGCTTCCTTATTCTGACTTTGTTGTTAAGGAACTGTTGGAGGGATCTTTGCTGTTTTTCATTTTTCTCTTATTCAAAAGAAAGCATTGAGTTTGAATTCCCTAAGTGGGGCTGCCTTACCCAATGAGATCTTTTCTTAATGCTTTTAAAGTGGACTTTCAAGGCAAGATAAAAACATAGCTCTTCAAATCTCTCAATATAAATACTGCAGGGCTCAGGCAGTGAGATGGGACAGACGCCTGCCTGGGGTTTGGTGTCTGGGTCTGGCTTGTCTCCTGCCCTTGGGGGGCCCCAGCCTCCACCTCTAGCCCACCATTTGTGCCAATAGGGCCTAAGACCAATGAAGACCAAGAGAACTGCTTTTCTGTGACGCATTTCCCCACCCTGCCACAAATTGCAACAGGGAAGATGAGATAAAGAAGAGGAACCTCAACAGAAAGACCAAGTTGGGGATGGATGTAAACAGCAGGTTTGCCACACAGGGACTAGAAAGCAGCTCTCGAAGGGCAAGCTGATGCAGTTAGACCTGGCTGGGGGGAAGGAAAGCCTTCCTTCCTTGTGGGGAGTGACCCTGGGAGACATTAGAGCAGAGGGAATCAGCCAGGGGTAGTGCACCTTTAATTTTATCCCCAGAGGATGGACTCCTGGATATCAAGGCACCAGTTTACTGGTAGATCATTCAAGAAGAATCTTCCCCAGAGTCCACTGACCTGAATGAAATACTCAACAGTAAAGCTGGAGTCTGAAACTGTTAATTAAGTGTGATTAGTAGGAACAGCAGCGTTTGGGGCTACTCGCATTACAGCTGAATTGGCATCACTTTCTCCATTTTAAATATCACTCTGGGTTTAATTTACAGCTGATGCCACTCTTAACTTTGAGACCCCTTTCCTGGAACAGATGTAAAGCCCTCCAGCATTGCTTTATCTGCACCTCACCTAACAATGCCGCATGGTATGGAAGAAAGAGAAGCAAAAGGCAAGAGTGTGAGTTCTTGCCATGGGCAAGTCATTTACCACCTAAGTACTGTGATCTCAAAAATGAAGGGAGCCAGAGTGGTTCCTAAGGCATATTCTGTATACCCCAACTGCTGTAAGTCATCAGTGGATGGATGATTGGAAGGAGGTTTTGATTCCCCACATTTCCAACCTGCCCTCAGGAAGTCCTCAGGCAAAGAAATGCAGGTAAGTGTAGGCCCTGAAGTGGTAATAAGACCTGGGGGCATATGTGCTACCCTGTGGTATCAATCCTCCCTCACGTTATGCATTTAGGATGTTGTCAATTTTTATACTGAAAATGATCGTCCAATTGAACAGAAGTTTAACTTATTATTATTGTGGCTGATATTATTTGGTATTTAGTGTTATTTCCACATCCTGTGTTCTGAAGTGAAATTATCTAGACAAAGAATACTTTAAAACTTGTAATGGTTAGGACACTGGTTAAGTTGTTGAAAGTTAAGCCTATAAGACAGCGAGACTCCAAAAATAGAGTGACCTAACAAAGAGGGAAGTTCACTTCTCTTTCATACGAGAGACCAGAGGCAAGTGGCTCAGGGTCCGAGGGGCGACTACACCACGTCTGCACCAACTTCCACCTCGGGGCCTGCATGGCTGCTCTGGCTCTCCTCATGTCCCAGCCCACAAGGGAGGGAAATGTCAAGAGGGTGCGTGTGCTTTCCTCAGTAGGGCATGAGCCAGAAGTGCTCTTTTCTACTCAAGTCTTACTGGCAGGATTTAGTCACATAGTTACATATTAAGCTACAAGGCTGTAAAATGTAGTCTGTGGCTTGGCTATGTGCCTAATTAAAATTCAGGGGTTTGTTTTAAAGATGGGGAGAATGATTATTGGTGGACAGCCATATTCTCTGCCAGAAGACTCATGCCAAATTATTTTCCAAAACAATTTGTGCTAAAGTTCAGTTTCACCAAAATTGCATGAGCATGCCAGTTTTTTTTCTTTCTTTTTTTTTTTTTTTAAGATTTTGTTTATTTTATTTTAGAGAGAGAGAGCGAGGGCGAATGAGTGAAGTGTGACGAGGGGCAGAGGGAGAGAGAGAGTCTCAAGCAGACTCCATGCTGAGCACGGAGCTCAGCCTGGGACTCAATCCCACTACCCTGGGATCATGACCCAAGCCAAAATCAAGAGTTGGACACTCAACCAGCTGAGCCATCCACGTGCCCCAGGCATGCCAGTTTAACAACTGTTATTAAGGATCTTTTTTTGTGTGTAAAACATCCAGACACCATGGGGGTATTGATGGAGAAAAGGCAGGAGGCAGTTTTGTATATAGGAAACATCTAGAGACAGGGATTAATTTAAGTGCAGAAGCGTGTGGTTCAGACCCTGCATGTCATGGAAAGGACTGGTGAATGTTGGTGCATGCAAGAGTTGGTGGTGAAGGGGGATGATGTGAATTCAGGTGGAGTCTGCGGGATGATGTTGCTCATCAGCTCTTGATTGTTTCTGCTCATTGGGCCAGGGAGCACTAAAGTTAGTCCTCACTCAACCTCCAATGCCATCAAGCCAACTCTAACATTTTATTAAATCTTTCCACTGCCAATGAATAGCAAAAGGGTAGGGTTTTGAAATGTACACCCTTTTCCTGGTCTTCAGTGGGATATTGAATGGAGGAAAGGAATCAAGGGGGAGGCAGGGAAAGAGAACTCAGGCATGCTGGAGGAGGTGAAGGCTCTTTATGGATTCTGGGAATGCTGGTCTTCCAGCTACTGAGGCTGTGTGCTTTGGCATCCCCTGTGAACAGTGAGGTCTCTAAACATTGATCCAAGGGCCCATGTACTAAATACCTTTAACCAGAAATATCCCCTCTGGGTCCTTTTTCTTCATGCTCTGTGATTTGGAGAAGGGAAGGAACTAGTGTAGTGATTGGATGAATGCCTGGAATGAAATAATATCAACTGATGGTATAGGGAGCTGAGGTTCTAAGTACAAAGTCTGAAAAATTGGGAAGAAAAAGATAATTATTTTTGTTCCACCTCTCCTAGCATTTCCATCTCTTTGCCATTTTCCACCAGTATTCCCATAGTGTTTCACTCCCTCTTCTCCCAAATGTGTCCTATTGGTCGTATCTCATGTTCCCCATTTTTCTCTTCTCACTTTCTTACTCGACTGTGAATGATTTTTGTTCTACTTTCTTATTCTACATTTTCTGGGGTCTGAGCCTATCTTCTCATCACTCTTCCATGCCTCCATCCTTCCATCTATCCTGTTATCTGCCCATCCATCCATCCATCCATCCATCCATCCATCCATCCAGGAAAGCTAATTTAAACTACAGTCTTAATGGCTTTTAAAGTCTTAACTTTAAGCCTTCTTCAGTTGAGTGAGTTTCTGGCATAACCAGCTGATGGGGTAGCTATTTGGGGAGGTGAGTTAAACTATCTCATATTCTTTGCTTAATCATAGAACTAGTTAGCTTAGATCTGTTATGTCGGGGCAAGAGCAAATTTGAAGATGATTCTGCTCAGTTCATAGTCATCTCTGCCTAACTGCTGTCATTATAGAATGTGAAATAAACCTGCAGGCATTGTCACGAGGACCTCATTGCTGGCAAGGCCCCAGCAGGCTTGTAGTAGGTGAGGAGCCTTTGCAAGACACCTGCCCTGGGTTTTGCTGCTGCCCTCCTTGGAGGGTTTCACGGGTGGGGTTTCTTCTGTGGTCAGGGCACTGGGATTGTGGGTATGATCTGTTCTGTCATCACTTTCACTCTGATTAGCTTCATTCGGAAGAACTTTTGACAGTCTTTCACAGACACAGGTCAATGTGGGAAAACCAGCTCCACTCTATGGGACTGATTTAATCTCTTTGTGTAGAGGCTGATATTGGGAAATAACACATTTCTTCTCACGTCAAACATATAGGACATGACAGCCCACAGCTGCTGCCGATGCATGTCGGGTTTTCTCACTGGGAGCCCCATGGCATCTTGGGACAGCCAGCTAAAGGTGTTTGTCTGGTTTAGGCCCTGACGCATCAGTCACTGCTGGGCTTGGTGCCACTCAGCTTTGTGTGTAATTAAACAATCTGTAGCTTAGTGGGACATCCTGCTTGCTTTGGATGACTCAGAGCTCCCTGGCAGCTGGTTGAAGTTTTGTTTACAGCAGTGTTGCCCACTCACTTTACACCCACAACTCCCTATAAACCACTCCACAGGTGGCCCAACTTTTGGTGCAAATAAAAGTTTGTCAACTGTCGTTTTCTTTCTCCTGTGTGTGTGTGTGTGTGTGTGTGTGTGTGTGTTAAAACTTATCTAAACAAAATTAAGCTGTGGGGAGTCCATTAATAAAAGGTTTCTATTACAAAATTATTGGCACTCTGCAAGGCGCTTTGTAGGAGAGCAGAAAGATCGATATTACCTAGAATAAAATAGCCAGGCAGACATTACTCAGGGGAAATAGGCTCTTAAATATGAGAGGGAATATAGATTTCTACCCAGGCAGTCAATGTTTGAATATGATGAAACAGTGTGTTGGAATCGGTGGTCTGGCAATTATTTGAGAAATGTTGGGAGACTCTAAATGTGCTTTAAAAAAAAAAAAAAGGAAAAATGAACAAACAACTCAGCTAGATCTTCTCAGAAATACAGAGCAAGTATTTAAACACAAGACCAGAAACCCAAAAAGGTATCATTTGATTAATTTGTGGAGATATCTAAGGCCACAGAAGTGGTGTGATGACTATGCTTGCCCTGGGGAGGGAGGGAGAGGACAGGGAGACCATGCAGGCTTCTAGACCAGGGAGGCTAATGAGTAGCCATTCCTCATCTCTAAGCTTGGTTCTTTCACTTGACACTTGGAAGCTTTGTGAAAAGTGGGGGGGTGGGGGGGCACAATGGATTGTTACCCAGATCAGATCAATTTAATGGGGTGCAGTTTACTTTCCATCTCTGTCACATGAACCAATTAACCTGCGCACTGGTGAAATGCAACTGGCAGATAATTGGGCCATTGTTGGAGCAGCGCACGCCCTGGATACCATTTGCAAATTGCTGAGATAGTGATCTCTGGATGACTCCAGGGATGAGGCCAAACGGGTTCAGCTGCAGCTATGGTGGGATATCAGTTTTCTGGCCCAAGGAATGGCTGTGTATTGTCAGGGAAGGTGAGCAAGAGGAAGAGGGAAATAAAAAGGAGCCTCTAGATGAACAAAGGGTAAGGGGAGGCAAGGAAGGGGAGAAGGTAAAAAGGGAATGAGAGAGGGAGAAAGTGAAGATGAGGAAAGGGAAGGAAGAAGGGAGAGAATATAATACTTGCAGGTGCTGCTTTTGACAGTAAACAGTTGAAGGAGTCATACACCCAGGCCAGCTTTCCCTAAAGTGTATTCAGAGGAGGACTCATGTCCTGTGTGGTGTTAATTGGTGTTTTATGAGGGATTTTTTTTTTTTTTTTTTTTTTTTAGATGGAGAGATATGTCCTATGGTTTCATCCATTTGGGAAATGTTTGATTTGGCAGGTTTCTCTAGTGCTTCCCTTAGAGCTTTCAATAGACTAAAGTGCATTATGGGTCTCTAATATGGGGCCTTATTATATGGCTTCTTCTCAGATGAGTTTATTGGGAAATTATTTATTCAAGGACCATATCCTGGAACAAGAATTCTGAGAAATGGAATTTTAAAAATAATGATCTAGGTCTTTGCCCTCCATTAAGGTAATGTAGCCATTTCCATGCCGTTCTACCTTTAAGCTGGACAAAACCCTGTCCTCATCCTTTGGTGGGAGCACGAAAGCTACCTGCCAGGGTATGTTCCAGAGTCGGTTCTCAGGACACCAACCCTCCATGCATTCATTCATTGGTGTACTCATTCATTCAAACTCCATCCTCTGTCGCTCTTGTGCTGCAGGTTCTGACTCTGAGCACTTATTCCTTCCTGACTTCAATGCCCATGCCTGGCTCCCATCCCTGCAGAGCTGGAAACATACTGATTTCTCTTCTGGTGTTTTGACATTTAGTACTGCCATATAGTCTTGGATATCTGCTTTGGCTCTGCCTTCTCCTCTGAACTCAATGTCCCCAATTGTCTGCAAGGTCAAGACCACTGGCCAGTGTAGCCCCTGGCCTTGTATAACCCACCTCTTGCTCAGTTTTCTCAGCCAGGATAAGCTGAAACCCTCAGCTCCTCCTTCTGCTCTTGAAGGTGTGGATTTGAATACCTCCCATCCTCTGATCCCCTTCTAGCATCTCAGCTGCTCCCAGAGTCAGGAAGTTTTTCTTGTAGTGACCTAAATGTTTTTCCTGCTGATGAGTAAGTTAATTCCTCTTGTTGTTCCACAAGAGCATTGGACAGTGAAGGGGCATCAGGCACTGGCCTGTTAGGGCTGAGATGGGAAGCTCCCTGTTGCAACTTGCTGACTCCGCATTCTTACTCCTGGAAGGGAACAGCTTCTACCCAGGTGAAGCCCCTCAGATGCCCTCTGAGGACCTCCAGTAGGGGTGGAAGGAAGCCAGCAAGATCCTCTCTGGTTCTACTCCAACCTCCTCCCGTGGTATTATTTAAATGGTGACAACTCCTTCTGGAGACATGGCATCATGAGAATGTGTCCATGAGATGATCCCATTGTGCAAGTCTATGAGATGTTAGCCAAAATGCCATACTTTTGTGCTGATTCACTGCTTCCTTTAGAGGCCCACAGGGTCCACTTCTCCCTAGTGAAGGTATTTATTCCACCTGTTTTATGGGAGACTTGTGAACTCATGGCAGGAAAATTACTCCTATCTTGAAGCTCAGGATACACAAATAAAGGAACTGAAGCACTTAAGATTCCTTTACAACCCATCCATGAAGTCTGGGATTAGACAGAGTAATTAGCCACTATTAGCAGCTTCTTAGATCCATTTTCTTTCACTTTCTGCAAATGGCGTTCCTTACCCCACCACCTAGCAGGAGCAATCTGGAGCATAGAAGGTAGGGGAACACATGCATCTCCCAATTCCCAAATTTATAGGAAAAATAAGCAGTGGGGAAAGGAGGACATGCAGAAATTATGATTTCTGAAAGTTAATTAATTTTACCCAAAATGCTGTTGCTATCTGCTCATTATAGACATTTTGGAAAATAGAAAATGGTAGGAAGATAGAAAATTTGTCTGTGAAGATAAATGGAGACCTTCACACTTTGGTGTCAGCATCTGCAATGGTTGTATCTTTCTTGACCTTGTTTTTTTTACCCACAAACATAGAATATCTTGTATCTAATCACATCTCCAACTTTGTACTGGTTTCTAGAAAACTGCAGTGTTCACTCATGGGGTAAATAATTATTAATTCAACAATGCTTATTGAATGCCTATCATGTGTCAGGAACTCTGCTAGGCCTTGAGGAGATCTCAGCGAGCAAAACAGTTGTGCAGCTGCCCTCACACACCATTCCTAAGTGGTGTGAGCTGATGGACGTTGACAGGTATTAATACGACTCATTGAATGTGTAGCTAGCACTGTGTTAGCACTTTGCACATGTGTCAGGAAAATTTAATTCTTTCAATATATGTGAATTTTCTCAGAATTTTTCCTTCTCCCCATTCCAAGGGGGATATCCCACACTGATAGGCTCTTGCTTGTGGGTAAGTTCTGTGTTGCTGGAGGATGCCTCCTCTCTTCATCTTTTGTGAAGGCCTTTGGCATAATCTCTTGCAAAAGACTGTGGCTGTGGTCCCAAAGGAAGAGAGGAGGGGGAAGTATGGTTGGAGAAGAGAGAGGTGTTGGCTAAGAAAGCCAACAGCTTCTGCATATCTGAAAAGGGGATAGACAGGGCTGGCTGAGAGGGGTGGGGATCTGTGTCCTTCTCCCTGGCGGTTGTTAGAGGGGAAAGACTGGTGGCATACCAGGTGCCTGTGCTCCCAGCAACAGCCAATATCATCACACCCCACCCCCGTGCCAGAGAGCAACTGAGGTGCTTGACTCGAGGGCCCACAAAGACATTGACAGTGGACATCTTTAGTTGACCAGTGTGGAGTGCTGGCTGTGGTTGCCTCAATGTTTCATGATTCATGAGGTCTTCAGGGCCTCTGTAGAACTGATCTCTGCTACTTTGATAACACACCAGCCTTAAATTCTCTTTGCAACAGTAGCCAGCCCAAACTCACTAACAGAATAGAACAAAATCAAATTCAGGCCAAGTGTTGCCAAATAGCAATCACTGAACTAGAATTTATTAGCAAGCTGACTACATATTCTTCCTACCACTTGCTCTTCTATACTCAATGAAGCCCTGGTTCTGTGTACTTCTCAGTGCTTTGAGGACTACTTTACATGTATGATTCACTTCATACAGAGCACAGCAGAGCTAGAGTCTAGTCCTTTTATAATTGACATCAGGCATCCAGAATTTTCCAAATAGTTCAACACAGGATTGTTTGTAGATCAAGCCCTGCACCATCCTTATATTTCCAGGCTGAAGGCCTTGCTGGGTTCTTAATATTCCTTTCACAAGTTCGTACTTGACCAATGAGGGCTTCTTTCTATCATCTTTATGCAGACTGACAAGCCGCTAGTATTATCAGTTGTATTCATTTCCTGTGGCTGCTCTAAGAAAGTACCACAAACATAGAGACCTAAGACAACAGAAATGCATTCTAAGTCTGGAGGCCGGGAGTCCGAACTCAAGGTTCTGGCAGGACTGCACTTGCTCTGGAGGCTCTAGGGGACAGTCTGTTCCTTGCTTCTCCCACCTGCTGGCGGCTGTTGGTATTCCTTGGCTTGTGACTACGCTACTCCAATTTCCGCCGCTATCTTGACAGTGACTCCTTTGCTTCTGTCTGTAGACTCTCCCTCTGCCTCTCTCTTAGAAGGTCAGCTGGAATGGGCTTTAGGGTCCATCTGGATAGTCTAGGATAATCTCCTTACATCAAGATCTTTAACTTAATTATATCTGCTAAGGCCATTTTTTCAGTCACTTTCATAGTTTCTGGGGATGTGGACATGGGGTACGGGGTCGTCTTTCAACCCACTACATCAACGAAACTGCTTTCTGATACTTAGGAAGCTATAAAGCAAATCTGCTATTGATCACAATGTAGTTAATAGGTGAACAAGCAGTAGCTACCTCTGGAATGTAGACTTTCTGACAAATACTAGCTGACCACCCCCTAGAGTGTGACTTCATGATAGAGTCAGTGGCGGCCCCTAGAGGGCACCTTACAGTAACGAACACATTTATAGGACACCATCTAAAGAAGGGGTGTTTTCAAAGTAAGTTATGACATCAAACAGGAGGGAACCCTAATAATGTTTGTGATTGAATTTACCACTAAACTTTAGGATGTGGATTCAGAGTTAGACTTACTTTTAGGAAATAAAAGACCTATTTTTGTATCCAAGTTTGTGCTGGGAAATTCCTGCCATATACACATTAGCATAGTTAATTCTCACAGCAACACCAAGGTAAACATGATTTTATACATTTTATAGGTAAGAAAACTGAAAATTATCACACTGATAGAGAGGATATGGCTAAGACCTGACCACATTTCTGCCTGACTCTAAAGTCAACCCACTTTCCTACATAGCTAGACTGTCTTCTTTAAGAAGGTCCAACCTGCCTGGAAAGATCTTCCCCTGCCCAGTTTCTGGTGGTACTTGCAATTCCATCTTAAGTAAGTACCCCATGGAGAGGTAACGTTAATGACAGGGAAGACAGAGGGAGAGGAGTGTAGAGATCAGAAAGGGAGCAGGAGAGAGGTAGGGCTCAGGGGGAACCTTCTGGAGAAGGGAGTTGAGGGCGTGGAGTGATGTCTCAGTCAGTTTGGGCTGCTATAACGAAGTACCACAGACTGGGCAGGCAGTTTATAAACAACAGAAACTTATTTCTCACAGTTCAGGAGGCTCAGAGGTTCTGGCCAGAGCCTTCCCTGGTGTTGCAGACTGCTCATTGTATCCTCACAAGGCAGAGAGTAGAGGGAGGAAGCAAACTCTCTCATGACTCTTTTAAGGGTGCTAATCCCATTCCTGAGGGTTCTACCCCATAACCTCATCTAATCCCAATTACCTCCAAACGCTCCACCTCCAAGATATTGGAAGATAGTGTTTCAAAACCTGAATTTGGCAGGGTGGGGGGACATAAAGATTCAGTACATGACAAGTGACCTAGAGTTTTCCCAGAGCCTCCACCAGTCAATGGGATGGCAGACATAGTAGGTCACCAGGGCATCAGAAGAAGCAGGACAGGCAGCACTCCAGTGGGTCCAAGTGGTCCCTGCTGGGAATGTCCTGGCTGCCCCTGAGTCTGGAGTGACTTTGCCCTGTTGGTCCCATAATTCTTCCCTGGCTCTCTACCACTTTGTGGTCCTACTTGAGTTGTGGCAAACTCTTAATACCTATGCCAGTTGACCTATTATCTATGCAGTAGATTACATGATGGCTTCAGTTCTTCCTTCTTCCTTGTTTCTATAGGCATTGCCATGTGAGCTTGCAGTGCCTTTTCCTAGAAGGAGGATATTTCCTCAATCCATTGATAGTGACCTTGGCCATGTAACTTGCTTTAGCCAATAGTATGTTGTCAGATGTGATGTGAGCAAAGGCTTGAAATGTGCTCATACAGTTGAGTCTATGTTCTTATATGTTAACCATGGCCACAAGAAGAACATAATCTAGCTAGTCCATTGCAAGACATGGAGATGATAAGGATCCAACCTTCTAGCAGTTTGAAACCTAGCCAAGCTGAGCTCAACCTAGGTTAGCTGGTCCCTATATAATCCTTATATAAATAAGAACAACTGCTCATTGTTTTAAACTACTTCATGTTGGGATGGCTTACCATACAGCATTATTGTGGGAAGGGCTGCCTGACACATTCTGTCTCTGTCATTGTCATTTCTACCACTTTCCACCACTGTCTACACCATCACTGCTACATTACTGTTTTGGGGTGCCAGCAGCACTGGTGAGAGTCAGATCCCCAGGTGCTAAGGCAGCTTCTCAACATAGAGCTGGATTCCTGAAGGGCACCATGCAGAGCCAAGCCCTCCACAGCACACCCAGACCCTAGAATGGAAGAAGATGGGTTCTCTCTTTCTACGTTGCACAATGCTGTAACCACTCCCTGCTATCATCTCTCCAGGGAGGTCCCAGCCTCCACCTGTCCTAAGCTTCCAAAGGTGCACCTGCAGATCAAGAAAGCCCTCTCACTCCATCTGTAGATTCAGCATCTGCCTGGCCAGTTCTAGCCATGGATGTTTGCAGCTTGAATTGAACTACCCAGTGTAAGTTGACCTCCATCCCTTCTACTTCTCTAGCTGCCCACATCCAAGTCTTTGCTTCAAGCATTCTTGAGAGGAATAGCTTTCTGGAGACAGAAAAGAGGACTGTCCATCTAAATCCCAACCACTTCAATAACAAGCAACCAGTCAGGCAGGATACCAGTGGTTTTCTCTGGATAATGGGATTAGGGATGTTTGTTTTTTTAAAAAAACAATTCTTCATTTTCCTAGGTGTTTTCTAAGTCCTCCATTGTTTTTGACCTGAAAAACAATAAATGCTAATAAAAACAATGAAACAGCCCCCACAGCTGTGAGCAAAGCCCTGCAGGATGAGGGTGGTGGGGGCAGGGTGGCTATAACAGTAGCTATGACAGTAGCAGGGGGTCAGTGCCCAGAGCTTTTAGCAGCAGCTGCCTATGACCGTGGAGTCCAGCCCAGTTTGTCACTTGGCGCTGGCTTCCACTGAGGGTCAGTGCTCCTAACCTTAGCTGGGCAGCTGGCAAAGGACTCCGTTTAAGAAGTTGTGGGGGACCTGGAAGATCTGGCAAGGGAGTGTGGCTAGATCAGCATAAATCCATCTGCACTATAGGGGATCCTTGCTTTGTGTGGTAAATGGGTTTCTGAAAAATGGTGAGAATTACAATTCTAAATCAAAAAAACTATTTTGCAAGTGCAGGGGAGTTTCCTGAATAAAAGGCTCCTATTGTGAAGGCCTGGGTAAAGCAAATAATCCCTCTCCATTTTATCTTTGGCATAAATCTGGATTTTCACTTAGGGTGTTTTGGGTTTCCATGAAAAATACAGATGACAGGTGTTCTGGAAAAGCATCTCTTGGAATGTCTGCCAAGAGTTAATGGCCAGCAGCATCACCTCCAATTCGAAGGACAGCCCAGCTCTGGTTTAAGTCCCACTCCTGGTGCTAACATGCTATATCCTTTGCAGGTTCTATTCCTCCTGCCTGGAATGCTCTCCCCCTAGAGTTGCATATGTCTCCCTCTCTCCCATCCTTTGAGCTTGTGCCCAAATGTCACTCATCTTTTCACAGAGGCCTTTCTCATCAATTGACTTAACATTGTAACTCTTCACTACTCCTTCTCCCCTTTGCCTGCTTGATTTGTCTCCATAGTACTCACCACCACTTGTCATACCCTGTATTTCCCTGATTTTGTTTACTGTCTGTGTCCCTCACTGGAATGTCAACCCCATGGGGCCAGGATTGCATGTTGTTTTGTTCACTGCTGTATCCTTCATGCCTGGAATGGTGCCTGGCACAGAGCCTGTGTGCTTTGATAAATATTTGCTGAGTGAGTTGAATGTATGATCTTAAGGATGTCATTTAAATTTTCTGCATGTCTAAAACATAAATGAATAAGTGGCAACTGCCTCTCAGCCTGAGAGTTGGAGAGCCAGGAGGGGTTGCTGGCACTGGGACAGCCTTCCAGAGCAGCTCTCCCTTGCCTACGGGGCAGCCACTCCACAGCTTCAGCCAACTCTTGTGTCAGGGAAACTGGCCCAGGACGGTCATATTTTAAAGTAATGCCTTTTAAAGAAAAGTCAGAAGGTAATTTTTTTTTTTAAAAGAAGTGGGATCACCTGATTTTTAAACGTTGGTGACCAAGTCCTACTTGTACAAAAACCTGGTGCAGTTCAGACAAAGCACATATGCATCAACTCTGCAAAGTGGGCACCAGGATGGGCTTTCTGGACTAGATACTCTCCTTTAAAATTCTCTTCTCTTCTCTTAAAATTCTGTACTTCCATTAAATTGTTTCCATCTTTCCCACTGTGGTGGGAAACATATAGACTAATCAAACTCAGACCAAAGTATTTGAGTTAAATGGTAAATATTGGCTATCATATTTATCTCCCCAATCTCGTGGAAAAGTTTGCTCCCTAGAAAACCACTGGCTGCCTCTTCAATGACATAGAGAAAATCAACAAACAATGTGGAAAGATCGGTTGAGGTAGCAAGGCAATGGGACTCCCATCATGTTATTTCTCCGTTTTATAGGATGTGGAAGATTTCCTCATGCAAAATAGTAGCTCCACTGGCCCTAGTTCTGGGTTTATTGGGTCACTTGGAGGAAAGAAAAAAAAAGGCATTCCTTTTCCACTCCGTCACTCCAAAATTTCATTTTATGCAATGCATTTTATTCTCAAATAATGATTTTTGCTCCTTGGCTGCTATTAAGAATCCTTAATACATGTATTTGATAATGTGTGAAATGTCCCAGTGAGCCCCCTGGGATCTGTAAAGGACTGTGATGAAGGAATAGCTGAAACAAACAGAAGAATGTCCAACAAATGGAATTGCTCTGATGACCTCCAATCCCAGGGCCAATATGATAAATGACTCTCTATTGCCAATTATATGAGTTGTAATTGGACCCTTTCCTGCTGCAAAACAAGTTATTTTATGACTGTGATATGGTGTGTGATATGGAAATATGGGCTTTGGGACCAATAGGGAGCTGTAAGTTGCTGGACAGGGTCAGAGAATAAGAGGTGAGAGAGGAGCCAGGAAATGTTGGTCCGTGCTAATGCAGAGGTATAAAGGGTGTTGGGAGAAAGGGAGGGAGAAAGGGGTAGGAAGCAAGAAAAAGTAGTCCTCATGGGGGGGCAAGAATTGCTATGGAGGGGCACAAAGAGACTGGTTTTAGACCCACAAAGATGTGGACTTGAGTATCAGCTCCATTTCTTAACAGCTATATGTGCCAAATTCCTCAACCTCTTTGAGACTCAGTTTTGTCACCTATAAAATGAACCTAGTAAAGCCTTCCTCCCAGAGTTGATATGAAAACCAAATGATAATGATTGTGTGGTGCAAGGTACAACCTAGGGACTCAACACCACCCACGTCACCCAAGATTCTGGGTCTCAGAATCTTCAGTTATAAAGTGGTAGCTGGTATTGAACTAGATCAAGGGTAGAAACTCAAATGCTTATAGGGCAAATGCTTATAGTAGCAGAACTGAAAAAGCTGGACACACACTAAAGAAATGATTTTCTATCCTCAACCAGTTGGAATCTCTGGGGGTTGAAACTTCTCTGGGAGATTCGATGATGTAGCCAGATGGAGAACCGCTGAAACTAAACTTTCCATAGGTAACCTGTGATTAAATAGAATAATAATTCTAAGTCACCTAGAAACACAAAATTTGTAGAAAAACCAGCAAATCAGTTTTCTAAGAGTTTTTTAAAATTTATTTTTGAGAGAGAGAGAGAGTGTGTGTGCATGTGCACATACTCAGCAGGGGAGAGGGAGAGAGAGTCTCAAGCAGACCCTGCACTGAGTGTGGAGCCTGATGTGGGGATCAATCTCACAACCCTGAGATCATGATCTTAGCCGAAACCTAGAGTCAGATGCTCAACTGACTGCACCACCCAGACACCCCTCTAAGAACTTTTAAATTTTGTTTTATAGTCTCATCCCTCAACTTGGAAAATAATAAAAATATCTGCCCTCCTCTCCCACTAATTTTTGGTCAACATCTCCATCTGCATAATTACATTAACATATATGTAGCTGTGTGACCAATATGTACAACTAAAAAATAATTGTTGTTGTTGGAGAGTTGCATTTACGTTTCTAACAATTGTTAACTATGCAGACTGCAAGTACCCTGGGTGGTAGATTAGACTTGGCCATGAATTAATTGAAGCTCCTCTCATCAAGGGGTGGAGCCTATTTCCACACGTCCTGAAGCTGGGCTGGCCTGTGACTGGCCCGTGACTTGCTTTGACCAACAGAATGCCATAAAAGTGATTGTGATTTCCGAGTGCAGGCTTAGAGGGGCTCTGTAACTTCCATTCTCAGGCTTTTAGAACTGAGCTGCTATGCGTAGAAGCTGAGCTGTCCCGCTGAAAGGGCCATGGAAGAGAAATGAATTATTCTTACTAACAGACTGTCAGATTTATGAGTGAGGCTATTCAGGACCAGCCAGCCTCCAGCTGACCTGCCAATTGAGATCTACCAATGAACTACAAATGCAAAGGGAGCCCCATTGATACCATATGGAGCAGAGATGGGCTGTCCCAGCTGACCTCAGCCCAAATTACTGACCTACAGGGCTGGGAGCAAATAAATAATTGTCACTGTAAGCTACTAACATTTGTGGTGGTTTGTTACACAGCAAAAGATAACTGATACACTGTGGCAATCTTTTGGACATTTCTTTGATCACAGGGAAGCTTTCAGAGAGTTGGGCAAATATATAGTCTTCATTTTCTGGAAGGCCTAGAAGCTGGTAAAGTATCTCAAAAGTAATTCTTAAGGCTGTGTTGTTATTTATGGTTTAAGTAATAAAAAGGCTTCTGAAGGAAGAGGGGGAAGCTCTGAGGTCTGGGGAGGATAGGGCTCTCTGAGTAGAAGTAGGTGGGATGTTTTCAGCTGGAAATAGTAGAATATGCAAATGAAAGTTTTTTTGAAAACAATATGGACACTTAGTATCTGACTAAAATTAGGAAGTATGTAAATACAGGGTTTAGTGCAGTAGTTCAAGCTCCCAGGCTCTCTTTTCCTGCGCTGCCATCTATAGTGAGTCAACAGTGTTTCTCCTCATGGTCTCAAGATGGCTGCTGCAGCTACAAATCATCTTATGACATCCTTAAAAGGAAGGGAAGGTGGTGGAGAGGAAAGCTCTTCTCCTATGTGGCTTCCTTCACAAAATGAAGGAAGCAAATCTCTTCCTAGGAGTTTCTCAGCAGAATTTTTCTTATGTCTCATTGGCCAAATTGGGATCACTTAGCTACCCTACCATAAGGTAGGCTGGGAAAGCAGCTATCTGGTGATTTCAGTCTCTGTTGTAGGAGGCAGGCTCTGCCTAAAGGGAAGATGGGTAAGGACAGCAGTTGGGAGGCAACAAATAGACGTAGGGCCAGCCTTTGCCCTCCCATAGAGGACAATCACAAAGAGGAGTGAGTGCTCCAGGAGCCTGAGCTTGTGCTCTCAAGTCAGGAACCTTTGGGGCTACAGACAAACATGATATACAGAACACGTAAATATGTCCCCCAATTATCCAAGATTTTTGATCTATGAAAAGTGATCTAAAAAAATATTTCAGGGGCGCCTGGGTGGTGCAGTCATTAAGCGTCTGCCTTCGGCTCAGGGCGTGATCCTGGTGTTCTGGGATCAAGCCCCACATCAGGCTCCTCCGCTAGGAGCCTGCTTCTTCCTCTCCCACTCCCCCTGCTTGTGTTCCCTCTCTCGCTGGCTGTCTATATCAAATAAATAAATAAAATCTTAAAAAAATATATTTCAGTGTTTCCTTCAAGACTTTAAGACATAGATATTTCATAGCTATTTGCCTTTTGTATGAAGCACTTACTCTGAAATTATTCTGCCCATAACATAGAAACACTCACTGTTGTGGTCAATAGGTATTAAGAGTCTGAAGAACTGCCTGACCACATTAGCAGAATGTGGGTTGGTGTCACAGTCTGAAGTGAAGACTTCCTCATAATCATTTGTGTCTTCGTGACAGAGGCAGTCAGAGACAATGGGAGACTTCTCTGTGGGATGTTTTGGGAGGCCGGGTCAAAACCAAGATGGTGGCCAAAGTGATCGCTATACTCCTAACTAGGTTAGAGAGGAAGTTAATTCTTCACATCTTTCAAAGCAACATCCTGTTTCAGGTTGCCTGTAATGGAGTTGAGAATGGGTTTGGAGCTGGAGGGGTACAGATAATTATCATATTTCTGTTAGACTTGCTTTAGGCTACTGGAGTGGCAGTGGTTCTTCCAGACTTTCTTTAGACTTGACCTTTTCAAGGCACGGTACCTGCATCAGGCTATTTCCCTTATTTTTAAAAGGAAGCTGGTAAAGCTTCACAAATCACCTGTTAAATTTGACCAGTTACATTTTACATCTATGGCAATCTATTTACCTTTTTCTTCCCTCCTACTTTTTAATCCTTTGAATTTACTTCTCTCTTTGGAAGCTTTCTTAACAGTTTTGTACATGACAACACCCGGAATCATCCAAATGGCCTCCCAGATAGCATCCAGCTAAGGCTCTGAAAGTCCAGTCCTATTATTATATTATTATTAATATAATATTATTATATTATTATTAATATAATATTATTATATTATTAGCAGCCCACTAAGATCCGACTGGGAACAGCAAACCTAACAGCTTGACTCTTCTGTGGCCAACCCAATAGTTTGCTTTAAAAAAATTTCTCTCCTCTTAAAGTTTAAGGGATATGGACTAATAAGAAAATAAAATAAAAATAATTTATAGGGGTGTCTGGGTGGCTCAGTCAGTTAAGCATTTGCCTTTGGCTCAGGCTGTGATCTTGGGGTCCTGGGATTGAGCCCAGTGTTGGCCTCCCTGCTCAGTGGGGAGTCTGCTTGACCCTCTCCCCCTGCCCCTCCCCCTTGTTCATGCTCTCTCTCTCTCTCTCTCAAAGAAAAATAATAAAATCTTAAAAAAAAATAATTTATAATTATAGTCCTCAGAAATAACTGTCCTCTCTATTTTGGTGAATATCCTTCTAATCTTTTTTTTGGGAAAATTTTTTTTTCTTTTGTCCCTTTTTAAAATTTTTTTTTTATTATGTTATGTTAGTCACCATACAGCACATCCTTAGTTTTTGATGTAGTGTTCCATGATTCACTATTTGCGTATAACACACAGTGCTCCATGCAATATGTGCCCTCCTTAATACCCGTCACTGGCCTATCCCAATCCCCCACCCCCTTCCCCTCTGAAGTCCTCAGTTTTTTCCCAGAGTCAGTAGTCTCTCATGCTTCATTCCCCCTTCTGTTTACCCCCCCTTCATTCTTCCCTTCCTTCTCCTACCGATCTCCCTGTTATTTCTTATGTTCCATAAATGAGTGAAACCATATGATAATTGTCTTTCTCTGCTTGACTTATTTGGGAAAATATTTCATATACATATTTACAAAAAAGGAATCACACTAGACATACTGTTCTATGAGTTTTTCCATTTAACAGTATCTCATGAATGTAATCCATGAACATTTTTCTCACAAACATTTATTTTTAATGGAGTTTTTACAATGGTTATGCCATAATGTATTCAATTGCTCTTTTGAGGCATTTACATTGTTTCCTTTTTTTTTTCTATTGTAAGGAATGCTATGACTAATAGCCTTAGGGCTTAAATATTTGGGTACATTGGTGATCATATTTTTATTAATTTTAAATTTTTTCATTTTTCAGTGATTGTACTTTTAGACTGAATTCCCTGAAGATGACTAAATGGTTTGCCAATACACTGGTACCTGGTACTGGCATAGAAGTTCAGTGAAGCGGCATGTGAAACTTGCCCAAGTGCTTATCATTTAGGGGCACTGGTTATAGGATATACATAGGGTATGGTGGGCATGAGAAGGCATTCTGGAATCTCCCAGTGTGGTGTGTTTGAGGCCGTCAACATTCAACAATTGGTGGTTATATATGTATTTAAAGTAAATTCTGTGAAACTAATTTCCGCTTAGCGACAAATACCTGCTTGGTCTTGACTTTGGACTGCAGTGAGCAGCAGAACAGTCATATTACCAAGTAATACAGATTTTTTCCCTGATAGTCTCATATGTATGGCTGGAAGGAGAAAGCAAGAGTAGCCATCTGTCATAGGAGACAGAGCTGGAAGAGTTAATGTTTGGAAGGTTGATTGGTCACGTTTTTGGTCACAAGTGTAGCCTCTGTTTTCTGACTTCAGGATCATAATCTAGATCCATGAATTTAAGAAGTCAATAATTTGGTAAAAGAGAAACTCAGTGGAAGTGGAGTGAATTCTGGCCTTAATTATTACTTTGTTGGAATGTTTTTCTTTAACATTTTCCCAACTTGAACCACTGATTGCTTCTTTTTTATGCCTTTTTACTCTGCCATGTGTTGTATTGTAATATATAATTTAGTAAGAGAATTGCTGGTTATACCCTTGAGACATTTAATAGAAATGGCTAATTAAATTAATAATTGTCTCTGGGAGGTTTTAAACCTACAGAGGGATGAGTGTGGGAGGTAGTAGTAACCTTTAAATTTCTCTTCGTATTTTTCAAAGAACATACATGTTTTGCAAGTGCATTTTCTCTTCTTCCTCTTTCACCTTTTGGAGCTCTCAGGAGAATTTCAGGGAAAATGAAATAATGTCAGGTATTGTGAAACCAGACAGGCTTGGCTCTGAGTCTCGCTTTGCCGTCTCCTGGATGTGGGGTCCTTGAGTCGGTCATTTAATTCCTCTGAGCCTCAGCTTCTTAATCTGTAAAATGAATATTTCACTTATTTTTTTGTTGTGCTAAATGAAACTAACTTTAATTAACTTAAGCCAAAAAAAGATTTACAGGAAGGTTACTGGGTAAGTCATAAAATGGAAGAGAGAGCTAAACTATCAAGTCTTGGGAACAGCTGGCTTAGGGCCTCAGCCCAAGGAAAGCAGGCCACACCCGCCTTGGGCCGCAAGGTGTCTCCCCTCAAGTCAGCATCCCAGGAGGAGGAACCTGATTGGCTGGGATGGAATCATGCGCCCTCTCCAGGCCTCTTCCTCTTCCCAGGGGGGTGGTACCGGGAAGTTTGATTGGCAGTTCCACTTGAGTCACACGAAATGGGGAAAGTGCAGTTCCTAAACACAAAGTAGGAGGCAGAGAACTCTTTCCAGAGGGAGGAATATTGGATGCATATACGCAAACTCGGAACACCACCTCATTGCTTTTAGAAGATTCCAGATATTTGTACCTAGGATCCTGGTATACGGTATGTGTAGCTGTTATGGTTATTGTTGTCAGAAGGTGAAGGTTGGCTCTTGTTTTAGTATGAGGGCAAGGTTAAGAAGTTAATTTTTCTTTTGAGTCCAGTGGATTCTCTCTCTCTTTTTTTAAAGATTTTATTTATTTATTCATTCGACAGAGATAGAGACAGCCAGCGAGAGAGGGAACACAAGCAGGGGGAGTGGGAGAGGAAGAAGCAGGCCCACAGCAGAAGAGCCTGATGTGGGGCTCGATCCCAGAACGCCGGGATCACGCCCTGAGCCAAAGGCAGACGCCCAACCGCTGTGCCACCCAGGCGCCCCTCCAATGGATTCTCTTTAAACCACATGGACTAAAATGTGGATTTCCTGAGCCCCTTATCCGACTGAGTGGATTAGAATCTCTGTGAAGGTGGGTTCCTAGCCTCTTCCTCTTTAACAAGTAACGCATGGGCTCCTCTTACAGACTGTGTTTTGAGACTCAGAGTCCTTAGTAATCAGGTGTGAGGATTTGACTCTGCTCAGGAAGCATTTTATTTAATTAATTTTTAAAGATTTCTTTTGAGAGGGTGAGAGTGCGAGTGAGGGAAGGGGCAGAGGGAGAGACAGAATCCCCAAAGCATACTCCCTACTGAGAGTGGGGCAACCCCTCTCCCCTCCCCAGCACCTGGCTATATCCCAGGACCCTGAGATGATGACCTGAGTTGAGATCAAGAGTGTGCCCCTTAACTGACTGAGCCACCCAGGTGCCCCAGGAAGTATTTCAGGAGAGATTTTTTTCCTACCATCACAGCTATGGAAGATGGGTGTTTTGCTGAAGGAGTAAAATGGCCTAATCAATGGGGTTGGTGATAAGCCATGGTTCTCAACCCTAGCTGCACACTGGAATCACCTGGGGAGCATTGACCGCATCCTGATGCCTGGGACCCATCTTGGAGAGCCGGGGTGTAGCTAGTTCCCACCAGCAACCAGATGTGTTTAATGTCCTCCCAGGCTGGGAACTCTGGAGACATCCTTTTCCACCCACTCTGAAAGCCCAGCGGTCTCATCCTTCTGTTGACAGCTCAGGATCTGCAGAATTGGGCAGTTTCAGAGCATAGTCTCTTCAGTTTCCCCCATCTGATCCCGACAGTTACCCAGTCCTCAGGCAGGTGGGGGTAGGTAGCAATCTGTGCCTGATTTTAGAGATGAAGGAACTGACCACTCAGAGAGATCTATTGACTGGGGATTCCACCAAAGTTGCACAGCTTAGAAAAGGCAGAGCCAGAACTCAGGCTGCTGCTTCTGGCTCCTGACTCCCTGCTCTGTACACTTCCCTCTCAGAGACTGGAACATTCAGATTTTCCGAGCTTGCTTTCAGTTACGGTTTCAAGGAAACCTAAGGGTAAGCCCTAAGCCCTTTGCAAGAGAGCTTATGTGAAAAACATCCTTCGGGGCTTTCAGCCACCTTCTGGGAGGTCTTTAAGTCATTTCTGTCCCAGGAGCTTTGATTTAGCTACCAGTTCTGAGTGCGGTGCCTTCGGGGGTTAGCGGGGTAAGGGCTGGGATTACAAACCACAGCACCCCTGCCAGCTTCCTGCGGGTGGGCTCGTCCACCCAAGAAACATTCCCAGATGAGCTGTCAGCTCTGCTACAAGAGCCTGCCTTAGATTTCCCCCGCTCAGACAGCACCAAGCAGAGAACTACACCCAGCAAACACTTGATGATTAGACAGTTACACAGAGTAGATTTTCTCACCCTTCGGACTTACCCTGCATCTGCCACCTCTTGACCATCTTTTTTAAGCTTAGGTTTTCATTAAAAAAACCTGATATATAATCATTAAAGGACATAAAGGAGTACCAATAAGGAGACAGAAAAAACCACTTATAATAGTGATGGGTGTTTATTATAAACACTCTGAGTCCAATAAACTGTGTGTGATTCAATCTGCACAATACTCAGTCTAGGCAAGAGGACAGTCAGAGCCTGAACGCTTGCCCACCATCCCCCTTCCCGTACACCACCGCCAGGAAAACACACACTTCGGCCTTCTTTCCTGTGCATGCAGCTCTTGCTGCTCCCTGAAGGTGACGGTATTTGATATCTCTGGCTCTTTGCTCTGCTGGACTTGACATTAAGAATAGTTCTCTGTTCTGCCCATCTGGCCAGTTCCGGCTGTGCTATTAAGGCACAGCGCAAAGACAACCTCTCTGTTACGGGCTAGATGGTGTCTCCTCAAAATTCATATGTTGAAATGCCAACCTCTGGTATCTCAGAATGTGACTGCATTTGGAGATAAGATCTTTATTTTTTAAATTTTTTAGAAGATTTTATTTGAGAGAGCAAGAACATGAGCAAGGGGAGAGGGGCAGAGGGAGAGGAAGAGCAAGAAGCAGACTCCCCCCTGAACAAGGAGACCAATGCAGGGCTCGATCCCAAGACCCTGGGATGACCTGAGCCAAAGGCGGACGCTTAAACAACTGAGCCACCCAGGCACCCCTGGAGATAAGATCTTTAAAGAGGTGACTGAGCTAACATGAGACCATTAGGGTGGACCCTAATCCAGTCTGACTGGTATCCTTGTAAGAGGATATTTGGTTGTGGATATAGACCCTGGGGAGTGTATGCACATAGGATAGGTCCCGTGAGAGGACACAGTAAGAAGACAGCCATCCACAGGCCAAGGAGAGAGCCCTCAGGAGAAACCAATCCTTGCTGACACCTTGATCTTGGACTTAGAGCCTTCAGAAAGCTAAGGAAATAAATTTCTGTTGCTTTAGCCACCCAGTCTGTATGTTGATAGGGTAGCCCTAGCAAACTAACACACTGTCTAAAACCTTTCTGGATGCCCAGCCCTGTCCCCAGGAAGAACTAACGCTCCTCGCTCTCACCAGGGCTCCTTTACTGAACTGTTTTCCTGTTTGTTCCCCACTCTGGGCCACACATTCTTAGAGGCCCACATCTGGCTCATTTCTGCCTTTCTGGCATCTTGCCCAGTGCTGCGCACACCCTGGGCTTGGGAGAGATTGGAGTGAATGAACGGATGAACAATCTGAGGCTTTGAGCTCCTGTCCCATGTCCTGGCCTCTGAATAGGGTCCAGCAACTGCCCGTAGTAGACTGATTTGGTTCACATACACCGTGGACTATTCATGGAAGGGTGAAGGGACTCCAGAGATGGAGAGGGGTCAGGCAGACCGGCAGGAGCGGGGGCCGTCCAATCACCCCCCCCCTTTGTCCCCCATCCTCCCCACTGTACTTCCTCTTGCTGACTCACATGCCTTGGAAGAGTCCTGTGCTCTGAAGCCTCCTGGCCTGGGCCGCTGGCATGCAGCCCTCCCTTCAGGCTGTCGGCCACTTGATCATAGGCAGAAGATGTGAATTCCCCGCGGCCCCATTGTGTGGTCCTCTTCTCAAAGTCTGTTTCCCCACCCCAACTTCTGGAAGTCCCTTTGGAGGGTCTGACAGACGGTGTCTCTTTCCCACCCCTCCAGCTGGACAGGCTCAGGGAACAGAAGGAGCTTTCTGGGAACAGACTGGGGAGGAGGAGCCAGTAAGAGTGACAAAGGCACAAGTACGGGGTTTCTTTGCTCTGGACTTGTTGCCCAGGCAGGGCTCTGAGCTGCCTCCAAAGTGGTCCTCTGGTAATAGGGGAAGCCAAAGAGATTCGCTAACAGGGTAGCATTTATGCATAAGCCAGCCCACCCCAGGTTTCAGCCCCAATGGTGGACAGCCTCTTTGCATAGGAAACCCTCTGGAGAAAGAGGCCGGACAGACAGGCCTGGCCTGGGATCAAAGCAGTAGGTCTCAGAGGGTGGGCTGAGTGGAGGACAGGCTGGATCTAAGTTCTGGGTCAGCGCCATGAACAGGGCAGTGGGGAGCGGGGCAGGCGTGGAGGACGCAGGGGGTGGGCAGCACCTCCCTTGTCTGCTCTCACCTGGGACTCCTGCAGCGCTGAGAAGTCTCAGAAATGGGCAGTGGCCGCGTGTGGTGGCCGGCGGGGTTGGAGGTACTCTGGGGAGGGTGGAGGCTGCCCGGGAGGCAGGGCCAACTGCTCCAGCAGGCTCGGTGCCTGGGTCCCATGCCACTTGGAGGGGCCCCAGTGATGTTTTGTTTTCTTTTAAAATCAGAAGAAAAGAAATGAACTTTTAAGATACAAAAAGTCACATGTCCTATGATTCTATTTATAGGAAATGTCCAGAAGAGGCAAATTTCAGAGGGACAGAAAGTAGATTAGTGGGTACCAGGGGCTGGGAAGAAGAGGCAGTAGGGAGTGACTGCTCCTGGGTTTGGGGATGTGTGTGTGTCTCTTTTTGGCATGATAAAAATGTTCTGTAATTAGTTCATGGTGAAGGTTGCACAATCTTGCGAATATACTAAAAATGAATGAATTGTACACTGGAAAAATGGCTCTTTTTTTTTTCTGGCATGGGGATTATAGCTCAATAAAGCTGTTTTTTCAGGTTTTAAAAGCAAGGGGGGGAGTCGGGGCAGAGGAATAAAAGAAGAAAATCTAGAACCATAGCATAATATATAATCTTTAACCAAATGAACAAGAAATGGGCTTGAACAGAAAAAAATGAGATGAGGTTAGGCAAAACTAACCTAACAGGTTTCATCTGGTGTACTAGCTCTGTTGGTGGCTTTGTGGAATGCTGAGCTAATGACAATGCTGAGGCTGCATTTAGACTCGAAAAGAGCAGGCAGGGTGATCAGTTGGGCACAGGGTGTGGCGGAGTGGGTACCCATGGTAATGTTTGCCAGCCCTGCATGCATGACGTCTGTGGTCCTCCCCAGCTTTCACACTCCCTGCCCTGAGACAGTCCTATGAACAGGAAGGGGAAACATGGGCCCTAGAAGTGGGTTAGAAAGTGGAGATAGGCCTCGTTACAGTCAGCACAGACCCTGCTCCTGCAAGCCAGCTGGGGCTCGCTGGCATTTCTTCTCACATGGGTTGCATTCTTGTAATGGCCCCCTTACCTGCTGCACCCCCAGTAAGTAACAGTCCCGGAGCAGGGCTCTTAATCAGCCCTATGCAGGTCCGTAGTCATGATACATCTTTTCTAATTGCCCCCTGCTTTTCTCCATCAGAGAACTCTCCTTAGAGAAAGGGCAGTTGCGTAAAGCATTTAGACAAACTCTTTCTTGGTGCAGATCCTATCATTAAAATATATGCATCCTTAGCATTCTTCTCTCTTTCCAGTGGGGCTCAGCAAGTAGCATCCCCCCTCATTTTCAGAGTGTGTCAAGAGACTAGCTTTGGGCAGCAGAGAAAAAGACATTTATCATTGGAACGACAGCCACAGTGAGCAAAGCCATTTTTATTTGGTGGTGGTGGAGCTGGCCTTATCCCTTCTGGGAAAAATAATGAATATTAGAGGTTCTGTTTACAAATATGCACCTTTTGCTGATTTCTCTCACCGCCCAGCAATTTTTCAACAGGACAGCTTTCTTGGAAAGACTGCAGACTGCCAGAAGATGATAAAATGTGGTGTCCAGAGAGACGCCTGGGGCTCTGTTTGTTTAACTGGGTAATTGGGCTAATTGGGCATAGACTTTGAAAGGTCATCTTCCTGCAGCCAAGTCGCCCCAGGTGCTGGTCTGCATGGAGGCTCTCTGGTTGAATAATCAGGTCTAAAACCTCCTCCCACTCTTTACCTGCTTCTCAAAGGGCCACCCTCGAGGACAGGCTTACAACCACCCCACCACCCACCATGGACCTTTATGGAAGACAAATTTTGAACTCCCTGAATTTCATAAACCTTTCTAGAAAGAACCAAATGTGTGAGGCTCATTTCCCCCATTTCTTTGCTATTTAAAGCCAACCTCGCTTTCCCTCCCCGACTCACTAACATGCTTAAGCCCAGAACAGCTAATGAGATCAGAAAGTGATTAGCTGTCAGTCCGCAAGAGAAATTGATCAGTGATGGTTTCAGGGGGAGGAAAAAAATGCCCCCAAAGACAGTCCACGGATTTTACTGATCCTATTTGTGCCCCTCTTTATCATGTATGACATTTTTTTAGGGTCTGTTGTTTCTACAAGATCGTCTGCAGGGCCTCACGGCAGGTGCTGTCCACATGTCTACTTTAGAAAAGCCCAGAGTGATTGTTCTCAGAAACAGAGCACAGGGTAAAGGCACAACATTGAGTTGGCCACGGCCAAGATGCTTTTGTTTAAAAACCAAACACGCCCTTTGCAGGAGGCCACATGGTGCGGTGGGAAAAGCCAGACGCACACATTTGGGTGTGATTCCTTGGCTGTTGCTCTCTTCTGCTGGGTGACGTCGGTGAACAACTTGCCTTCTCCAAGGGTCTCAGTTCCCACATCTGTGAAACGGGGAGGGTTCCTTGGCAGGACAAACATCTAGCAGTGCCCAAAGAAGGGAGGCTGAATAAAAAAAATTAATAGTATTACTAATTTCATTTCTAAAGGTCACTGTAGACTGGTGTTAAAATAAGGAATTCAGTAACTCCTATTTGTATGGTCCCCCTTGCGGTGCCATTTCAGGACCCCACAGCCCAGCAAAGCCCTCTGGAATGGTTTCTGCAAATCCCTAGTAGGTAACCTGTGTGTTCCCAAACAAGGCTCACTGGCCACCATTTCCCCTCAGTCCTCTGAGGGGCTCTTCTGAGCCTTTGATGCTGGGAGGTCCGCCTCCAGGGAAAGCTCCCAGTGGGACAGTCAGCCCACATCCCAGCAGGGCCACAGAAGGTGTTTGTGGGCCTCTTTTTCCATGTGAAAATAGATATTAAAAATTGTATTTTAAGGCTCTGTGGGTAAATGATAAATATAATCCAGGCTGGGTAAAAGTTAAAACATCTCTTCAACTCTAAAAGTTATTTTTTTTTTTAAATGGAGGTGAATTCACATAACATAAAACCAGCCATTTTTAAGTGTATACTTCAGTGGCATTTGCTCCTTCCACAACGTTGTACAACCATTCTCTCGCTCTAGTTCCAAAATATTGTCATCACTCCCAAAAGAGACCTTGTACCAGGAAACATCAGTCCCCATACCTTCTTTCACTTAACATAATGTCTTCGACATTCATCCATGGGGTAGCGTGTATCAGTACTTCGCTCCTTTTTGGGGCTGAGTAGTCTCCCCTCGTGTGGATGTACCACATTTTGTTTCTCCATTTGTTAGTTGGAAACAACTGTGTGTTGTTTCCACTTTTGGCTGTTACGAATAACGCTGCTATGAGCATTCGTGTACAGGTTTGTGTCTGGATATTTATTTTCATTTCTCTTGCGTATATACCTAGGAGTGGAATTGCTGATTCATGGTGACTCTAAGCTCAAGTTTTTGAGGAACGATCACTATTTTCCAAAGCAGCTGTACTGTTGTATATTCCCACCAGCAGCATGTGAAGGTTCTAATTTATCCACATCCTCGCCGACACCTTTTGTTATCTTTTTATTGTGGCCATCATAGCAGGTATGAAGTGGCATCCATCCATCTCGTTTTAAGGACAAGTGGAAGACCAGAGAGGAGATATGACCTGTACAACCTCATATGTTGCAGAGTTAGCTTCTGGACAGCAAATCTTTACCTTCCAACGTGATGCTTGTTTCCCCATCAGATGAAATGTCCTTTTACTTCAACATTTAAAAAAAATATTTTATTTATTGATTTATTTTTAAATAATTTGTTATTATGTTAGGTTAGTCACCATACAATATATCCTTAGTTTTCGATGTAGTGTTCCATGATTCATTATTTGTGTATAACACCCAGTGCACCGTGCAATATGTGCTCTCCTTAATACCCATCGCTGGCCTATCCCAATTCCCCACCCCCCCTCCCCTCTGAAGCCCTCAATTTGTTTCCCAGAGTCCACAGTCTCTCATGGTTCATTCCCCCTTCTGTTTACCCCCCCTTCATTCTTCCCTTCCTTCTCCTACCGATCTTCCTGCTATTTCTTATATTCCACAAATGAGTGAAACCATATGATAATTGTCTTTCTCTGCTTGAATTATTTCACTTAGCATAATCTCCTCCAGTCCCATCCATGTTGCTGCAAATGTTGGGTAACCGTTCTTTCTGATGGCTGAGTAATATTCCATTGTATATATGGACCACTTCTTCTTAATCCAGTCATCTGTTGAAGGGCATCTTGACTCCTTCCACGACTTAGCTATTGTGGACAATGCTGCTATGAACATTGGGGTGCATATGGCCCTTCTCTTCACTACATCTGTATCTTTGGGGTAAATACCCAGTAGTGCAATGGCTGGATCATAGGGTAGCTCAATTTTTAACTTTTTAAGGGACCTCCACACTGTTTTCCAAAGTGGCTGTACCAACTTGCATTCTCACCAACAAAGAGGGATCCCCTTTCTCCACATCCTCTCCAACATTTGTTGTTTCTTGCCTTGTCAATCTTTGCCATTCTAACTGGCATAAGGTGGTATCTCATTGTGGTTTTGATTTGAATTTCCCTGATGGCTAATGATTTTGAACATTTTTTCATGTGTCTGTTAGCCATTTGTATGTCATCATTGGAAAAGTGTCTGTTCATATCTTCTGCCCATTTTTTGATTTGATTATTTGTTTCTCGTGTATTGAGTTTGAGAAGTTCTTTGTAGATCTTGGATACCAGTCTTTTATCTGTAGTGTCATTTGCAAATATCTTCTCCCATTCCGTGGGCTGCCTCTTAGTTTTTTTGACTGTTTCCTTGGCTATGCAGAAGGTTTTTATCTTGACCACTCTCCCACACCATACACAAAGATAAACTCCAAATGAATGAAAGACCTCAATGTGAGACAGGAATCCATCAGAATCATAGAGGAGAACATAGGCTGCAACATCTTTGACATCAGCCACAGCAACTTTTTTCATGACACATCTCCAAAGACAAGAGAAGCAAAAGAAAAAATGAACTTGTGGGACTTCATCAAGATAAAAAGCTTCTGCACAGCCAAGGAAACAGTCAAAAAAACTATTTTATTTTATTTTAGAGAGAGAAAGCACGTGAGCGAAGATGAGCGGGAGGAACAGAGGGAGAGGGAGAGAGAATCCCAAGCTGACTCTGCACTGAGAGTGGAGCCTGCTTTGGGGTCTGATCCCCCGACTCTGAGACCGTGACCTGAGCTGAAACCATGAGTGGGATGCTCAACTGACTGAGCCACCCATGTGCCCCATCTTTTTCTTCAACATTAAGAGAAAAGCAAAGTCAACTAGTAAAGTGATACATGGAGCCAGGCTTCCCTCACTAGCTATGATAATATAACTCTAGGTGCTCACCACTAATGGGGAATAGCAGCAGTGGGCTTCAGGAGAGGGAGTCTTCCCACCCAGCCAGCAGTCTGATTGGGATTGGCCCAGGCCCTTTGAGGGCTGACTTTACTCTCTGAACTTTTCTTAAATGGGGCAGAGCTTTAGCAATGACCTAAGTCTGCTTCACCTGCACCATAGGTTCTATTGAGAACCTATTAGTTGCTAGTTATAGTTTTATACATTGGAGGTACAAAAATAAATAAGACATGGCTTGACTCCATCCTATTATCTCTGTATTATTCTGCTGTATTAATAGTACAGGTAGATGCAGGGCATGAAGGGAGTCGGATAAGGGGCGCCAACCCAGCCTGGAAGAGGGGAATGAAAGCTGAGTCTGGAAGGGCTCAGAGTGACTGTGGGAAGCTTGCCAGGCCTACTCTGTACGTGGAAGGAGGAGAAGTATGTAAGCAATGTCTCTGGATGGGTGAGAAGAGCTTCAAAATCAAGTGGAACATTTACCAGCTCACAGTTGAAGCCCTTCGGAGCATTTTAACCGAGTTATGCACAGCTGAGAAACCATTTTCAGAGGCATGCTCATCAGCTTTGTGGGCAACCCAGCACATATAACCCAAGCCGAGTCAGAGGTGGGAGTGAGAAAGGCAACTATTGACTAGCTGAGCAAATAACATTCCCCACTGGTCGAGTTCTGCATATGAATGTATATAGTCCGGAAAGTGCCAGGGCATCAGGCTGGCTTTGCTGGTCGCATCTCCCACACACACAGTGTGACTATTGTTTTCAGTTATGAAGGAAACATTTGGTCCCCAAACAACCATATAAATAAAGAAAAACATGTATTGATTCATCTTTTCCATCTTGGTTTGTGTAAAGTACCTCTTTTTTACATTAGCCTTCAGCTATGTGGTTTCTGCCCAGGCAGGCCTCAGCAAAATTGTGCAACAGGTGAGGTTTCTTCCTTAGACCCATCGGAAGCTGCTGTAAATCCCCCTGCTAATGATCTAGGTTGAACAGTGAGGTATTAGGTGCAGTACGCCTCAGGTGCTGTTTACTTGTGAAGTTGAACATGTTCTTGATTTTAAATCTTGGTTTGCAAATCCTTTACTCTTCAAAGTTGTGTTTCCAGTGCTTTGGCCTGGTAGAAATACCTGTCGTGTGAGTTTTGAGGTTTTTTTTTTTTTTTTTAATGGAAAACTGAGAGATTGGGTGACCAGCACATGTAGTTTGAAGGAAAGTCCAGCTGATGTTCATAAAGAGTCATTTCTGTAGTAAGAATCCTGGCAGGCTCTGGAATACCTAGGAGCAGTGTAATAGCAGCCTTACTGAGCTGTAAGAGGGTAGGAACCTGTTTGAAGCTTTTTAACAAAATTACTTAGACTGTATAATACTGATCAACAAGGAGATGACATTTCTTTAAAGATATGTTTAGTCACATATTAAATAAAATTGATGGAATGGCAATGTCCATATCATAGGATGTTACCATTTTTATAAATTGGGATTGTTAGGTGGGAGTTGGAAGCCTCTGCACCATCCCTATCATCACTCTCTTTACTTTGGAGAACGAATGTGACTTCTTCTGCTTTGGAATAAGGTCTAATCTCAAGTGCATTAGAAGATAGATACACTGGATGGACCTAGTCTCCCTATTTATCTTCTAGAGGAGAAGGAACGGTCTTTTTGTTTTGTTTTGTTTTTTAAGAGAGAGAGTGAGAGCATACCAGCCAGGGTGGGAGGCAGAGGGAGAGGGGGAGAGAGAATCTCTCTCTCTTTTTTTAATGTTACGTCAGACACCATACAGTACATCATTAGTTTTTGATGTAGTGTTCCATCATTCATTAGTTGTGTATAACACCCAGTGCTCATTACAACACATGCCTTCCGTAACACCCACCTCTGGGCTACCCTCTCCCCTACCTCCCAATACCCTCAGATTGTTTCCTAGAGTCCGTAGTCTCTCATGGTTCGTGGGGAGAGAGAATCTTAAGCAGGCTCCACACTCAGTATGGAACCTGATGTGAGGCTCGATCTCAGGATCCTGAGATCATGACCTGAGCCAACATCAAGAGTCAGACGCTTAACTAAGTCACCCTGGTGCCCCAAGGGACAGTTTGTAGGAAGGTTCTAAGGAGGGCACTAGCATCTTTGTTTCTCTTTCTCAACAGTACTGGCACATGGATGGCAGTTGATGGAAGGCTGGTGGGAGGGCTGAGAGGAGACGTAGGAATACAGTCCCTTAGGGAAGAGGATGTGCTGAGCTGTGTCTCAAGGGCTCTTGAAATGGGAGAGGGGGTGAGGGGGAACTCCTGGGGTGAGCACCAGAGGGAGGATGAGTAGCAGTATTAGAGGTATTGGTACACCAGAGATGTGTGAGAGATGTGTGAGCCACGGATTCTGTACATCAGAGCCTGTCGGAGGTCAAGCTGGGCTTGTCCTGGAAGAGCAACATTTGCCCTGGGCTAAGGGTATGCAGAGCACAAGTTGTACCCATTGATTTCGGGCAATGGGGGATGGCTTATGGGTACTTGTCTTCACAAGAGCCCTGCATTCGCTCACATCTCTCTTTTCTTGGAGGTAGTTTGCTCCACAAATACTTGCTAGTTTTTCCAAATTCGGCTGGAACATCACTGTGAAAATTTCCTGATATTAAACATAGATCACAGTACTTCCTTCTAACTCTGTGTTTATATCCCTGCCTCTTGTGTTTAGATGGTGAAGTCCTCACATGTGAGACCACGCCTGAGTCATCTGGTATCCCCACCATCCAGCACAGAGAAGATGCTCAGTGATTGATCTCAAGTGAATGAGTAAATGCATTGGATTTGGTCTTGGATTTTGTCTTAAGCACTAATTGTTAAGGTCATTTTCTCCCCAGCCTGCAGCCTCTCTGTGTCACCCCTACACCCCCCTGCCAGCCATCTAAGTTAGCCAGGAACACCCAGGGAGAGGGCCTGAAATCCTCTGGTTATACAAGGACATGGCCTATGATTTTCTTTTGGTACTATTACCACAGACTTAAGATGGGCACCCCCAGCTGGAACCAACTGTCAGAAACTATTAAGTCAAACTATTAAGAATTTTTGCTACCATGCACTGACCCACGGTGATGGATATTGAAGAAAAGGCAGAAAAAGAAAAAAAAATTAAAATTGGAATTGGAGGTGGGGAAAAAGAGTTACCACAAACTTCATGGCCTTAAGCAACACAAATAAATAAATTAATTAATTATATTTATTTTAGAGAAAGCACATGGTGATGGGGGGCCAGTGGCAGAGGGAGAGTGAGAATCTCAAGCAGGCTCAGCACTGAGCATAATACAGGACTCGATCTTAGGACCCTGAGATCATGACCTGAGCTGAAACCAAGAGTCGGTCACCTAACTGACTGTGTACACAGGCACACCAGCAACACTAATTTATTATCCGACAGTCTGGAGGTCAGAAGTATCATGTGGGGTGGGCTACAGTCAAGGTGTCAGCAGAGCTGTGTGTTCCTCCTGGAGGCTCTAGGGGAGATTCTGGTTCCCTTTTCTGGCTTCTTGAGTCCACCCACACTGCTTCCTCATGGCTTCTCCTTCCTGTTGCTTCTTCAGTAGTGGGTCAGGTCCTCCTGACACCATCTCCCTGGTGTGCTGTCTTCTGCTTACTCTGACATTGGGCCCACCTCAAATACAGGACAATCTCCCCATGTCAGTGTCAGGTGATTAGCAACCTTAATTCCATCTGCAGCTTTACTTTCTCTTCAGTGTGTAACCTAACATAGATTACATTCAAAGATTCTGGGGAGTAGGATGTGGACATCTTTAGGGGAGGTATAATTCTGCCTACCAGAGCCTGTGATACATTTTGGGTCTCAAATGGGGAGTCTTTTGGTCACTTTTCTTAGTCCATTTGGGCTGCTACAGCAAAATACCACTGACTGGGTGGCTTGTAAACAACAGAAACTTATTTCTCACAGTTCTGGAGTCTGGACCAAGATCGAGGCCCCCTGATGCAGACCTGCTTTCCTTGTTCCTAGGCAGCTATCTTCTCGCTTTGTCCTCACATGGCGGATGGGACAGGGGAGATCTTTTTTACAAGGGCTTTCATCCCATTTATGAGGGTGAAGCCCTCACCCTCCCAAATCACCTCCCAAATGTCCTAACACATTGCGGGTTAGTTTCCAACATAGGAATTTGGGGGCTGGGGAGGGTATACAGACAATGAGTTTAGAGCTTCACCCGCAGCTCGCTTCCATTCCTTTGAATAACAGAATTACTTCTTAAGGATTTGCCACTCAAGCCAAAGACCAGTGTTTGATCCAGAAATAACCAGCTAAGTGCTGTGGTTATCACCTTCCTTCACAAATGTGGGAGTGACTGAGGCACGCAAGGCCCTGGGTTCTCTGTCATAAATCATCACCACAAAGATGTACTTGACCACAGATGACGGTTAATAACAACAGACAAATGGCAGGCACTCTTCTGCTTGTATCATCTCAATTACTATCCTTACTGAAGGATAGGTATTGTCCCCAGGTTCAAAGGAGAAAACTAGGGTTGAGTCAAATGGAATAACTCCCTTCAGGTCACGTAATAAGTGGCAAAACTGGGTTTAGAGTCTGGGCTTATCTGATTTGACTCCACCTTTGGACAGCTCTGAGGAAATAACGTCTCTTAAAAGTCCTCCCATAAATAACTAACTTATTTGTTAGTCCTTAGGAAAGAGGCTGTGCATTAGAATTACTTGGTGAGCTTTTAAATAATACCGCTAGTCTGCTTCAAGCCTGTTGCATCAGAATCTCTGGGAGTGAGTCTTGGTCAGCTGTTTTTGGTTCCCTAGTTATTATAACATGTGCTTAGGGTTTAAAGAACTGCTACCTGAGGGAAAGTTCTGTCTGTTCTCTAGCACCCATCTTTGCATCATTGTATCCTTAACCTCTGCCCAGAACTGACCCCCTCATGTTCTGTGGCCAAAGGGGAAGAGGTGAGCAGGTGGGGTTTCTCTGGTTCTCTTGAGCCCCCTTCTTGCTTGTTGGCAGGCCTCTTGCTTAAGACCTTCGTGTATAGGAGCTTCTCTAAGTGCCCTTTTGCCCTGTCTTGACTTAGCAGCAGCAGATGGCGGCCTTTGCCTGGGCATCCCCTATGGGCAGGGAAGCAGAGAAACAGCTCCAATGAGGGCAGGGGTAATGTCTAGACTTCACAGGAATAACAGTACTTCATTTCCCCGCGCTGATTCCCCTTTCCCTCACTGATTTTATGGTGGAATAAGTTCTCAATAGTAGCAGAAAACAGTCATTTGAAAAGCCAGTGATTTATGTTTCTCCCCTTCTTGTTGGTTTAGTAAATCCATGTAATACTTGAAAGTGGAGATACACTGAATGCTTGCTCAGAATGGCAGACATGTGCTGTTTGCAGAAAGAGCAGACAACTGGGATGGAGTGTGTTCCCACTCCTGGCACAAGTTTGCTGAGTTCAGGAAGATGATTAGCGTTCTGTGCCTTCACCCCAAAAGTGCAGACCCTAGGAGGGTGGTAGTGGTAGGATGCACTTGGGGATTCCTCAACTTTCTAGTCCAGAAAGTATGTTAATATAAAATTTTTTTTTCTTATTCATAAAACACTTCAAAAATGCAGAAGATGAGAGGAGATGGTATAACAGGGCCTTATGTATCTATTACAGAATTTAAACAAAGCTTATTATTTTGTTGTATTTACTTTAAGAGTTCTTAAAAAAAGAGAAAGGTAAGTTAATTCCTCTACAGCGATTGCCCTACCACATCTTTCTCTTTTTACTCCCTCCTTCCCCAAAGGTAACCACGCATTTGAACTTATTCTCGCGAATGACTATATTTTAACTGCAGTGGATGTATTCATAAGTGATCATATTATGATTGTCTTGTGTTTTTAAATTAATTATACACAGACGGTCCCTGATTGATGATTTTTCAACTTTATGATGATGCAAAGGCAATATACATTCACTAGAAACTGAACTTCATTTTCCCAGCCTAGTCATACGCCATGTGATGCTCTCTCCTGATGCTGGGCCGCATCCTTCACAACTGTTCTCTAACTGGACAACCGTTCTGTTCCTTACCTTTAGTACAGTGGTTAATTAATTATGTGAGATAGTCAGCATTTTATTATAAAATAGGCTTTGTGTTAGGTCATTGGGTCCAACTATAAGCCAATATAAGTGTTCTGAGCATGATTTTGGTAGGTTAGGTGTATAAATGCATTTTCCACTATATTTTCTCAGCTGATGATGGGTTTGTTAGGACATAACCCCATCTTAAGTTGAGGAAGATCCATATTTCCTTCTCTTTTGCTTTTTTCTTTTTGTGACTTGAGAAATCCTTTTCTGTCCCAAATTCACGAAAGATATTTTCCCATGTTTCTTTTAAAGGTTTTACAGTTTAATCCATTTAAAATTTTGTAGTTTTTATATAGGTGTGCGAAACTTAATTTTATTTTAATTTTATTTTTTTCATCATTCCTTCAGTGCTGTGTCCTTCTCCTATTGATTTATGGTGTTACCGGTATCATATGCTCGATTTTGTGTATGTGGATCCCTTTTATGTTCTGTACTGATTTTTTTTTGTTTTTTAAAGATTTTATTTATTTATTCGACAGAGAGATAGAGACAGCCAGCGAGAGAGGGAACACAAGCAGGGAGAGTGGGAGAGGAAGAAGCAGGCTCATAGTGGAAGAGCCTGATGTGGGGCTTGATCCCAGAATGCCAGGATCATGCCCTGAGCCGAAGGCAGACGCTTAACCGCTGTGCCACCCAGGTGCCCCCTGTTTTGATTTCTAATGGTTAAGATGTTTATTCCTATACCAGTACCACATTGTTTTAATTATTGTAACCTCATGAGTTTTTAATTAATATTTTTATTGAGATATAATACACGTATCATAAAATTTGCCTTATCAAAATGTAAAATTTAGTGTAGTCACAAAGTTGTGCAACCAACTTCACTATTAACTCCAGAACATATTTGTCACCCCCAAAAGAAACCCTGCACCCATTAGCAGCTGATCCCCAGCCCTCCACCCCTCTCAGCTCCTGGCAACCACTCATCTACCTTCTGTCTCTATAGATTTGTGTATTCTGGACATTTCATATAAATGGACTCATACGATACGTGGTCTTTTGAGTTTGGCTTCTTTCACACAGCATTTTTCAAGTTTCATCCATGTTGTAGCATGTTTTAGTGCATCACTCATTTTATGGCTGAGTATTATTCCATTATATGAACGTATCAGATTTTGTTTATCTATTCATCAGTTGATGAACATTTGGGTTGTTTCCACCTTTTGGCCATTATAAATAAATACCACTATGAACATTCCTGTACGAGTTTTTATGTGGACATATGTTTTCATTTCTTTTGGTTATGTATGTAAGAGTGCTACTGCTAGGCCGAAAGGGAAATTCTATGTTTAGCATTTTGGAGAACCACCAATCTATTTTCCAAAGTGGCTACACCATTTTACATTTCTAACAGTAATGTTTGAGAGTTCCAATTTCCCCCCATCCTCACCAATGCTTGTTGATTATTGTTATCTTACTGAGCGTGAGATTGTATCTCATTGTGGTTTTGATTGGTATTCTCTAATGGCTAATGATACTGAGAATCTTTTCATGTGATTATTGGTCATATGCACATGTTCTTTGGAGAAATGTCTGTTCAAATCCTTGGTTTCATCATGTGTTTTGATATTAGTAGATGATCCCTTCCTTTTACGTCTTCAAAAGTCTTGCTATTCCTGGCCCTTCACTTTCACATAAAATTTATGATGAGCTTATCCCACCCCAAAATTCACTGGGTTATATAATAGAACTTGAATTTGTAGATTAATTTGGAAAATTGATTCCTGAAAATATGCACAAGCATGGAAAACGTCATTAGTTGCCCCAGTTTCCATACCAGGTCTGGATTGCCTATTTCCAAATTATTACTGAGCTTGGGGGAGGGGGAGTTTGTAGGGGATAGAAGGAGAAGGGAGAGGGGTGGAAGGGAGAGAGGAAGAAGGGAGAAAGAGAAAGGGAGAGGAGAGGTGGGAGGGAGAAGTGGGGAGAGAGAGAGGGAAGAGACAGGGAGGGCAGTGGGGGTAGAGAGAAAGGCTAGTAGATTAAACTACTGCTATTTTTTTTTCTTTTTTTTTAAAGGTTTATTTGGGGGGGAGGGGGTAGGGCAGAGAGAGAGGGGGAGAGAGAATCTCCAGTAGATTCTCTGCTGTGCGTGAGGCCTGATGAGGGGCTTAACCCTGAGATCATGACCTGAGGCCAAATCAAAAGTTGGACGTTTAACCAACTGAGCCACCCAGGTGCCCTATTTTGGGTTTCTGTTATGCAGAGTCATAATCCATATCCCAAATAATAAAATGGTATATCTCTTCATTTACTTAGCTTCTTTAAATATATTCTTAAATTTTAAAACATGATTTTGCTCATAAAAGTTCTCACATCATCTGTTAAGTGTATCTCTATGTTCTTTATAGAAGTGTTTGTTGGTATTGTGACATGCATGTTTTTCAAACTCCTATGTTTTGTTTGTTGCTAGTGTGTAAGAACATTATGGACTGTAGGTATTGTTTGTGTGCCAGCAACTTTATTGAATGTTATTAGTTCTATCAGTTTGTCTGTAGATGTTCTAGACTTTTCTGTGTTGATCAACATTATCTGTGAGTTATGACTTTTTTCTCTCCAATTATTACATCTTAAGATTTCTTTTCTAGTCTTGCTGTGTTAACATTGACAGTATAAGTTTGCACAGAAGCAATAATAGCTGACATCCTTATGTTTTTCATTATTTTAAGTGAGAAATTCCAATTTATCACTATTTTCATGTTTGCTCTATGTTTTTGATAGATATTCTTTATGTAGTTAAAAAGAAATCTCTTTTATTTCTACTAAGAATTTTACCTCAAAATGAGAATTTATTTTATCATATTTTTTTTGCTTCTATAACTTCTTAAATTTGGTTTATTATTAGGTATATTATGTGAATAGATTTTCTAACATTAAACCTTTCTAAGATGAAACCTGTAGTCAAGATTTTTTGGTACATTGGTAAACTTAATTTGTTAATCTGTTTATAAAAATTCTCTTTGTGCCTGTATTTGTGAGATCACCCAATGGTTTTTTATTTTCACACTGTCCTGTCTGGGTTATCTAAGGATCTGTCACTCTCATAAAATGAGTGGGGGAGCATTTCCTCTTTTTCTGTTTCTGAAACAATTTGAATAAGATTGAAAATATCTGTTTCTGTGATGTTTGGTAGAACTTACCCATGGAATCATTTGAGGTTGGGTTTTTTTGTGGCTATGTTTGTGTGTGTGCATGCCTGTGTGCATGTGTATTTGTGTGTGAATGAATTTTAAGCTATTCATTTTATTTACTGATAATAAGACCATTCAAATTTTATACACTTCTTGGACAGTTCTGGTAAATTTTATTTTTCTAAAATATTATAACTTTAATCTGAATACTCAAATGTTTATGGTATTGTTGTTCTTAGTATTTTCTTATGATTTCTGAAAATCTCTGCTGCAATGTGATTAGCTTCCTTTCTACATTTCTTTTTTGGTGGTTTATAGGCATGTGTGTAATTTTTTTTATTTTTATTTTTATTTTATTTTATTTTATTTTATTTTTATTTATTTGACAGAGATAGAGACAGCCAGCGAGAGAGGGAACACAAGCAGGGGGAGTGGGAGAGGAAGAAGCAGGCTCACAGCAGAGGAGCCTGACGTGGGGCTCGATCCCATAACGCTGGGATCACGCCCTGAGCCGAAGGCAGACGCTTAACCGCTGTGCCACCCAGGCGCCCCATGTGTGTAATTTTTTAATCAATCACTGTTTTCTTTGCCAGTCTTGTCAGAGGTTTGTTTCTTTAACTTAGTCATTTTTAAAGTAGTAACTATTGCGGTGCCTGAGTGGCTTAGTCAGTTAAGTGTCTGCCTTCAGCTCAGGTCATGATCCCAGGGTCCTAAGATTGAGCCTGGCATTGGGCTTCCTGCTCAGTGGGGAGTCTGCTTCTTCCCCCCTTCCCACTTGTGCTCTCTTCCACTATCTCTGTCTCTCTCAAATAAATAAATAAAATATTAAAAAAAATAAAGTAGTAACTATTGGTTTTATTGATTTTTCCATTGTTTCTTTTTATTCTATTAATTTTTCTATTGATTTTAGAATTTCTTTTATTATCCAGTTTTTAATGGGAGTTTCCTTGTTGTTCCTTTCACAACTTTGAGTCAGATGCTTAGCTCTCTTAAGTTCTAACATATGTATTATCTAAAATTGCTTGTAAGTACTGCTCGAATTGCATCCCCCACATTTTGATATGTGGTATTTTAATTTACTTGCAATGCAAAGTATTTTCTACTATTTATTAAAATATTTTAATTGGCCCATGAATTATTTCCAAACATATGAGAGTTTCAGGGATTATCTTTTTGTTACAGATTTTTTTTTTAAGTAGTCTCTACTAACAACATGGGGCTCAAACTCACAAGCCCGATATCAGGAGTCACATGCTCTACTGACTGAGCCAGCCAGGCACCAAAGATTTTATTTACATATTTATTTGAGAGAGAGAGAGAGAGTGTGTATGTGTGTGTGTGAATGCAGGCACATGCACAGGGGGGAGGCTAAAGGCGGGGGGGAAGGACAAGCAGGCTCCACACTCAGCTCAAAGCCCATCGCAGGGCTCGATCCCTCAACCCTGAGATCATGACCTGAACCAAAATCAGAAGTCGGAAGCTGAAGTGACTGAACCACCCAGGCACCCCTTTTGTTATAGATTTTTATTTTTATTGTATTATGATGAGAAAGAGCATGGTTATGTGATATTTGTTGTTTGGTATTTCCTAAGATGACTGTGAGTCCTAATACTGTGTATTCTTTAATTCTTAGGTACAGAGATTTGTAGATGTCTATTGGATCAAGCTTGTCAGTCACACTTTTTAAAACTTCTACAGGCTGACTCTTAAACTTTTCTAAAGGTTTTCTTTTTTATTAGATGTTTAATTATTTTAAATACTACCTTGTTTTATTAAAAAAAATTTCAGATCATAATTCTATTACCTCAGGTTCTTAAAGTCTAATCTTGTATTTATGGTGTTTTCTGTCTTCTGGTTGTGGTGGATTTCTCCTAGTGGATTTTGACATTTTTAATAGGGAGCTTATCTTAGGTTAACATTTTCCCTTCCATGAATTCCTTGTGGCATTAATGGTTATTCTTTTAGCAAGAGCTAAAAGTCAGAGAGTTATCACTGGCCCAGGCACTGGGGAGTTCCTAGAAAATGTGGATAAATTTGAACCCCAGGTCTGTCTGGGATTTTTAATTCCTAAAGGAGATGTTTTTGCTTATCTAGATTTCAGAGACAGACACGACTTCTTTTTTATCTGTTCTGATAGATTTTGTTGTAGCCTATGTTTTCAAAGGGGATATCACTTTCTGAGAGTTCCAATTTAAGAGTTCTTGCTTCCAACTCTTTACCTTGCATTGGGTCCAACATCATTCTGTCTCTTGTTTTAAAACTCAAGCCATTATGTTTTTTTTCACCCTCTGGTAACCACAGCATTATCAGCTTCTAGACTATCACTCCGTTTCATGCTCCTTTTTGGTACCTAGAAATTTTCACTTTTTTGTGTGTGAGCCTAATCAAATATTTAAAATTATATTTTATCAGGAATTCTTGGTTTTTGAAGCAAGGCATTTTGTTGTTGCTATTGGTTGTTCTCTTAGTCTTATATTTCTAGAGCTACAATACATGCTTAGTCTTTAATTGTGAAAGATGGAGAAGTTTCAGAACACCAGGAGACAAATGATTCTTAAAATGTTTCAACTGTTGTTTTCTCTTGAATTCAGCATCGTTACAATAGTTAGATAGGTCCTTAACTGCTATTAGTCTGAAGGAGCCAAGCTCATGGCTGAGTTGGTGTTTGTGGGAGAACTTGCTGGGGGCCAGCAGCTACTGTGGGGCTACTGGAAGGAACCTACAGGCTGTTGTTTTTATACATGGAGGAGATGTTTTATCTCTTTCATGAAACACCTTTCCTAGAACAAAAATAGCAGGTCCATGGTGAAATTTACTTGAACTGCTTTCCTGGTGAAGTTTCCTTTGACCTGTGTCCATGAGAAGCCTGCTATGAGATTTTTCTTAACTTATTCCAGAAACAAAGAGTTCTCCCAGATCAGAAAAGAAAGCAAGCAGGTTCCTAAATGAAGGGCCTTCAGGAGAGGATTCTTCTGTTTTTCATTCTCTCTCTGTTCAAATATACAGATAACATATAGAGAAACATACAGAGGCCTTACTAGGGCATTTCTTGCTTAGGAAAAGTGGTCACATTGATTAAAACCCTCTATTCCTGTAAAAAGCAGTAGTTATTATATACAGATTCCAGGAAGCTCACGGGCTCTCCCGCAATAGCCAGAAGTAATAATGTAGCCCTAAGAACTACAATTTCAGTGTCTCCTAAGTGTTAATCATTGTCATGGTGCTAGGAATCCAGAGATAGAACAAGTTAGTCTTTGCCATCAAAGAATTTACAGATCAGTGGAGATGAATAGATCACTGGAAAATTAAAGGAATGATACAATTAATTTAAAAATTGGTGGATTAGTCTTCATCAAAATTAAAACTTTTGCTCTTCAAAAGACAATGTTAAGAGAATAAAAAGACAAACCACAGATCAGGAGAAAATATTTGTAGATTTTATATCTGATAAAGGACTTGTGTCAAAAATATATAAAGAATACTTAAAATTTAAGAAGAAACAGATAACTCAATTTAAAAAATGGGCATAAGATTTGAAGAGATATTTCATCAGAGAAGATACATGAATAGCACAGAGCACATGAAAAGATGCTTAACATCATTGGTCACTAGGAAAATGCAAATTAAAACCACAATAAAGTATTACTTAAGACCTATTAGAATGGTTAAAATAAAAAAAGACTGATCGTATCAGGTGTTGGCTAGGATGTGGAGAAACTGGAGCTCTCATACACTGCTAGTGGGAATGTAAAATGGTACGAGTATTTTGGAAAATATTTTAGAAGTTTCTTAAAAATTATATATATTCCTACCATATATCTGGCCACTTAACTCCTAGGTATTTACCCAAGAGAAAAGGAAATATGTGTCTGTAAAGAGATTTGTACATGGATGTTCATAGAAGATTTATTTGTAATAGTCCCAAACTGAAAACAACCCAGATGCCCATCAACAGGTGAATGGAAAAACCAACTGTGGTACTTCCACACAATGGAATACTACTCCATTGTGTAGGATAAAAGGGATCGAACCACTGATGCACACAGGAAGGATGAATCTTGAAATAATTATGCTGAGTTTAAGAGAAGACAGACAAAAAGGAGTATATGCTCTATGATTCCATCAAATAAAACTTTAGAAAATGCAGACTAATCTATTGTGATGGAAAACAGATCTGTTGTTGCCTGGGGCTGGAGTTGAGAGAGGTGAGGGGGAAAAACTACAAAGGATCATTCAGAAACTTTAGGGGTGATGAATTTGTTTATAATCTTGATTGTGGCAGTACTTTCTTGGATGTATAACGATGTGAAAACTTATCAAATTGTTTACTTTAAATGTGCGCAGTTTATTATAGGTGCCTTGGAAGAAGTAAGTTCAAGGTGCTATGAACAGATGGTACATGGGAGGGTCCTTTAACTGATAACTACCTGGAAGTCAGGGAAGAGGAGACACTTGGCCTGAGATTTGGAATTTGAGTCTGTGTTATTGAGGGAAAGGAGGTGAGGAAGGGCAGGGGAGTAAAGAACTTTTCACGTTGAGGCTGCACCAAATGCAAAGATTCCAACATGTAAGTATGTGATATATTTAGAGACCTACGAGTAGCGTGGCATGACTGAAGCATAAGATGCTCATGGAGAGGAGAGGAGAGGCAGATAATGGCGCAGATTCCTTTCTAGCTCATGAGTTTATGTAATTCTCATCATGAGATACCACTTAACTGTGTAACCAGCTTGTCCAGGCATCCCCATCTTTGAATACGATGCGGGGTCTCCATTTATGTGTACATTGCAATGGTATGACTCCCTGACCCCCTGCTTGCCCAAAGTATCCCCAGTTATTTGGGAGAATCTCCAAATGGGCTTTCATATATATATGCTCATAAAGCAGTCTGCCATATTCTTCCTTTCCTTCCTAAGACACACTTTTTGACATCTATTCTCCAACAGGCTGACCCAAGAAGCTGCATTCACATTCCTGTACCTGTTTTGGAGTTTTGTCACTGGGAGGACTTCAGAGTTCACACCAAGCTTAGCGAAATACTAGTTGTACCCAATGCTACCAGTCTCAGGTGCCAGAGCAGGGAGAAAATCTTGTGCATCTGCTTTGTGTCAGCTTAGCTGAGCAAGAATTTCCTTTCATGGAATTTGCTTCTCTTTATAAGCACAAATTAGTATTGCTCACAAGAGATACTTCGTGTGAGATCTGGAAGGCAGGAGGGAAGCCGCAGCCGTATTTTTTCACTCTGATGGTCTATACAGCAGAGTGGCAGCTTGCCCCCATTTATCCCTGATTTGCTATCAGACTTGGGCCAGTCCCACCAGAACTGCTGCTTCTGTGAGTTCTGGCCAGGTCCCTGTGCTGCTTTGTGGTGAGGGGGGCCGGTGTCTCCTGCACATTACCCAGCGCATCAAGGTCGGAGGTGGTGGGAGACCGATGTGGGTCCCAGTTTGTCTTTGTGGGTTCCAGTTTGTTCTTGCTGTTGACCACATCCAGTTTTCTTTTTTGATGCTACTCTAGCTGATCTACGGCCGCTTCGAGTTTAGCACCAGGCACAGAGGTAGCACCCTGCGTAGAATGCTCTACCGCCTCCCACAGCTGCGTAAAGTCGAACTCCTGTGATAAATGTCTTATATCGCTCACAGTGCTTCTGTTTCTCTACTTGAACCCCAGCTAAGACAGGTCTCCATCCTTATGCTACCTGGATCCGAGAGCAGCATTGTTTGGCCAAAACCTTTATAAAGACCTCTCCTCAAGGCATAGTGTCCAATGTCTGACCATCCCCTCTATAATCAGAGGCTCAAACCACAGGGCTGAGTGGGGGAGAGGTGCCAACACAAACCTTCCATTTTCCTCTCTTCTCCCAACTGCACCCCAACCAAATGCCTTCCTCCTCCCCCATTTAATAGAAATAAAAGCATGGTGTGAGCAGATGTTCCTTGTGGGTGTGAGTGCTGGTGGAGGGCTGCTTGGCTCTCCAGCCCAGCTGCTTCAGGGCCCCACTCAGACAGTTCCAGTGCCCTCAGAGACAAGATGAACTCCTCCCTGAGTCTTTGATTCTCTTGCTCAAAGAGTCTCAGCAACTTGACCCTCATGTCTTTGTTTTCACTCATTTCCTTTCCATGGTGCTTTGCCAGAATTCTGGGATGGATTACCAGGCTTCTGTGAAGATCTACTTGACTGAAGGAGCAGAGCGACAGGGAAGAGCAATTTCATGGCTCTTTTTACTCAGTGCAGTACTGTATCTGGTAAACTCGTGTCTACAAAGCCCAGAAAGTGAGGAAATTCTGAGATAGAAGACGATGAACTTGAAGCAGGTACCAAGAGGCCCCGACCCTCTACCTGCCCGAAGCTTGAATCCTCCCGTGTGAGACTCTCCGGCTCTGAGCAGGTCTCTTTCTGCTCTTCCTCCGTAAGAAGGTCCTGTACACTTACCATATTTCCTTCCCACTGGTCCCACAGAACACTGTGAGTGTGATGAGAAGAATAAGCTCTGACGTCTGGAAAGCTTTGTTACCTAGTGCAGCCTCTTCTGAACCTGCCCGATCATTGGAACTGCCTCAGTTGGGTTACTATTCCCTTATACATGTTGGAAACCAGCACAACTTTCCAGCTCTCTACCGCCTCCCAAGATTTTAACTCAGTAGGTTGGGCTGTGTCATGGAATCTCTACTTTAAAAATGAGACAAAAACCAAACAAAACTGCAGGTTATTCTGATGGTAAGCCAAGTTCAGAAACAGCTGTGAACAACTGATCTAGTGAACTGATCTAGTGAAGGAAAGAGCCTTATAGAGTTTAGGAGTTCTGTCTCCAAGGCCAAGAAAAATGGAAGGAGATATCCAGATAATTCCAGTCCGAAAACACGTTTTCATTAGAATTATGTGAAGCATGAGTAACTGTATCTGAGTCATTTGGGTGGAAAGCATACCTGTGAAGCGAAGTCTTTTTCCCAAATAGGTTTAAATTCAGACCAAGCCTCTGGAAAAGTGGCAGTGGTGGGAGATTGAGCAGAGAAGGAAGAATTGCGTGTTCTGAACCGTTTTACTCTCATTGTGGCCCCCATACATTCTGGATGTGCTGGGAGTCTCTTCGTCTTTCTACATGCTTATTGCAGAGTAGCCTTATAGCTCACAAACCACGAGTCCTTATTTTTGACATGGAAAAATAATGCCTGTAACTTACAATATCCCGTACTTTGGCAAATCATGAGAGAATAGATTTGGGGACAACGTTCCTTTTGTTTAGAATTTAAAATTTCTAATGCATTTGTATATTTAAATATATTTTTAAAGTATAGTTGATGTATAATATGTTATTTTCAGATGTAGCACATAGTGATTGAGCATTTCTATACATTACAAAATGATCACGATGATAAGTGTCGTTACCATCTATCATCATCACCATCTATCACTATTACAATATTATTGACTATATTCCCTGTGCTGTACTTTACATTCTTGTGACTTATTTATTTTATGACTAGAAGTTTGTATCTCTTAATCTCCTTCACCTATTTCATCTCTCTCCTCCCCTCCCCTCCTCTCTGCCTACCACTAGTTTGTTCTCTGTATTTATGAGTCTGTTCCTGTTTTGTTTGTTTTGATATGTTAGATTATATAAGTAAAATAATATGGTATTTGTCTTTCTCTGTCTGACTGATTTCACTTGACATAATATCTTCTAGGACTATCCATGTTGTTGCAAATGGCCTAAGATTTCATTTTTTTTTTCTTAATGGCTGAGTAATATTCCTGGGTGCACGTGTGAGAGTGTGTGTGTGTGTGTGTATTACATTGTCTATCCATTCATCTATCAACACACAGGTTGCTTCTATATCTTGGCTATTATCAATAACACTGCAATGAATATAGGAGTGTATCTATCCTGTTGGATTAGAGTTTTTGTTTTCTTTGGTTAATGCCCAGAAGTGGAATTGCTGGACTGTATGGTATTTCTATTTTTTAATTTTTTGAGGAACCTCCATACTGGTTTCTACAATGGCTGCACCAACTTACATTCGCACCAACAGTACAGGAGAGTTCCCTTTTCTCCACATCCTCGCCAACACTTATTTCTTGTCTTTTTGATTCTAGCCATTCTGACAGGTATGAGGTGATATCTCAGTGTGGTTTTGATCTGTGTTTCCCTGACAATTAATGATGTTGAGCATCTTTTCATGTGTCTGTTGCCCATCTGTTTGCCTTCTTTGAAAAAAATGTCTATTCAGGTCCTCTGTCCATGTTTTACTTGGAATTTTTTGGTGTTGTATGAGTTTTTGAATATATTTTGGAGATTAACCTCTTATTGGATATATGATTTGCAAATATCTTCTCCCATTTAGTAGGCTGCCTTTTCGTTTTGTGGATGGTTCCCTTCACTGTGCAAAAGCTTTCTAGTTTGATGTAGTCCCAATTGTTTATTTTTCCTTTTGTTGCCCTTGCCTCAGGAGACAGATCCAAAAAAATATTGCTAAGACTGATGTCTGAGAGTTTACTGCCCATGTTTTCTTTTAGGAATTTTATGGTTTCAGATCCCACATTTAGGCCTTTAATACATTTTGAGTAGATTTTTTATTTCAGGTCAGCGTCTGTTGCTTTGTAGCTACGATGGCTACATGTCCCAGACATTATGGGGGGGGCAGATTTGTCATTCTGCCCATTGTCTCCCATTGGTATGGTATGACCAATTAATAGCTCTCTGTTTCCTAATTTGACTGTGGGAAATTGAGGCTCCATCTTTAGAGACTGAATAGAATGCGTGCAACTCCCTTTCAGGTCTGTGTTCCATGGTCTGCATTTGCTAGACACGTTTCTTAAATGCCACCTTTCCTGGGAGGGAAAGCTGTAGCCTATTTTTGTTCCATCGACTGTATTAGTCCAGTGCTTATTGCCTTGCTCTGGACGGTCACCGGAGAAGAAAGGCAGGGGTTCTGTGGGCCCAGCATTACATTTCATGCGAACACAACTTTGTGCTGCCATCTCGTGGCTGGGTAAACTCTAAAGGCTGCCAGCCACTTTGGAGCAACTTTCCAAAAAGGAACCAGATATTCAAAAATGCATATTCTTTGCCTGCCCAGAAGAAAAATTAACCAGCAATTTCTAATAACGGTGGCATCCCTGCCTTTCTATTTCCAGAGAAGAAAGTACCTCTTGTATTGTTAAGGTAGATTCCTGCCTGTTCCTTTAAAGAGAAAGGAATTCATTCCTGTTCTGGTTTTAGTTATTTTTGGATCAGCCCTTAGGCAGTGTTTTGAGTGAAGGTTTGAGAAGTTCAGAGAAAAGTCTTTAAAAAGAAGTACACCATTCCAGACCAGAAAGGGAGGCTGAAAGTGGAGACAGGTAAGTCTAATCTCTGGGACAGAGGTTCTCAAAGTGTGGTCCCTGTACCAGCTGCAACAGCACCAGTGGGGAAATGTGTTAACGTGCACATTCTTGGCCCCCGGCCTACACCTGCTGAATCAGAAACTTTGGGGTGCAGCCCGGAGATCTGTGTTTTTAGCTGATTCTGGAGCAGGCTCAGTCTACAACACTGCATTGGGGGATCGAAGCCACGTGTGGACAAACGTGAAGCAGATGGCATTCAGCACCGATTCGGTTCTTCATTACACTCATCCCTCCCCATCCCCTCTCTGTGTGTTATTTACCCAGTAAACAATGAATGGATCTGCACTCAGGGACTATTTTGGGCAAGCCCCATTTCAGGTGGTGTTGATACTGGGATTGGTCTGAACAAGAGCCCAAGGATTTGCATTTCTAACAATTTCCCAGGTGACCCTGATGCTGCTGGTCTGGGAACTGGATTTTAGGAGCCCTGGTTTAGAGGTGAGAGCAGCAGGCCCCAAAACCTTTGTGGTTTTCAGATATAACAGGCATCTCAGGCTTTTCAGGATCTGTGTGGCCGTGAGACCCACTTCTCAGCCCTTCCTGCCTCTTAACCGCAGGCACTCGGGAGACATGGTTATTTGAATTGAACTCTAGTCCATTAGAGAAGGGATTAAAATAACATGCTGTGATTTCACCACCCAACGTTGGCACAATTGAGAAGCCCACGCAGATGTACAATTATTAAAAAGCTTCAGTGAAAATTGTCAATTGCCTCAGAAATTTTGGCCGTCTATGGAAAGGCCTGCTTGGTGCTCTGCGCCCGTCTCCGGCTGATCGATCCTGCTTGCATGCCTCATATCCACCTCTTGTTTAATTTGCCATCTATAAGTGTGGTTGGTCCAACAACGCTAAACAATTCTAATGCAAAGGACAAATAAGCAGAACAGCAACTCAAACTGGATTTGTGGGCACAATTAAACAGTAAGCAATGTCAGAGCTGGGCGCAGTACCCCACGACAGGTAAGAATACAGGTGTCTGCTTGTGTGTCCTATGCAGTCTCTACCATCTGCTGACTGGACACCGTTCCTCTGATGCGGCTTCTAGCCAGCATTGTCTGGAAGGGAAGGCTAGACTTTGCTCTGATCTTAAGTCTTTCAGAGACAGTGGGTGAGGCAGCTTAGTGTGGTGGTAAAAACGCAAAGCTTTAAGGTCAGGCAAGGCTGATGCCCCCCTCCCCATCCTTTATAGCTTGTGGGAAGTTATTTGATCCCTCTGGATCTCATTTTCTTCACCGGTAGATTTGGGAGAGCGCAGCCCATTTCTTGCAGTGGTTTTAGGGATTCAATGAAACAAAGGTAGGTAAGGCACATAGTAGGTGCTCAATATATGGTAGTAAACGTCCGGTTTCAGAGGGCTGGGGCTGGAAGAGGCTGTGAGCATCCGCACTTGTCGTCTTCGTGCTCTGGGCCTTTTTCTCCCTCTTAAGCTTGCTTTGTGTTAAAATGTGAGTATAGGAGCCCCCGGTGGAGGGCACCCCCAGGGCTGTGAAAGCTCTGTGACTCCCAGGGCAGCAGAAATGCTGGCCTTAGAGCAACAGCATCAGGTGACCACCCCGGAGAGGCAAACACAGGCCTTTACTACAAAAACGACGGAGCTGGGCCTTGCTAACTGGGCTGAAGTAGACGTGCTTGAATTTTAAAGGGTTCGCCATCTCTGCGGTCGGTGCCTGGAGCTCAGTCACTGGGTTTGCTTAACGCGTTCCTCCTTCCTCCGGGAACAGTTCGGTGGTGAAGCAGTTGGGAGGAAGGAGGGGAGGCCTGGGTGGGGGCTGCTGAGGAGGTATGGAGGGGCCAGGCTTGGCTGTGAGTGGGGGCGTGAGAAAGAAGCGGTGTCTGGAGAAGTAGGGAGGTTGGCTGTGGGGTACTGAAGAGTCTGTTTTCAATTTTTCTGAGGAAAGACTTCTCTAGGTGAGTCCTACTCTGAAATCCTTTCTGTGAACCGTGGGTCACTTCTCCCACAGTGTGGCCCCATTGCTGAGGGAGTTTCTAATTGAGAGTCTGGGAGCGGGAAAAATCCATCTTATTATCACTGTGATGAATATATAGGGGAATGAGTTCAGGCCATGGGGTCAGATGTGGTCCTGAGTTAGAATCCAGATCTTCTCCATTGAGCTGAGCCACTTTGGGCTGGTTCTGTAAGTAATCTGTGTCTCAGGTCTGACTGTAAGATGGGATTAATAATATACTTGTCTTGCCAGACTGTTGTGAGGGTTAACAGGGATAACGCAAGGAAGCATTTAGCAGAATTCCTGGTTGACGGGAAGTGCTGGATATTAACTAGGGTTAGGAGAGTGTTTCTCTTTAGATTCCCTTGCATGGATTTTTAGCTGTGTGACCTTCAAGGGGTCACCTATGCTTTGTGACACTGAGTTGCTTCAGCTTTTAAAAAACAGAAGTAGCCTGAGGGACCTACAGGTGGAGGCCTGAGTCAGACGACTCTATTCCATGGTTTCGGATGTGTGCAGACAAAGCCATTCATTTTGAGACCCAGTCGGAGGCAGGATGCCTGAGCTGGTGCCTTTGGAGAGGCTGGGAAGGGTCTGAAGTTCATCAGGAGAAGTGGTGTTTAGAAAGGAGTGTGTCTTCCGTTCTGACCGAGAGGAAATGGGGAGGGATGTGGTGTAGCACACTAAAGGCGGGGCTGGCTGATGAAACTTGGTGGTTGTATTTCCCAAACGGTAGGCGCAGGTCCAGATTGGCTGCCTGGGCTCCATCTGCACCTGTCACGTATGCCCTCACTTGACTTTGGAATCAGCCGCTGAGGCAGTCTCAGCAACTGGGACCTGGAAAGAGGCCCTGCTGTTATATGGACACACTTTCCAAATTTTGCTGATTTTTATTGATTAATTACACATGTATTGAACATTGATTATAATCTAGGTGTGGGGGATTCAGCAGTGAACAAAACACATGGAAGCCTTGCTCTCCAAGACTTTGCAGTCTTGTAGGGATAATAGCTTATATACATGTATAATGAAGATTTTTGCCGTGAAGTGCAAGTTCCGAATGCCATGAGACTGAACAATAGGATAAAACGTAGTTTAGATTGGGGGTGGGGGGTTGGCAGCCAGAAGAGATGAAACGGGCATGAGTTTGGTTAGAGAGGAGAAGACGCTGGCTGAAGTGGAGACAGGCTTTGATTTATTTATTTTAGACACAAGCCTCTCTTTCACAAAGGCATTGACCGTGGGAACAGCAGTTGCCCTGCTTCCTGAAGCTATTGTCCTCTGAATGCACACTTTGTGCTTCCCCCACCCGGTTGGCCTCCCTCCTTCAGTTACCCCAGCCCGTGTAAGTTTCAGCTCTGGGCTCAGCTCTAGTCCCACGTGGATACAGCTGCTTACCTCTTCCACTTTCTAAGTGCTCTCCTTCTCTAGACTTTCCTCAGCCTGTGTCCGAACTGCTCTTTCCACCTCAAAGGCGGCAATATGGCAATGTTTTGTCACTCCCGTGTGACATGTGTATGCTAGTTTGTATGTCCTACACCCCTGCAAAAGTATGTATAGTGTCTCCCCAGCGAGAGTACTGATAGAGGTACTAGAGTGTTAGAGCTAAAGGAGACATTATAGATATTATCCTCCAAACTGCTCAGCCTTAACAGCATTAAACTGAAACCCAGAGAAGTGAAAGGGTCCTACTAGTCACTGGATGGGTATCTAGGAGTGTGACCATGTCTTGTTATTTTATGTTTTGCATTTATCAGGATGCTTGAACATATTTTCTCATTGATTGTGTATTCCCCTTGTTGGACTATTCCATTACTCGCAGCAATGGATGTAGCACATGGTGTCACTTAGCCCCTTTGTGTGACTTGATTACCTTATTTGTCAAATGGGAATAATAATCCAAATGAACAGACAGTTACTAAAGTTCTTTGCAAGTCTTTGGGGATATAAAGTTGGTAAGATAGATCTGGTCCCCTGCCTTAGGGGAGCACACAATGGTAGAACTTGGTAAAGGAGAAGTTATAAGAGAACAAAAATACTGATAATAAAGGACTATGCAACATATGGGATCATGGAGTAGACCAAAAGATTTTGCTTGGGAGAATTGCAAAATTCATTAATACCTTCTGTACTCACCTCGGCCTTGTATGATGAGATGCCAGTAAGACAATGCAGTGAAAATGTGGGGAAAATTAGAAGGAGTATATATGGATACACTATTTACATGGATGTATTGTGATTTGGGAGGCTTTGGCAAGGGGTAAGAGAAGAGAATGACGGCTGGGAAGAGAAGGGGAACAGACTTTCTGATGAACCAGCACATTTTACAAAGAGAAAATTCAGGTCCATGGCTATAAGCCATCTAAACTATAGCCATCCAGCTTGTAAACTGATCTTTTTGTCATAGGAATGACCAAACCTATTCATTCCGTTAATGCAGTTGAAAGCTATGTCTTAGGGTGTTAATGACCATTACCTTCCCACTGGAAGATGGCTGGGAAGGCCAGTGATAGAAGAGCAGATAAGATATCGGTGGGGATTGGACCTTTGGAATGGATTCCCCATTCCAAACCCGTATGGGAAACCCATTGTGGTGATGGGCTATGTCTTGTTAGAGTGATGAACCCTGATGGGCTGGTGAGAGATTCTCTTTTCTCCCCCCCGTGCCCTCTGTCCCGGAATCATGGATATTTGAATAGTGTGTTGTTTTGAAAGAGTACTTTGCAAACATGAACAGCTGTCATAATGAAAACACAATGTTCAGAGAAATATTACTTGGTTAGGATTCACAATGGCATGGGTCAAAGGACATTGCCCAAAGCAAAATAATTATGTATGGTCAAAGTCTGACATCAACCCAGGAGGCAGTCCTGAAAACAACAACAGCAACAAAAACCCTTAGTATTACTTAGTGTGATGCACTTGACACTTGGTTCTGCCCAAACTCAGGAGGAACATCCAATCTAGAGCTAAGTGGGAGAGGGAAACGTGACCGCAGGTCACCCTCTGGTGGTGAGGCAGGCCCACTACAGTTCATGCCCTGAGTTCATGCCCCTGTGGGAAGGAAACCTGGACATCTCAGGTTTTTAGTGTCCCAGATGTGGAGGGACATCTTCTATCTGCTAAGAGAATGTTCTGAGGGTCTTCTTGCTGGGCTGGGTAGCAATAAAACAGGCAAGCACTGTGGAGTCTTGCATAAATAGCTCATTATTAGAGCGAAAATGGTGCAAGAAGAGCTCCGCTGTAAATCACTGGGGCACATGGCTAATTCAACCAGAACTAGAGCCCCACGTCTTATACAACCGTCTGTCCTTCCTTCTTTGCTTCCTCCATTTCTCCAACATTAACCAGCAAGGGGTACTCTTTCTTTGAAGTTGAATCTGTGTTATGCTGCTGTGGAAACAGCAGTAATTGCGGTACCCCCTCACCATTAGTGGGCTCTCTTCTTTGTGGCACCGTGAGCCTTCAGGAAGTACAGATGGAAAGGGGAAGGCTGGAAAGGAGATCATTCAAATGACTGGTTGTCATCTCACCCCAGGTGGGATGCCTTCAATACCAATCAATGCACAAATGTTGCATTGTTGTTGGCATAACTTGGGTGACAAAGGGCCTGTGATCTCAGGGATCATAACTGGAGCTGTCCTCAGCTCAATTTCACAGTGGTGCCACGTGATACTTTAACTGCTGCACCTTAAAAAATGAGGGGAGGTCATTTAAGTGATGGCACCTCAGTGCTGCCTGGTTTTGTCTCTGGGTAAAGCTGACTGAGACACCCCAGGCCAGCTGGCAACGTGGGCAAGTCAGCAGGCCAGACATTCCCAGTGTGTGCACGGATGACCTTTTAGGCTGATCCTTTGTGTGTCATGACCCCGCGGCAAAGCCAGGTCAGAACATAGAGTATCCGGCACCCCCACTTTGCGAACAACTGGGGCAGACTTGTGTTTATTGGAGCAGGAGTCTGAGACACCGAGTACTGGGTCACCTGCAACTGGAATGTGTGTGTGCGTGTGTGTGTGTGTGTGTGTGTGTGTGTGTGCGCGTGCGTTTGGGGGCGGGGTTGCATGCCTGTGCTTTAGCCACTAGATTCATTGTCACTGCAAGACACCACAAGAGTCCATTCTTTTGTGATGACAAAGAATGCATGGTGGCTAATAGTGGATTTGCCCTCACACAGGCTTTGCTGCCACCACCCCTAGATCCTCTGAGTAGCCATGGGTGAGTTGGGGAAATCGGGGGGGGGGGACAGAGCTGTTCTTCATGGTGGCATCTCCTGCAGCAGAAACAAGTCGAGGCAATCTGTGGGTTCCAGGGGAGCTGTATCTGGCTCCAGCTTGCTTGAAGCTGAGCGTGAGGCGTGTGTCTCCGCAGAGGCAGCCTGGAAGGATCTACTTCTGGCCCATTTTGCTCAGGGCCAGTGACTGTTCTTGGGCAGTGAGGCAGATGGTAACCTCCAGTTAGGAGATACCCCACAGGAAATTAAGTCAGCATTTTTTTCCATTTTTTTTTTTAACAACCAATCGAAATACTTAGAACATTTCATTAATTTGTGTAGTACACACTTTTAACTGAAACAGGTAAACCCAATGTCAGGGGTTGTCACATTGCAAAAGTGTTTTTATAACCAATTAGATTTTAAATTTTTTATATTTTCATATTCACAGAGCTCCTGCCCAGTATATACTGGAAATCACCATGTCCAAACACTTGTTTATAACTTAAAGGCCTTTAGGAATCATCAAAGGGAGGGGTGCCTGGGTGGCACACTCGTTAAGCGTCCGCCTTCGGCTCAGGGTGTTCTGGGATCGAGCCCCACATCAGGCTCCTCTGCTATGAGCCTGCTTCTTCCTCTCCCACGCCCCCTGCTTGTGTTCCCTCTCTCGCTGGCTGTCTCTCTCTGTCAAATAAATAAATAAAATCTTAAAAAAAAAAAAAAGGAATCATCAAAGGGAGAGATAAGGACGTAACCTGTCAGGCATGTACTGGTCTTCAAAGGGATTTTCCCACTGTGCTTTTGAAGAAGATTCCACCACCATTGAGAAAGTTCTTTCCCTGGAAATCCTCAGGAAAATCACTTACTGAGAAAATTCCTTGGTCAATACCCGTGGATGGGTAGGGGCTTGTGCAGAGTATGTTGAGTGAGCTGGTCTGTGCTGTAATCTACTGTAGACAGTTGATTATCTGTAGGCGTTAGATGGTCTGAAAGTTGCTAGATAGCACCGGATGACAACAGTTTCTTTTAACTCCCCAGTAGAGATCCCCTTGTGGGTAGATTACTCATGTGGACAGCTCTGAATGCTGTCATTCAGCTGGGCACCTGAAAAAAAGTGGACTTACTCTATGGGATACTGTGAAAAATGGGATGTGACCAGTAAGAAAAGAAGTTCATTTAAAAAGAGAGAGAGAGAGAGATGCCCTTTTGATGTTGAAATTTCAAGTTGACAGCTCTTCTAGGTTTATAATAAGTGAGGCCCAGACCGAGAGTCCAGGGATGCCTGTGTAGGTGCTCCCAGAGACATCTCCTCTGAGAAAACCGGAGGGTAAAGCACGGCTCTGTAGCATACCCGGCCGGTGCTCACCAATGGCTCTAACTTGGGACATTTCATTGATTCATTCAACAGGTAATTACTGAATACCTACTACGTGCCAGGGGTACAAGAGTGTACAACCATTTTAATTTATCTTCTCAGATACTTGGTTTTCAATGTTTATCAAAGTAATAAAGAAGGGCTTAGTAATGGCAAGCAGCAGTCTTTTGCCTGGTCATTACCCCACCCCAACCCCTGCTTTGATCTCTTTAGTATTTGATTTTTCTGGTGAGTATCTCCTTATAATATGCTATATCTCTATTTCTTAATTTATGAGTGTTAGATAATATTTTTAAATTTCCACTAGGAAAAATGAGGAATGGGCTCATTTATACCATGGGCACCTATTCTTGCTTCTCTCCTTCCTACTTCCACTCAATGTTTGGTACTTCCTACCAAATTATTATTATTATTATTATTATTAATATTGACTGCTTCCTTCCCACCTCAAACCAAGGGAGAAGGGCCTTTAAGATCACCACTCAGAAAAAGCAGAGGTCTCTGCCAGAAAGAGAGACTGGCAGTTTTTTTGTCCTTTAGGTACCAAATTTCTAAGTGTCTTTCTTGTGAATGTTGCTTGTGGTCACTCTCTGAGTCCTGGATCCCAGATCTGTGGTTCCCATTTCACCTTTCTTGGGTAAGCTGATGACTGATTTAGACTCCTTACCTGAGGGTGTACACATTGACCTAAATTCTTGCCCATAACATGGAACCACAGCCTCCCCTGACATGCATCACATCTACTGAAAACCTTGTCTCCTCCTCAGTTTAGATAGGTTCTACCAGGTCTTTGGGGGTAGGGGGCATGGATTTCTTCTCAACTCCAAGAACTCAAACTCTCAAACTCTTTTCCAGACAAATTAGCTTCCCCTCTGTCTCTTTTACTCCCTTACCCTTACTAAGCCATGCTCTCTAGTTCTCCAATGGTTGGCTCTTCTCCCAGTCCAAGATGGCCAAGAGATTTATCCCTGGTGCCAATTTGACCCGTAGTTAGTAGTGGGTGCTATGATGCTGTGAAGAATGAGATCCCCTTAGGGAACAACATAATGGCTGATACCCTAACATCCATTCCAGTTAAGATGGCTGAGTCTAGAGTTGCAGGCTCATCTTCTCTGGGCCAGTGAATAATCTAGGAAAGGGCAAGCAGTCCACCTTTGAACACTGTGATGTGAGGAGAGGCCTGCTGAGGGTTTCTGGGAAAGGTAACTTTTCTCCTACAAGTGGGGAAAGATGATCTCTCTGTATCCTCTGGACCTTGTCATCCTGGATATGATTTCTGCTGTAGCCATCTTGCAACCAGAATGAATCTTAAGCCAAATTTGAGGATGGCAAAAGAGACAGATTGAGAGAAACAGGGTCCTTGACAACTTCAACAAGCCACTGAATCAACCAACCCTCAATCCACCCCCAGTCTGGCCCTCTAGACTTTTTGTTATGTGAGAGAATACGTTTCTATATTGTTTCAGCCAGTTTGTGTCAAGGTGTCTGAAATCAGAACAACTGATATGATTTCTGGAGTCATTTTTGGAAGCAAAAAAAAAAGGGACCTGTGATTCATTAGCTCTGTCTCTCAATGATGGAGGTATAGACGTTTGTGAATCTGTGCTCTAGCTACTCCTCCTGTTTTGCTTTCATTACTACCCAGAATAGTATTTTTTTAATTGAGGTATAATTGACATATAACAACATCCTGTTAGTTTCAGGTGTACAATTTGATATATGTATATATTGAGAAGTAACACCATAATAAGTATAGTTAACATCCATTACTGCACATAGCTATCATTCCTTTCCTTGTATTGAAAACTTTTAAGATTTATTCTCTTAGCACTTATAAATATACAGTATAAATATCTAGTATACTATAGTTGCCTTGCTCTACATTGTATGCCCAGGATTGATTTATTTTTTAACTCGAAGTTTATACCTTTTGCCCACCTTCACCCATTTTGCTCACCCCTAACCCCTGCCTCTGGCAACCACCAATGTGTTCTCTGTGCCTTTGAGTTCAGTTTTCATTTTGGATTCCACATATAAGTGAGAATACAGTATTTGTCTTTCTCTGTCTAGCTAATTTCACTTAGCATAATACCCTCAGAGTCCATCCATGTTGTTGCAAATGGCAAGATCTCCTTCTTTTTTATGACTAAATAATATTCCATTCATCTTTATCCATCTGTTCATTAATGGACACTTAGATTGCTTCCATGTCTATGGCTATTGTAAATAATGCTGCAATGCACATGGGAGGGGCAGTGCATGTATCTCTTTGAGTTAGTGTTTTTCTTTTCTTCAGATAAACCCCAGAAATGAAATTGCTGGATAATATAGTAGTTCTGTTTTTAATATTTTGAGAAAACTCCATACTGTTTTCTGTAGTGGCTGTACCAATTTACATAGCCACAGCAGTGTACAAGGATTCCCATTTCTCTACATACTCACCAACAGCCATTCTAACAGGTGTGAGATGATATCTCATTGTGAATTTGATTTGTGTTTCCCTGATAATTAGTGACATTGAGCATCTTTTCATGGACCTCTTGGCCATCTATATGTGTTTTTTTTTGAAAAATGTCTACTCAGATCCTTTACCAATCTTTTAAAAAAAGATTATTTGAGATAGAGCGAGTGAGAAAGCAGGAGCAGGGGAGCAGAGGGAGAGGGAGAAGCCAGCTCCGTACTAAGGAGGGAGTCCCATGAGGGGTTTGATCCTAAGACCCCGGGATCATGACCTGAGCTGAAGGCAGATGCTTAACCCAACTGAGCCACCCAGGTGCCCCTCTTTACCCATTTTTAAATTGAACTCTTTTTTTGGTGTTGAGTTGTATAAGTTATTCATGTATTTTGGATTTTAATCCTTTATCAGATGTATGATTTACAAATATTTTCTCTCATTCAGTAGGTTGCCTTTTTATTTTGTTGATCATTTCCTTTGCTGTGCAGAAGCTTTTTAGAATAATGTAGTCCTACTAATTTATTTTTGCTTTTTGTGCTTTTGCTTTTGGTGTCAAATCTAAGTCATCACCAAGACTAATGTCCAGGAGCTTACCACCTGTGTTTTTATCTAGGAGTTTAATGGTTTCAGGTCTTATGTTTAAGTCTTTAATCCATTTTGAGTTGATTTTTGTCTGTGGTGTAAGATAGTGGTCTAGTTTCATTCTTTTCCACATAGCTGTCCAGTTTCCCCAACACCATTGATTGAAGAGACTGTCATTTTCCCTGTTGTATATTCTTGGCTTTTTTGGTCATGAGTTAGTTGACCATATAGGTGGGGGTTTATTTCTGGGCTCTCTATTCTATTCTGTTGGTTTATGTGCCTGTTTTTATGCCAATACCATACTGTTTTGATTACTATAGCTTTGTAGTGTGGTTTGAAATCTGGGGGCATGATACCTCTGGCTTTGTTGTTCTTTCTCAAGATTGATTTGTCTATTCAGGCTTTTTATAGTTATAATACAAATTTTAGAATTATTTGTTCTAATTCTGTAAAAAAATGCCATTGAGATTTTAATGGAGATTGCATTGAATCTGTAGATTCCTTTAGGTATTATAGACATTTAAACAATATTAATACTTCCAATCTGCGAACACAGAATATCTTTCTATTTATTTTTGTCTTCTTCAATTTATTTCATCCGCGTCTTACAGTTTTCAGTGTATAGGTCTTTCCCCTCCATGGTTAAATTTATTGCTAGGTATGTTATTCTTTTTGATGTAACTGCAAGTGGGATGACTTTCTTAATTTTTCTTTCTGATAGTCCATTATTAGTGTATAGAAGTACAACAGATTTTTGTATGTTGACTTTATATCTTGAATTTTTTCTCAATTCATTGATTAACTCCAACAGTTTTTTGGTGGAGTGTTTAGGGTTTTCTATATATAATATCATGTCATCTGCAGATAGTGACAGCTTTATTTCTTCCTTTTTGATTTGGATGCCTTTTATTACTATTTTTTTTTTGGCTAATTGTTCTGGCTAGGGCTTCCAATACTAGGTCGAATAAAAGTGGTGAGAGAGGGTGTCCTTGTCTTGTTCCTGACCTTAGAGGAAAAGCTTTCAGATTTTCCTTGTTGAGTATGGTGTTAGCTGTGGGCTTGCCATATATGGCGTTTATTATGTTGAGAGTTTTATCATAATAAAATGTTGAATTTTATCAATTCTTTTTCTGTGCCTATTGAGATGATCGTATGATTTTTACCCTTCATTTTGTTAAACGTGGCATACCACGTTGATTTGTGGTTGTTGAACCATCCCTTCATCTCTGAAATAAATCCTACTTAATCCTGGTGTATGATCCTTTTAATGTATTGTTGAATTCTGTTTGCTAATATTTTGTTGCAGATCTTTGCATCTGTGCTCATCAGGGATATTAACCTGTGATTTTATTTTCTTGTGGTGTCCTTGTCTGGGTTTTGCTATCAGAGCAATGCTGGCCTTGTAAAATGAGTTTGGAAGCGTTCCCATTTCTTCCATATTTTAAGGTGCGTACAGTAATTATTGCATAAAATGAGTTTCCTGCCTTTATGTCTCATTCTATGCTTTAGCTTCCTGAACTGCCCAACCCATTCAACACCTCACTTTTTCTATTCCTTTTGACTCCCACGGGTACTGACCTTTTACTTATTCCATTCTTAGGACCTTCCTCTTCCGCAATGTAGGGATTTAAAAATCCACCTGGGAGGACAGACAGGACACCGACAGCAACACAATATACTGCAGCCCTCTTAGAAGCACCAGCTGTGTGGTGTTAAGAATGCGTGTGAAGCAGATCTGATTGCTCTAAATGTGCCTCCATCAGTTGCTAGGGCTGAGCTGGCTGACCCGAGGGGCTGAGTGTGTCCCCAATCTGGACTTCAGTGATCTGTGGCTTGCCCTCCAGAAGCCGTATGCATGGTCAAAGAGGATGCTCTTTCTGGAGAGGAAGAGCTTTCCTTTGGTCAAAGATACACAGTATTCTGATGACCAGAAAAAAACACAGCTTTTGAGCTTCTACTGACATTGTACTAGGAGCCTTTCTTAATTTCTGGAGTCCTCAATACATTTTTTAGGGCTGTAAATGAGAATGGTAAGAGGTTGTGTGGAAACAATGGGGCTGCCATTTCTCAACTTCCGTTTTTCATTTAACTTGGAAACAAGCTGTAGGGACTCAACCTGTGTTGCTTGTAAATTCAACCAAAAATAAAATGGATAATACACATAGGTGTAACTTATGGAGGAATTCATGGTGTCCGTAGCAACAAACTTATACTATCTTTTCCTGCTTGCTAATTGATTAAAAAATATGTATGTATTGCAAAGTTCATTTATTGATTGAGAGGAGAGTGAAAAGGATAGCTTCTCTAATTAAAACTGATTGGAGCTGTGAAAGTTTAATTAATTGGATGCATGTCACTTCATTTCCACGTTATGTTGTGCACAGCGCTCTGTTTTCATAATTAACGTGTTGTGTCAGGGTGGTGGGTGTCTCTCTAATTAACAGTCTGAGGGAAAAGTAATGCATGGGCCTGCTGACTAGGCAGAGTGGGTGGAAAGAGAAGTCCCAGCTAGAATCTGCAGTTTCTGTTCCCTGTGGTCATTTTCTTGCCGTTTTATCACCCTTTGTTCAGTAACTGAGGTTTTGGTGGATCTTCCCAGAGACTGCTCTTTGTTCTCTGGGTGTTTCTCCGTCAGAGGACAGAGACTGTCGCCAGGTGGGGGAGAGTCCCTCTGACCGTCCTCTCCTCCAGACTCCCTCACCGTTCCCGGCATTTGCTCCTTGCTCCTTAGCCAGCACAAAAGCTCACTGAGTGCGCACTCTCGGCAAGCTATGGTGACAGCTGGGTGGCTTTGAGCCCAGACTCTAGCTTCTTACCAGACATGTGACCTTGGGGAAATTCCCTAAATTCTCCATGCCTCAGTGTCCTCATTTATAAAATGGGAATGATGAGACGTAGTAATGGTGTTGTGGGGCTTGCCCAAAACAATGTAGGTGGCATCTTTAGCAGCCTGTAGTTACTGAACACTTTGGTCTCTTTCTTATATAGATTTTTCCTCTTTTAAAATCTTTATTTGAATTGTCCTTTTGTAGATTGTAACTCCTAACTGACCTCACCCCTGTGTCTTCCTCCTCAAATCCATACCCTATTTTTTTCCAGAATTCTTTTTTCCTAAATGAAAAGTTGATTTTATGGATGCTTTGGCACTCTCTTGCCCAGAAGATGTTTCGACTCTGCTGGGTAGGAGTTCTCAGCCCTGTATAAGCTAGCCCCACTGTCTGCTTGGCCAGCCTCACCGACAGCTCCCCTTTCCTCAACCCTCCAACCATTGCCCACCCACCCCAATGCCTCGCCTCCCTCACAGCTGAGCACAGCGTGCCCTTTTCCTCTTCTGCCCACAAGTCTCTTTCTCAGAAAAGCAAATATCCTACCAGTTTTTTTTTTTTCACATTGAGCTCAAATGTCATCTCTCCTCCCACAGCATTATTTTGTATTTGCAAGTTCTTCCAGGCTGGGGCTGTGTCTTGGTCATCCTTGTGTTCTAGTGCCTGGCAAGAGTGTAGCATGAAGCAGACTTTTAATGATTGTTGAATGATGGATCCAAAGAGCAAAAGTTTTCTTCATGCAGAATTACTATGTAATATTTGCCTTCGCACAAGCTGTTGGCTCCATTCAGACAGGGGACATTTCTGTTTTGTTCAGTGTTGTTCCCTGGCACATGATAGGTACTCAATAAATAAAATTGGCACATTACCTGGTCTATATACCTCACAGGTATATCGTGAGAGGACAAATTCATGATGAAGATAAAAGTTCTTCAAGTTTAAAAATGATTGAACATACAGCAAGATTATTTCTAATAGAATAATATTTGCTACTGATGTTATTGCCATGATACAAGTTATTATTGTTGGAAGGTGCGCTCTTCTCTTTTTGGAGTAGTTTTCCAGAGTAGAATGGCTTCTGGATCCTTCTATATGCTGTCATCACAACTGAGAGTGCACTCTTAATTGTCAGAGAGGAATCCTGAAGCTTTTGCTCAGCCAGTCCTGCAACTGAGCTGCTTGTGAGTCTCATCCAATTCCTTTAAAAAAATCCTATAATCTCTGTTTTTCCTATAATATGCTATTGTCCTACCTCAGTGACATGGAGTAGATAATGCATTCTGGTAATTTTAGAAAATCATTTTATTTCCAGGCACTTAAATAGAGTCTAATCAATATTTATACTTTAGTCAAGGAATCTTATTTCTTTCTTTTTTTTTTCCATTAAAGGGGTTTTTTCTTTACTTCTTACAAATGCTTGACCTTGTATCAGTTAACAAGTCTTCCCCTGTAGTGTGAAACCCAGAAAACAAAACCCAGCCATGAAGATGGTGTCCAGGCCCCTTCTCACTAATCCGGGAGGGCCTTCAGGAAATGGGGCCCAATCCCATGTTCTAGTTTTGCTGGCTCTTCGCATGTGAATGTAGTTCAGGAAATTGGATTACACTCCAGACCTGCTACCTTCAGCCCAATACCAGTGCCATTCTATCGGCAATATTTACAGCCCTGGAAGCTGGACATGATGGAGACCCAAGGTGATTAAAAATAGCTTCACACTGAACTGACTTTTTTTCAGAGGCCCTATCCCTCCACATCAAAATTTAATATTAATTAAAAAAAATTCAGGCCCTGAACTCTTTCCCCAGGTATATCTTGAATCTCATAGAAAAGCGAGGAATGCTGGCCATGGGGAGTTTAGCTGGGGTGAAGGCCCTGGGGTCTGAGGGTCCGGGTTCTGGCCAGGCTCCCGCTGGTTGGCCATGTATCAGGGGAAGTCACTCAACTTTTCTGGGCTTTGGTTTCCGGGTCAGTTGAACGAAGAGGCTGAGTCAGTGATTCTAGTGAGCTTGCAGGTAGCTGGTCCACAAGGATACTTACTGCAGTCCTTCCTTGTACCAGCACTGTGCTAGGTGCTGCCGACCCAGCCATGAAGAAGACTCACCAGCCGAGATGCTGATGTAAGACCCCATTGTGTTCAGCTCTCGGGCCCAAAGCGCAACCTGTGGGCCTGTGTGACTGGTTTGGGCCAAAGTTATCTTTTCCTGCCAACTTGTAGGCCTGTGTGTGAGTTGAGCCCTGCTCACCAGTTCAGCCTCCCACTCTGCACAACATCAGTTTCCCTTTGCCTGCTTCCCCTTCTTGCTGACTGACTTCACCCCAAGGCAGAATATAGGGGAACTTGTTAAAACATTGACTCCGAAGAAGAGGAAGTGGGCACAGCTTAGCTCCCTCTCCTCCCCAAGGCACCTTGATTCTGCTCTTCTGCCAGGGATGGTTTTGGGTTCCCAGGGCCTACATGGAGAGGAAGTTAAAGCCAGTTCCACAAAAGGCCCTTTCAGGGCAACGGATGCCTTCTCCTTCAAATTATTGTTGAAGAGGAGCCTCTAAGCATTCAAGGGAGAGCCAAAGAAAATCTCCTCGAATGATTGGGTGCTGTTCCCACTCAGAACATGGAGGCAGCTCTTCTTATTAAAAAAATTCTGCTTTCCCTTACCAGGCAAAAAGAATAGCAGTTAGGAAGGTCTCAAGACACACTGGAGGAGCAGAAAGAAGGCCAGGGGAGGTGGGGTAGGGCTGGACGATGCAGACTTGCGGGGCCATGTGGCTCAGACCCTGTTACACTAAGACAGTGGGTTTCAAACTCTCGCAATGCCCGAATCACCTATAGGGCTTGTTCAAACTCAGATTCATTGTTTCTGATTCAGTAGGTCTGGGTGGAGCCCAAGAATCCTCTTTCCTAATTCTAACAAGTTTCCAGGTGGTGTTGATTCTGCTTTTTCACACCACGGTGCTAAGGGGATGGCTTCAAGGGAGTACAATCCTAATCAGCGTGGTATTGGCTCAACCAACCTCTTCCCTGGAGTATTACTAAGCTGAGACAAAAGCCCTGGATGTATTGTCTGCAATAGAAAGCTCTATAGCAGTGAGACTTTAGAAGGGTGTTTCTCAAGGGTGGTCCACAAACCATTTCCATCAGAACCATCTAGGACCCCAGTATTCAAAATGGTTTCCAGACCAGCAGCATGGACATCACTGGTGTGTTGGTTAGAAAGGCAGACTCTCAGGCCTCACCCCTACTGAACCAGAACCTACTTTTAAGTAAGATTCCCCTGTGATTTGTAGGCCTGTTAGAGGTTGAGAAATATTGTCGTTGGGGCTTTTCAGATGTGCCTCTAGCGTGAGTGGTGTTGGGGGTAGGGCAGGGAGTAATGGGAAATGCTGTTACTATAATCCAGAATGGTTACGTCCTCGCTCAGCCTGAGTATGGAGGTTGGCGTGACCGTGGGTGGGTACTTTGCTGGGGACAGTGGCTCAAGCCTTCACAGGGCATATTTATTCCTGGAAACCAAGCCTATAGGAAGGTAGGGTGCCTTCAGTGTGGAGGCTCTCAGTGACACTGTATTTTTGAAGGTCAATATGCAGTGTTTGGTAGTTTCCCCTTATCTTTGGGGACTATGTTCCAAGACCCCCAGTGGATGCCTGAAACTGTGGACAGTACTTATATATTTTCCTATACATACGTACCTATGACAAAGTTTAATTTATGAACTAGGCACAGTAAGAGATTAACAACAACTAATAATAAAATAGAATAATTATAACAACATACTATAGGAGAATTTATGTGAATGTGGTCTCTCTCTCTCAAAATATCTTACTGTACCATACTTATCTTGTGATGCTGTGAGATGATAAAATGCCTATGTGATGAGATGAAGTAGGTGAATTATGCAGGTGCACTACTGCTGACCTCACGACAGTAAGTCAGAGGCAGGGTCCTCTGTTTCTGGACTGCCGTTGAGCGCAGGTAACTGAAATCACAAAAGACAAAGCCATGGATAAGGGGGGGGGGAACTGTTGTATTTCTTTAGCTTCTCTATAGCAGAGAATGTATGGAAGGTTTTGGAATAGGTCATGGCTAAAGGGGAGAAGCAAGGAGGGGAGGAAACAAACAGTCTCAGATCAGGCTTTTAGGATTATAGCCCAAGCAGAATCACCCACTTTCATATTTCTTAGGTGTAGGGGGTGGGTGAAGTGAGAAAATGTGACAGGACCTTTGTTCCAGGCCAGGCATCACTAAGAGCATCTCTTCCAAAAGGCCTAGAAAAGATGTCTGTGTTTTTTTCAACGGCCTTATTGAGATACAGTCGATGTACCCCCACCCATTATGTGCACAATTGTATTCAGTATATTCACGGAGTTGTGCAGTGTTCACCACGATTTAAGTTTCGAACATAGTCATCACCCCCAGAAGAAACCCCATACCTGCTCGCAGTCATTCCCTATCAGGCTCCTCCTCCCATTGCCCTAGGCAACCACTAACCCTGTCTCTGTAGATTTGCCTGTGGTGGACATTTCCTGTGGATGAAATCATACCTCACAAGGCTCTGCCTAACTCAAGGTCACAAAGGTTTACTCCTCTCTTTTCTTCTAAGGGTTTTTATAGTGTAGCTCTTACACTTGAGTCTGTAATCCATTTTGAACTAATTTTTGTTCTTTGTGTAAGAAAGGGGTCCAGCTTAATTCTCCTGCAGGTGGCTCTATGCTTATGTCAGCACCATGTGTTGGAAAAACCATTCTTATTGAATTGGTTTGGCATCGAGGACAGTTGATTTTTTTTTTCAAGCCTAGCTGTATATTAGACTTGCTTAGGGAATGTTAGAAATAGACCCATGCCTCGGCCCCTCCTCAGTCCAGTTAAATCAGAATCTCTGAGCTTGAGGGTCCCCTGGCAATTCTAACACATAGTCAGGGCTGAGAGCCAGGGGCTTAGGGTGTGCTTCTCAAAATGTGGTCTCCATACTAGCCTCGCTGGCAAGAGCCGGGAACTTGTTAGAAATGCACATTCTCAGGCCCCTGCGCAGACTTGCTGGAGTTGGAAGCATCAATAGTGAGGCCCAGGAATCTGTGTTTCAGCAAATCTTTCAGGTGGTTCTGGTGCACGCTGAAATTGGAGAACCCCTGGCTCTGACTAGAGGTTCGCGCCTGCTTTAATGGTAACACGCTGGCTTCTAGCAGCGAACTTACCTGTGAGTCGTCTGCTCCTGTACCCACAGAGGGCCCAGAATGGTGCAGAGCCGGCAGTCTCTACCTTGAGGTCTGATGGGGTCCAGTGTCTCCAGCCACCATCGCTGTGCATATGAATCCTTGTCCTTGTAAGCCGGAAGTGCCGTCTGCAGAAAGAGCCCTCGCCCGGCTCTTACTGACTTCACCCCTGGGACTGGCGACTGTGATGGACAACGAGGCACAGTCCTTGTACTCCGGGGACTTCCGTGACCAGTGTTCCTGCAGCGGTTGATCTGCCCAGCGTGCCCCACTTTTTCTATATGGGGCATTTAATTCCTACTGTGGGGCCTCAGTCACCCCCTAGATGTTGGGCTTAGGAGAGCATGAGATGAGGCAGGACCTCAGCGTCAGGAGCATCTGGCTCCTGTCACCAGCGTAGCTCTTCTGACCCCGGTCTCCGTGCTCGGAAACCTCAGGCTCTTGTGTGGTTCTCCTTGCCCAAATCCTAACCTTGTGCTGCAGAGTCAACACTTCTCCACTGTCTTGCTCTTGGACCTGACTCCTGCTTGTCTGCTCAGATCTCAGGTCTCAAAACCCTAGCTCTCTGGCTGCGTTTCTGACGTGTGCTGGCAGATCTTCCTCCCTCCTTTGCTCAGCGTGCCTCTCGGATCTGTGATGAGCCCAGGTCCACCTCTAGGACATCAGGTCCCTCCAGGTGTGCCTGCCTAGCTCCTCTCCTCTTTGCCCTGTCTCTGGAGCTCGCCCTGGCTCTGACCTTACCCAAGTGTGCTGCTTCCTGAACCAGATCCCTTTCCTTCCAAGATTATCAACATCTACTGGATACCTTGGGCTGGTTAAGAGTTTTTTGCTTCTCATAACTGTAAACATGGCCCCGACTGGCTAAAGCAAAATGAGAATTCTCATGTGCCTGGAAAGCCCAGATTCTGGTTTGGACTTGCCCAGGTCAAGAGACTTATGGGGACTTTCTCTTTCACCATTGCTTCTTCTCTTTCATGATGATTCATTCTGAGGTTCTTCCTTACAGTAGCAAGAGATAGCTGCAGCAGTCCCAGATCTTGTGTCTTCTTGGCTTCATCGAACTCCATGGGGAAGCATGAGAATCTCTTATTCTGCATTGCAAATCTGATTGGGATATATGTCCATCCCTGGACCCGTCCCTGCAGTTGGAGTGGAGAGTTGATGCACTGATTGGATTGGGCCTGGGTCATACGCTCAACCTTTGAAGTTGGGAGTGGGCAGGGCGCCGCGTTGACCATGAACATAGAAAATGGGGAAGTAGTGTGGTATAAAAAAAAAAAAAACCACCTGGTTTTTGTCCCCAGTTCCTGGCATAGAATGCTTAAGACTCTTGGAATTCACTGTCTTTTGTAAGCTGATGAGATGACTCAAGACAGGGGTTCCTAGATGGCTTCAGCATGGGGACTGGTTACCAGAGAGACCAAGCCATAATTATAGGGTAAGAACTTTCAGCCCCACCTCTGAACTCTAGGAAGGGGAGGAGGGCTTAAGATTGAGTTCAGGCACCAATGCCCAATGATTTCATCAACGATGCTTGCATAATGAAATCTCTGTTAAAAACCCGTAAATGATGGGGTTCAAAGAGTTTCCAGGTTGGTGAACACATCCGGGTGCTTGAAGGGTGGCATACCCAGAGAGGACATGGAAGCTCCATGCAGACCCCCTATACTTGACCCCACACATCCCTTCCGTTTGGCTGTTCCTGAATTGTATCCTTTATAACAAACCAGTAATAATAAGTACAATGATTTCCTGAATTCTGTGAGTTGTTCTAGCAAATTACACTGAGGGGGGAATTGTGGGAACCCCTGGATTTATAGCCAGTCAGTCAGAAGCATGGGTGGACCGTCTGGGACTTGTGACTAGTGTATGAAGGGGGGGATGTAATCTCGAGGGACTCATCCCTTTACCTGTGGGGTCTGCACTCATTCTGGGTAATGTCAGAATGGAACTGAATGGTTGAATAGCCATTTGGTATTAGAGAATCAAAGAATTGGTGTTGGAAAAGCCACCACATATTTGGTGTCAAGGGAAAAAACCCTCAGGTGGGTCAGTGGATGCTGGTGTTCAGAAAGCGCATGCCCACTGTATTCCTCCTAACAAGTTGGATTAGATCCGCTTCTCCTAAGGGACTGATGAATCCTGTGGGCATCACACTCTGATAGGACACCATCTTCCTTCCAGTCCCAGATACCACAGCTCAGCAGGGAAGTGGTTCAGAGTTTGATAGAATAAAAGTTAAAATCTGCAATGGGTTGAGGGAGTATAAATGGATATAGTTTCCCTGCAGCCAGTTCAGCATTATGTATTGACTTAAACATTTTCATACACTTTGGCCTTGTAATGTTAAGTTTTAGGAAATTTTCCTGGGGAATGATCTGACATATATGTTAAACTTTAGGTAAAACATTATCAATCATTATTTATATTAGGAAAGAAAACCAACCATGAAAAAAATGTCCAACATTGTGGAATTGATTAAATAAATTTCAGCATATCAGCATTCCCTTGGATAGAATATTATGTAACCACTAAAAATTATAAAGAATTTAAATCCATGAGCAAATGATGTATGTTAAGTGAAAAACATATTCACTTAATATAATATCTTCTGAATTATACCAGCCAGGCTTTAATAAAAGGATTGGAAACACACTAATAGAGGAACAATAACCTGATTAGCGGGGTAATTGGCGTTTAAATTCTTTTTCTTCTGTTTTTCTTTGGAATTTTCGATTTGTCCATAAGGATGCTGTCACTGTGTCTAATTTCCAGGGTAAGACCCAGAAGGGGAATAAATGGAGTTCTCCTCTTATAATCAGGAAACACATTCAAACAGCTCCTCAGCAGTGCCTTCCACACGTTGAATTTTAGACTCTGCTCCGTGGAGCTGTCGGGGAGGCAAGGGAATGAGTTTATGGGATGCATTGATTTTGTACTCCTTTCCTGCCTGTAACTTAACCACGTAAGATGAGTCCTCTTAGGAAGTACTAGTAGCAGGTACAAATCAAAGGCTGGAACAATAGGGTCAAGGCCTGTCTGCTCGGTGGAGGAGGGTGAGCTCAGGGAGGGAGGAGGGCTGGGGGACTGACAATTCCCCTGGGTTGGCTCACCGTGGATGAAGGGCCTCATGCGCCCTTCAAGTCTGGGGCTGTAAACTTTCAGCAGTTGAGCAATTGAACTTAAATCCCTGCCGAGGACGATGGAGCCTGCGAGGTTTTCTGCAGTGGTTATGGGCAGCCTCCAGCTTCTTTGGAAGGCAGGTCTCTGGAAGACCAAGTCTAGCAGACGGTGAGCTTGGGGTAGTGCTTCCCTGGGTTTCCTCCTTTCCTGCCCTCTCTCAGTGAATGCTCAGGACTTCGTAGCTTTGGGGTCCTACTGCGCTCCCTCTGCCCTGTTACTCCTCTGGCTTTCTTTGGGTCTTAGGGCTTCAGCAGTACCCCTAGTGTCTGTGTCCGTTTCTCCTGGCAGGCTTACATGTCCACCATTAGTAGCTCTGATCTCTGCCAATCTGGCAAAGGCAATGGTGGTTCTGGGAAAACTGACTCATACACTCTATTCCCTTCCAGGATAGTGCTTGAATTTTTGTTGAAGTCATGGCCCAATGTCCAATGGCAGGCAGGGACGGCAGGAGGGACCTGCCAGTCCCCTATAGCCCTTTCCTCCATTCTGCACACCAGCCCAAACTGTTCCTGTGTTACCTGACCTATTGTGAGGATGGAGGACCACTTCCCAGAGAAACCGATCCCGTCTGTGGGATCCTAGGCTCTTCTGGATAATCCGTCTTTCATCGCTTCTGGAGAACTATACATTTCTCTCTCTCTCTCTTTTTTCCCCCTTTACCTTTCTATTTTTTATTTTTTTAAAAGATTTTATTTATTTATTCAACAGAGTTAGAGACAGCCAGCGAGAGAGGGAACACAAGCAGGGGGAGTGGGAGAGGAAGAAGCAGGCTCATAGCGGAGGAGCCTGATGTGGGGCTCGATCCCATAACGCCGGGATCACGCCCTGAGCCGAAGGCAGATGCTTAACCGCTGTGCCACCCAGGCGCCCCCCCTTTACCTTTTTAAAGTATATAATGCTTTTGAGTAGGTTCAACTTCAAAAATGACAAAAGCACAGAGAGTAAAACCGCTGGCTCACCTCTGTTCCTCGTCTGCCCACCTCTTCACTCCTTCCTCATTAGAGAGGTTGGAGTACCCGGGTAGAGCCTGCTTTTCCAGATGGCTGCTCAGTGGTCTCAACTCCATTTTCTCCACGGATTTAAGAGGCTCTCATAATGTCCTGTATATTTGGGTCTGTTTCTGGATTTTGTCTTCTGTTTCACCGTATGTCTATTTCTCTGCCAGGATCACTGAGAAAGGACAGGCAGCAGCTCTTCAAGCCCAGGGGAAGGTGTGTTGCCTTTCTCTTCCTCCCCGTGTTCTTTGGTCCTCCTTTCATACTTAATGCTGATACTAATGATAATTTTCTTCATAGTGATGTCTGCAGTAGATACAGTTCTCCCCATTTGATGGATGAAGACAATGAGGAACGGAGAGGTTGAAGTCACTTCCTCAAGGCCACATAGCTGGTAGGCGGAAGAGTATCGGGAGTCCTGAGACAGACATCTACCTACTAAGCTCTCTGTACTCTTTTTCAGAATATTATTAGTATAATCAATACTAATAGCTACTGTTTGTTACGAGCTATCTCTGGGCATTGTGCTGAATACTTGAATTCTGTGCGTATCGTGTCTCATTGAACTGACTCTCCATAATAACTCCACAAGGTAGATATGACCACCAGATTTGCACACATGGGAAATTGAGGCCCCAAAGGGTTATTGAAGTTGCTAAAGGCCCCCTGGCTGGTATGTGCTGCTCTGGGGACCACTGTCTACAGTTATGCTTTACCGACTCTGGATTTTCACATTCATGATCAAGTGTTCTTTCATATTCCTTTGCCATCACTTTCATATTCCTTTGTCAGTCACCAGACCTCAGGCAGTTTCCGAAGGCACAGAGGAAGGGATGCACAGGTGTGTAGGGCTCCTTACAGCTCTCTCCTCTGAATTCCTGAAGTGGGTCCACTCTCCTCATATTTTTGGACACAATTTTGCTTTCGTAGGCTATGAAACTCTATCAGACAACACACAAACTCTCAGAGCAGGGTCTTTGTGTTCTAAGGAAATCAGTAAATGTGTTGGTGTTGAGAAGGCAGATATGGAAGTCCACTTAGGTTAAAAAAAAAAAAAAAGCTAATGGAGGATCTCAAAACCCCAACAGTGAAATTCAGACTTGATGGCACAGGTAGTGAGGAGCCTTGGAAGATTCCTGAGTGAAGACATCAGACATAAAAGTGGTCATTAAGGGAAAATAGTCAGGGCATAAGCTCTCTGAATAATCCCTGCACAGAAAGTAAAGAACCAGGACAACTAAACCCAGTTAACCTTATTTATAGAGGCTTTGATCTTCAGGGCACTTTGCTTTGTCCATCTGATCCAAACACTGTATCATATGAATGTCCCAATACCCCATTATTTTCCTCTGTGGCTTTGAGGGTCTTTGTGTCCTGAGTCTAGGAGGACAGGGCAAGGCTTTTTCTTTTAGACCAATCTCTTTATCGCAAAGACTGGGAAGAACCTTGGGCAGACTACAGAACCCTTATCTCAGATGACAGTGTCCTTCTCGGTCTGGCTCTTGCCTTATCTCTCTGGCCATCATCTTCCATCTTTTCTTGCTATGCCTGCATCCAAACTGAGCACTTTCAGTCCCCAAATGTGCCATGCCCCATTTTGCTCCTGGAATAGCTTTGCCCTTGCTTGTCTAACTCCTCCTCTTCCTGAAGGCTTGGCTGAGATGCCACCTCCTTACAGACGTTTCCTTGGGCCCTGTAGGGTGGGTTGGGTGCTCCTTCTGTGTCTCCTGACTGCATCCTGCCATTTTCTGGTCATTTCTGCTGCCTCTGTGATGGTTGAATAGCTTACTTGTTCCCCTGGATTCAGAGCTCCTAAGGGGAAAGGGCTGCTTCTCAGTTGTCCCTGGGCCTGGCACATAGCAGCTGTCCAGAAAATCTTGGCACATGAATAATGAAGGAACATTGCCATGGGCCAGCTGTCCCCATCTGTTGCACCAACTGACTAGTTGGTGGCTCTCAGCAACATTAATCTCCTTGTCATCCCAACAGGAAAACCTTTGCTCCTAACTGAGGAGCAAAGGAACTCTTTTCTTCCTAAGAAGACCTTTTCTTCTGCATTCCTGACCTCATGACTTCCTAAGTCCTGGCTTTCCCAAGAGCCCCCATCTCCCTGGCACCACCAGCAGTATCCCTCACAGCCTCCTTTCTGTGGGCCAGAAAATCAAAAAGCAGTACTTCCATTGACCATGTGACTTCCTGAAGATACCAGACTACTCTGAAAAGACTCTGCCTTTGACCAAACCTGAGTTAGGCTCCTATGAGCCCGCCTCTTGACTAAGCCTAGAACTTGGGCTGTGTCCTTGGCCTGCTTAGTCCACTTTTAGCAAGAATCCTGTGGAGCCGGTTTAGCAAAAATCCCCCTACCTTCCTGTCTGATCATCCTTAGTATCTGATCAAGTTCTTTATCCCCCACCTTTGATCTTATCATCCTGGCCTGCCTTCAATAAGAATCCTGTTAGGTGGGTTTAGCAAGGATCTCCCTCACCCTTGATGTTTCCTCTTAGAGCTCTTCCATCCACTGACCCAACCCTGCTGCTTTGCTCTAAATCCCCACTTGTACTTGGTGTTGAGCCCCATCTCCCTCCCCTACTACAAAACCCCTTGCAATGGTCCCTCTTGAAAAAGTTTTCCTTACTGCCTTTACCAAGCATCACGGATCTTTTTTCCTTAGTAGCATCCCCACTCCCCATCCTGACCTTGTAAACCTCTGTTCTTGGGCTTCAGTCTTCTCAGGCCCCGAAAGTCACTTCTTCCTGATGCCCACTGCCCTCACTTCTCCTCCTCCTCATAATAGCACCTCAGACTTTATTCTCCCTCTACCTTAATTACTCCCTTCTTTAACCTCTGTGATCTCTCAGCATTTGTCTTTCCTCCCTTTCTATTTTCTCCCCAAGCTGGGACCTGTCCACCCACTTCTTCAATATAGATTTTTCCAAATTTGCGTTTTTAACCGTCTGCTCCTCTCATTCTGTGCACATTGCCGCTCTGGTGAGTGACTCCCAAGGCCTCAAATGAATATTGTCTCAAGGTGGTTAGAAATGCTTAGAAAATGCTCATGGGTTATCTTGGAGTCCAAACAGGAAGTGTTATCAGGTATCAGCACAGCCTGCCCCCCAACACCAGGATTCCTCATCCCTTGGGGTGGTAGGCTGCACCTCAGGTATCTCCCAGAGTGCGTCTGAATGAATGGAGGGGGGTCTGCTGACATGGCCCACAGTCCTGCTCTGAGCCCATCCACCACTTGCCCCACTCTGGACATCCTTCTGGGCAGCCAGTTACAAGGACCACCACCTCCCATTGAAGGCCTAAGAAGCAGTGGGAAGAGCTGGCATTTCGGGTGCCTAGGTTAGAGTTGGAAGAGTCAGCGTCCCAGGAGCCCAAGGAGCGGGGCTTGCTCTCGAAGGTGTGGGCCAATGTGTCCTGGTGCCACAGCTCCAAGTATCTTCACATATGCTGGATAATTATTCTTGAAGCTTCTACACCCCTGTGGTGACATCCAAGCCAGTTGTAAGCCGATTGTTCTAATAGTTCCTGTACATTTTGAAATAGACATATCATCATTATTTTGAAATACTTGGCATGAAAAATTTGATTGAATTTGGAATTTGTTTATATTACCACAAAAATGTCACAATTACTTGTCAATGAAGGAAGAGTTATTAGATTTATTCCAACATGATTTTTCAATGTAGATTTTTGGATGGTTGTAAAAATGATTTAAAAATTTGTATTACCTCCTTGTGTAAACAGAGTTTCTTGTTGATGGAGATCATCAAGAATTTGAGGGGATTATTATTAAAAAGTGTTCTTCCAGAGTTACACGTAACAGTTTCCAACCTGTTCCCCCCCAAGAGAATGGGCAGAGGTTATGAAAAGTTTGTTGATCGACACAGATTCAAGTGTTTCACTTCAATACTTGAAAACATTTATTTGGAAGTTTTATATAAATTCAGGATTTAATACCTTTCTGAAAATTTTGTATGTCATTTTTCCTATATTTAAATAAACAAAGTGTAAATGACTTTTTTCCCCATTAAAATCTAAATTTCAGTTTAGTCCAGGGCATGATATAAATGCTATCATTTTCTCTGTATGTTCTCAGATAAAAAATGTTGGGAATTTTTAAAAGCAACTTTATTGAGGTATAATTTACATGTTAAACTACTCACCCATTTTAAGTGCGCAACTGATGATTTTTAGTAAATTTACTGAGTTGTGCAACCGTTGGCATCCGTTTTTAGAACATTTCACCCAATAAGATGGGATGCTAGTTTTGAAAGATGGTGAATGAGACCAAAAGGCATTCCTGGGGAGGACAGACCTTTGGGTCCTGAGCAGCCCATGGGCAAGTGTGAGGGTGCCAAATTCCTAGGAGAAGCACCCCCGAAGGACAGGGAAGACCAAGAAAATGGCTTTTGCTCTGGGGGTGGGGGTTGGGGGTGGTTTGTGGCTTAGCTGAAATACTGCTGCCTCCAGCAGGGTGCCCCAGCTCACACAGCAGGCTGCTGCTTCCTTTCCAGGTCTCCAGTGTACACCTTTTACAGCCAAAGTACTGGTGGAATTTTGGTTTGTGGATCTGCTGTCCCTGTTAGATTGTGCGTGTTCCCCAGCCCCACCTTTGTGTCCCCATAACTTAGCCCCATCTCTGGCACAGAGAAGAAACTCACAGTCACTGTTTTCCCAATAAATAAGGGCTCTCCAGCTCTTTATCCTCCCCTCCCAGGTTGCGGGAGCTGACCAGGGGCACATGGGGGAGATTCCCCAGCAAACAGTGACCAGAGCAGCATCAGGCTGTCTCAGCGGGTGGGAGGACAGAGAGCCCGCAGGTCCGGCCGCTGCCGCCCTGGGTTCTTGTCTCGCTCTGCTCTGACCATTTGTCCCTCTGTGCTGTCAGTTGCACCTTTCAGCTGTTTGTCTCCTCCCAGATGAGGCTGCCGGGTGACATGCTGTCTCAGTTGCCTTCCAGCTACAAAGCCGCATGATGGCCATGGTGCATCCTTGCCCTAGTGTCTGTGGAGCTGTCCTCATATGAAGGGGCCATTTTGGGGGAGCAAGGGAGACAATGACAGGGGCTGTAGCCCCTGGCTCTGCCTGGGGACTCGGCACCGTAGCATTTGCTGGAACTGCTACAGCCGGTCTCCAGATGCCAGTGAAGGCAGCACAGAGACAAATTGCCTTTGCCACGTCAAGAAGCAGGTCTACGGGCAAGATGGCTTCTTGGGGCCCAAGGAGAATGAAGAGGTGTAAAGCAAGCACATCAAGCTGTTTTGGGGGGACTTACCAGCTGCCCAGGCCTGCAACCCCCTTTTTAAAAGCAGAGTTACTTTACTAATAATACAGCTCCTTTATTCTTTATCACTGGACTCTCACCTCTACTCCATGTTTCCCTTCGGTGTTCTCCCGCTCACTGACCCATTTATCCTCTCTTAAGAACTTCCACTTGAAGCTGACAGAAAATACGGCTGTGATGCCATGGGAAAGCTTCCTGGTGGAGGCCTGAGCTGGCAGAGCGCTTGCAGCCAGGACAGAGAACCCTCCCTAAACTATTTTTTGTTGACTGGTGCCTCAAGTGGGTTTCTGGGTTGGGGGTGGGAGCTGCTTCTTGGCACCCAGTTGAAGGGATTTTAGGCTTTCTGGTGTCTTCTCCAGGCTCCAGTGCTGGCCCCTTGGTGTTGTGGCAGCAGAGGCAGCCCCAAGGGGAGGCAGTCAGTGTCCCCCCCCTGCCCCCCCGCAGCTCTCTGGGCATTACAGGGCCAGTCTGGGCTTCCTGGGACTGATCAGACCTGACTGTGGTTTTCCTGTCTAATCATGTTGTTAATTAACATCACAAATCTTCGCAGCTGGTGGCTGCTTTTTGTTTCTCATCCCCTCCTCCTCCCTTCTGTACACCAATTAGTGCAAAAGCAGGGAGCAAATCTTTAAGCATTGATTTGCCTTTGTAGTAATGATTATTTTGGGAACAACCCAACCCCCTCCAAGCAGATAAACTCCCCCCACACCCTGAGTTTGAACCACATGCTTCCTTCCTCATAGATTTCTGGCTTTGCTAGGCCAGGACGGAGAACCCAATTATTGAAGAGAATAGTACCACATTTGTGTCCTCTGGTTTTAAAAGACAAATGGGACTGTGAGGAGAGAAGGGGAGAGCACACCTCCAGAGGATGTGGCTCATTTAAAGGTGTTGGCTTGTTTTTTCAAAAAGTCAGTTCCTTGAAGGTGGAAACCTAGTCTGGCCAAATGTCAAGTGAAACAGTGTGAAAAAGCCTCCACTAGCACCTCTCTGTTTATCAAGTGGTTCGTGTCTCAGACGCCTCAGCTCCTGCTGGTGTATCAGACCTTCATGGGTCAGGGACCAGTGCGTGTCTGTGCCGTGAGAATTGTGTGCGGCCCCAGCCTGGAGAGGGATCCAAGGACAGAGGGCAGGTGCCCCTCCAGTGGTCCAGGGACAGGCAGGCCTTGAACCCCGACTCTGGGTCCTCACTAGGGCACTTGCCACAATAGACCTCCATAGTTAGGTAGTCCCCTGGAAAGGCTATAGGGTCACATGGCAAAAGAAAAGGAGTATATGGCCTTGTGCTCACTAGGCAGCGTTTAGAATAGACAGTGGTGTGTTTGAGGGGGTTTCCTCAGTTGTGTCTTTTTACCTCCCCAGTACTCCCTTCCAGCCTTGCGGGATCATCTCCTTGTTTCTCCTCCATGCTCACTCCTTTCCCAAACACACAGACATATGACCTTAATCCTTTCATGCTCTGCCCGTCTCTTCTCACCATGTTCTATCTTGTGGGGGGATTGTGAGGGCCTGGGCTCTGTGTGGGAGCGCATGGTAATCACTTACCATGTCTGCCAGGGTGGGGGTGAGGGCTGCCAGGCAAGTGATGTATTTACCACCCCCATCCTTTTTCGTTTTTAAATTTTTAATTGTGGTAAAATAAACAGAACATAAAATTTATTATCTTCACCATGTTTAAGTGTGCAGTTCGGTGGTGTTAAGTTTAGTCATACTGTCCTACAATCTGTCTCCAGAACTTGATCACCTTGCAAAGCTGAAACTCTGTATCTATTAAACATCCCCTTATCCTCCCCTCCACCAGCCCCTGCTAACCACCGTTCCGCTTTCTGTTTCTATGAGCTCACTATTCCAGATAAGTGGAACCATACAGTATCTGTCTTTTTGTGTCTGGATTATTTTACTTAATGCGGTATTTTCAGGTTTCATCCATGTGATAGCATGTGTCAGAATTTCCTTCCTTCTTAAGGCCTAATGATATTCCGTTCTATGTATATACTACGTTTTATTGATCCACTCATCTATCAGTGGACATATGGGTTACTTCCACCTTTTGGCTATTGTGAATGATGCTGCTGTGAACATGGGTAGACAGATTTTTTCCAACAACTCAGTGATCCAATTTAGTGTTTTTCAACTTTGTTTACAGTAGAACCACTTGCAGAGCTTTTTAAAAATACCGTTCTTTGAACCATCACCCCAATCGAATCAAATGTCGTGAAGAGTCCATAGATCAAAAATCAAAGGTATTTGTTAAAAATGAAGATTCTCTCGGGGCGCCTGGGTGGCGCAGTCATTAAGCATCTGCCTTCGGCTCAGGGCGTGATCCCAGAGTTCTGGGATCGAGCCCCACATCAGGCTCCTCCGCTGTGAGCCTGCTTCTTCCTCTCCCACTCCCCCTGCTTGTGTTGCCTCTCTCACTGGCTGTCTCTATCTCTGTCAAATAAATAAATAAAATCTTAAAAAAAAATGAAGATTCTCTGGAGATTGTGATTCACTTGGTCTGGGATGTGGCCCAGAAATCGGTACTTTTGGGAAAGAGCCTCAGGATATTTTCATGATGGTATTTTAGAAATGACTGTCTAAACCATCAATTAAAGGCTCTTAACCTTCACGTAGACTTATCCCTTGGTCATAAATGGTGTCAGACTGTTCTCTAGTTATCTTATGTATCTTGGTCTTATAGCCCCAACTGGATTGTAAATTCATAAAATTGTAGAATTTCTGAATTCAAAGGGGCCACAGAGACCAGATAATCTGTTCCACCAAGGCTACACCTTAGTTGATTTTAGGACTGGGTCTAGAAGCAGTTTGAAATTCCCTCCACTCAATAGTAATTTAAAATTTTTGTTTTTCCACAGTGCCAGTGCAAGCCAGCATGTTATTTTTAAGAAAGACAGGGTGTGACTACTGTTGTTTTTGTGAAAGTTTGGGTGCTTACATTTATACTTTCTGCTGCTCTGAGCAACCCATCAATCAGTGATTGGGACAGCGTCATGATGTGTAAGGGATTGAGTGAAAACACGATCTCAGTTGCACCTATCATTAGCACATCCTAACTTTTAGGCCGGTTCAAGTCCACATTGGCTTTGAGACCCTGGACCACTATGGACGTAATTTTACTTTCTTCCTTGAGTCATGAAGCATAAGAACTTGCATTAATTGAGCATTGAGTATTCACCAGCTGCTATTCTAGATGGATTCCATGGATTATTTGATAGGCCCGTGAGGAAACGAGAGCTTGGAAAAGTTCAATGGCTTGTACAGAGTGACTTGCTAGCATGTGACAGGACTTGGATTGAAGTCAGGCTGATTTCTCAGCTCATTCTCTTAATCACTGTGCTATTTCACATTGATGGCAAGAGATGAAGTAAGTCAAATGGTTAGCAGGGTGTTTAGTCCATTACGGAAGCTCAGTAAATTGGCCATCATCATCATTATCGCAATAGCAACTAAACCTTATATAGCTCTTGTTATGTGCCAGGCATGTTTTATGCACTTAACACATATCTATTTGCAAAATAATCCTTTGAAGCCATACAATTATAACATTTTATAGATGAGGAAACTGAGGCACAAAAAGTTCTATTAGTAAGTAGCAGAGGTGAGATTGAACTAGAGTATGGCTCCAAACTTAATGCCATAACCAGTACCCTGTGTGCCTTCCATGTGGTAAATGTGAAATACAACTACTACTAATGATTAATAATAAAACCCTCAAATTTCTTTCAACACGGTATTTTTCTACATGCTTTCCTTGTAGGCATTCCCTGAAGATAAAAATAAATATGATAATATAGTCAGGTGTCCTTTTTATGTCTCCCCTTTCTGCCCTTTCAAAGTTCTTATGCAATTCAATCTGATACTATTTCACGGCATCTGATTTCTTAGTTATTTTGGGAATAACCTCTGGGGAAGGGGCATTCATGGGGCCATTACATTTTTTAAGTTGGAAGGAACCTTTGGGCTCTTCTAGGGCAGAAGTCTCTAAAATAGAGTGCTTGCACCCTGCGGGATGCACAAAGTCATCCTTTGGAGTTGGAGAAGAAAATATTAATGTAAAACCAAAGAAATTAAGGGCCGTGGTGATTTTCCTGTCATGAAGTTCAGTGGACACCTACCTGCTAGACGGTAGCGTAGTGACTCTGGCTCCAGCTGTCCCTGCTGACCCTCCTTTCTTGAATATTCACCTCCCTTAGCTGAGTGAGGTCACACTCTTGTCGCTTTTCTCCTCTCTCTCTCTTTCTCTGGCTGCCCCTCAGTCTCCTTTGCAGGTTTCCTATTTCAGGAATTTAAAAAAAATTTTTAAGTTAATATACGGCTTGACATGGCATTCTTACTTGCTCTAGGCACCAGAAGGCCATGGTTCTTGTATAGAATGTACCCTGTCTGAGACAAAGGTGGAGAGTCTATCGCATGGACGAAGCTGGCTTCCCTGTTTTATTTCCTTTCAGCATATTGATGTCTGCTGTTAGAGGTTAAATTGGGTCCCACAAGAAGATTTGTTGAGCTCCTAATCCCCTAGTACCTCAGAAGGTGATTTATTCTGAAATAGGGTCATTGTAGATGCCATTAGTTACATTAGGTGAGGTCGTACTGAATTAGCATGGGCTCTCAATCCAATATGGCTGCCATCCCCATAAGAAGAGAAGACACAGAGAGAGAGAGACATTTGGAGGAAAGACAGCCCCACGTGATGGCAGGGGCATATATTGGAATGAAGCATTTGCAAGCCAAGGAATGCCAGGATTGCCGGCAAACACCAGCAGCTAGAAGATTTAGGGAAAGATTCTCCCCTACAGGTTTCAGAGGGAGTGTGGCACCACTGACACCTTGATTTCAGATTTCCAGCCTCCAGAACTGTGAAAGAATAAATTTCTGTTGTTTCAAGCCATCCAGTTGGTGGAACCTTGTCATGGCAGCTACAGGAGACAAATACATGTGCCCACATAGGTAGATTTATGAATTCTATTTCCCTGTTTAAATGAAACTATCCCTCACCAAATGGACACTCCACAAAGACACCACCATTTGAAGATAACACCTCCGATGCAATGCAGGGGACCACAGGGACAGGGCAGCACTGCCCCCTCCATCAACCGCCATCGTGAGGGAAAAACGAAGACCATTACATTTAACTTGTAAGAAGTCGGCTAAAAATGTCTTGAAATATTAGATATTTGGTCTATAGATTACCATCTACTATAATTATGATAGATCAATCTTACCCCAATTCATATTTGCCTTGAGGTATAGCTAATGATAGTATCAAGTTATTATGATCAATAGGACGTTTAATATTCCTTACTTCATCTTTCTCTCATCCTTTTAAATATTTTACTTTTATGTCTTTTCATAATGTGTGCAGTATTTCTTCATTAAGATGCACATTTCTGCCTTATAAATGAGAGGATAAATAAAAGCGTATATATTGGCAGTATGTATTCGTACCTATTTTTTTATTGATGGGGTACATGATCAATTCAACACCTCCCCCACTTTTATGCCTGATGAAACAGATTCCAGGGTGGTTATGTGAATTGAGTCACCCAAGGTCAGGACCTGAACTGGATTCTTCTGACTCCAGGCCAGGATTAAGCCCCTATACCATTTTCTCTCCTGCAGAGATTTAGAGAGTTGCACACTCTGCCCTATTTCAACATCATGAGGCCTTGAGCCATTTTGAGTAAAATGCTCCTGGTTAGCAAGCCTTGTAGGGAGTAGAGGTGTCCCTGCAGGGTCAGGAAAATGTGGGCTTACATTCTGGCTCTGCCACCCAATAGCTGTGTGACCTGGAGCAAGTACCTTAACCTCTCTGATCTTTACATTCCTCACTGATAAGATGCGGATATTTGTGTTTATGGCATAGGATTGTTTTTAAAGAATAAATTAGATAATGTTTTCAAAGTGTAAATTACATGCTCCTTAAGGTTTAGTTGTAATAGTTGATGTTGCGGTTGAGATTATGAAGATGCAGGAGGGTAGAGTTCTGTCTCGTATATGGGGGGGCGTTCCTGGAGGACCAGTGGATGAGCCCCACGTCCAGATGTGAATCTGCTTTGCCTGGTTAGGCATGCGGCATGGGGTGTAGCAAGCAGCGGAGACCAGTTTCTGTGGTCATCTCTCCTCTTTCCCACTGCTGCTGCCCTCCTCACCTCCATCGGGTCTTCCGGCCTCCATTCACTGGGCACACTTAGCCGTCGCCGCACGCAGTCTCACCAGGGCACTCCACTGCCTGAGCGCTTTCGTGGTTCCCTGTTGCCCTCGGGATTCAGCTGGGCTCTGCCCACCTCTTCAGCCTCATTTCTAGCCTCTTCTCACCATACTTCCAACATTTTGGTCATATGTGGGGAGACCTCTGGTTGATTGTCCAGATGGTATATACTTGGGAGGAAAGAGGATGCCCTCAGTTATTACCCCGGGAAAACAAGAACTCTCTCATGAAAACCGGGAGGTTCAGTCAACCCAAGTCATACTGAACCTTCAGATATGCTTTGTGTTCTTTCATCCGTAGACCCTTGTTTCGACGTCCCCTCTTTGCCTGTTTGCGACCTCCAGCCCCCTGTGCGTTCTTCTAACAGTCTGTACCTTGTCCCTGTAGCATGTAAAGCACTCCATTAAAATTTTTTAAAGCTTTTTTTCTTTAATTGAAGTATAATTGACATACAATATTATATTAGTTGCAGTTGTACAACATAGTGATTTGACATTTATATACATTACAAAATGCTCATCAAAGTTAGTGTGCTTACCATGTGTCACCACACAAAGTCATTACTCTCTTATTGACTATACTCCCACTGCTGTACTTTCTATCCCTGTGACTTATTTCATACCTGGAAATTTGTACCTCTTAGTCCCCTTCACCTGCTTCACCCATCCCCCTACCCCTCACCCTCTGGCAGCCACCAGTTTGTTCTCTGCATCTTGAGTCTTTTTGGTTTTGTTTGCTCCTTTGTTTGTTCATTTGCTTTGGTTTTTAGGTTCCACATATAAGTAAAACCATATGGTGTTTGTCTTCTTCTGACTGACTTACTTCACTTAGAATAATACCCTCTTGGTCCATCCATGTTGTCACAGAATGGCAAGAGTTCCTTCTCATCACTCCATTTTAATTGTCTGTATTTTCAACCTCACCTGAGAGAAAAAATGAAGTCAGTTTGGATTTAATGATTCTACCACTCCCTAAACTGTTTTCTCCTGGACGACCCTGCCCTTTTTGAAATAAGAGACAGTAGGTTTGAGGCTCAGACTCATAGTGTAAGTGACAGAATCTTGCCAGAAAGTTAAAACGTCATGCTATTTTCATTTTATCTATTGATGTTTATCTTCTTTTTATAACAAGTAATGCCGATTTTCTATTTGTGCTAGTGATACAACGTTTTCTTTCAAAATTAACTAATTGAAGTAAAAGAAAATGAGCCAATGGAAATAAAAGCATTAAATTAATAATAGCCCAGTTGATCTATGAATACGGAGAAATTTCATGACAGCCAGTACATCTCCTCAAATACGAACATTCTTCTGTCATAAGACAATAAACACCATTATCACACCTCATGAAATTAGTATAATGCAACGTATGTAACTTCTGATATATTCTAAATATTGACATTTAAAAATAGATCACTTATATTATTCTTATGAAATCACTTATATTATTCTTATGAATTTATCCAATGGAATCTAGATACCATGGGACTTCTATACCTGTTATTGTCTATTTGAGAACACATAAACACACTCTTCCGTAGCATTCGAACATGTTGCATCTTTACTTTCTTTCTTTGAGTTTCTATTCTGCTGACTCCACAAAGTCTTACCGTAATGTAAATTTTTTATGCTTCAAAGTTTTTTATTGAGTGTTCCAGCATGTTCTTGTAAAACCAAAATTTCACTGGCTAAAACTGAATTCTTCCTTTATAGCCTGTGATAATAAAGCCCTAAGTATTAACAAAATCTTCTTGATTAAGTAATCATTATAATTATTAGCAATACACAAATACACCATTAGTATGCTATTGACCATAATATCATGGCAACATCACAATTTCAATATTAGTCATAAAATGTAAAAAAAAATTTGAAACATATCTGCTAAATGATGTAATGGGGTCTTTAACAAATAGTTCATGTATTCCTGGTTGACTATAACTTATTGCCAGAAAGAGACAGGGAAGCATCAGTTCTCTTCCCATTTTTTATAGTTGTAAATCAAATAATTCATATGTTATGGAAGATTTATTATATCAGTTTGAATTTTTGTGCGTATATAACAACAATCAAATAGTGATACAGCACAATACTTCTTCAATGATTTTAGTAATGATATATCATTTGACAATGCAGTTAAGTTTCCTTTCAATTTTATTAAAAGCAAAGAATTGGAGACAGCCTGAATTGCAAAAGATTTCTTATCCAGTTGTTAGACTTATTCACTCTCCTGATTTCTTGGAATTAGAGTGAAAAGTATTAATCCTGATCAAATTATACTTATACTTATTTTTTCAATGAAAGGTATCATCTTTAACCCAATATATTTGTAAATGATTGAGAAAATAAAACATTGGTCAATACAACACAACTTCACCAATGAAACATTTTATATCAAATGCAAAAGCTTTGAATGTATTTATGTGGAACCATAAATTTAATTTATGGAAAAGGTCCACCATGGTCAAGGCCATCCGCCAAATCTATTTGCTTCCAGTCAGAAAACATCGGACTTCATTTTCCGGTTCTGGTAGACATCTCTGTGATCCTGCTCTCACTTCTGGTTTTAATTCCAAGAAAGAGAAGTGGGATCTGAAGGTTTGCTAGGAGTTTACTGCCTGGTGACGTAAGGCCTGTGCCAGATTCTCTGCTTTGCTCCGGGTCTCAGGAGCATTGTTTTCTTTGATGCAAGTGGGGGATAGAAGAGGAGAGGACGTTAAGTAGGGGTTCTGAATAGTTGAATTCAGAACTTCCTAACGTGGCCAAAATACCTTGTTTTTAATGCTACTGTTGGCCCTTAACAGAACATGCCTACCACTGGGGGGAACGAGTGGCCCTGCTGGGTGCCTTGCACTCACATCTCCTACTTTGCCTTTGGTTCGGTCCTGCTCAGGAACACCTGGGCCAAGTCCTGTGGGGGGAGTCAGGCCGGGTGGAAGGGCTGGTGTTCGTAGAGAGCCATGGGTGGCGGTAGCAGGGAGGTGGCAGAGAGGACCAACAGACCGCCAGGAAGCCTCTGCTATAGAAGGGGCCACAGGAGCTCCGTGTTAGCAAGAGTGGAGATTGGGAGTGGGAAATCCAGAATTTGATTTCCTTAAAATTATCCATGGTTGTGGACCCCTTGGAGAGGTTTCTAGTTGCCTCCAAGCTGGGGTGCACTTAACCCCTATGCTCCCTGGAACATACAGAAGTGTCTGTGTCCCCAGCCATGGCTCTTTCTACAACACCCCACTGCCTCAGGGCCATTGCACTTGCCATTCCTTTTGCACATAATGCTGTTCCCAAGCCATATTTGCATGGCATATTCCTGCATCTTCTGTAAGTTTTAACTTAAGTGTCTTGGTGAACCTTTCCCTGCCTATCCCATTTTTAAATTGTACCCACCCACACTTGGTATCTCCTTCTTTGTTGTGTTTTCTTCATTGAACAATTACCTTCCAACATGTTCTATAATTATTTGTTTATTGTCTGTCATCCCACACCAGAATATAAACTCCATGCTGTCAGGGATTTTTCTAAGTTTAGCTAGCCATCATAGGCAATGAGCTAATGTTTTTGGTGAAATGAGCAAACTACCACAATAAATCTTCATCTAGAGGTCACAAATCCAATTTCCCATGAGGAAAAGGCAGGAAGTGTCATGAGTGGAGTGGGGATGATGGCAAACCAGAGAGCTCCTGTCACCATCTAAAGAGCACAGCCACTCCTTGGCATTGCCATGTGACATTGTGGTTTTAATTTTGATTTTTCAAGAAAAACCTGAAATTGAAATTTTGGGGTGGGAAGGTGAAATCTGATTTTTACATCTGAGAAAAAAAATTTTAATTGAAAAATGAGTGTACAGTACAATGTGAACAAATGGTTCAAGTGGCACCTGCTTATGACCTCTCTTGACCCAAACTAGAACATGTCTTGGGGATGGACAGAAGGGAGACATCAGAAGAGTGCCTTCTTGTCCTTCCATGTGTCCCTGCACAGCTGAGAGAGAGGAACATGCTTGGGGTTTACCTCACCTTAAAAGCCAAGAGATTAATCGAAGAGCTGGTTCAGGGAGGTTCAGAATAGATTATTGCACACCAGAAGTTTCCCAAACATAATAGAAAGTCTTGCTCTCCGAAGGAAGCAACTTAGGAGGTGCCTCAACAGGCCTTTTGTGAAAACCACTCCTTCCCCACACAGCCTTGGCCCAATCTCAATGAGGTGTTCATGGTCTGATTAAGGACTTACACATAAGACCTGAAATCATGAAACTTATAGAAGACAAGAGGAAAAAAAACAACCCTCCTTGACCTGGATCTTGGTAATGATTTCTTAGATATGACACCTAAAGCACAAACAACAAAATAAAAAATGAACAGGCAGGACTATGTCAACCCAAAAAGCTTGGGCACAGCAAAGGGAACAACAGTACAATGAGAAGACAACCTTATGGAATGGGAAAAAATACTTGTGAACCGTATGTCTGATAAGTGTTTGGTGATCACTGTCCCCGCTCTGAGCCTCACTTCTTCATATGAAAAAGCCAAGTTTGAGCAAGGTGATTTCCAAAGTCCAGCTCAGCTCTAACATCCAGCGGTGCGACAGCAAAACCCTTCTCTTAGGAAAAGCAGGCCAATGCGGTTGCGCTCACGGAAATAGAGAACCTTTTTTATGATTTCTCCGAGGAGAATGGAATTTGAGAAAGCTGGCTTTCCCTCCAGACTTCTCCCAGAAGGGAAAGAAAGTTCGGCTGGGGATTGACAGCGGAAGCGTGCACACTCTTGCTCTCTGTGGGCTGAATTTCCGATGTACCCGGGTGCAGATGGGTCAGAAATGAATGGAATTGGCAGAGTTGATTGCTATCTTTTTTATTACTGTTCAGTGTTTGATTTCTGCTATGACCCCGGCAGATGACAACAGATCGCCGGGCTTGACCAGGAGTAGATTATTTCTTATCTGATCATTCTTTGTGTGTATTTCGGGTGACTGAAGGTTTTTAATATTGAAAAGTCAAACAGCATGGACTGTTTCATCCACTGTCAGCTTAGCCTGTTATTTATAGGCCCATTCCCTTAAGTTTTCAATTCTTAAAAAAAAAAAAATCAGCCATCAGCAGCTCAGCCTGATAATGTCAGAAGATGGAACTTGGAGATAAATGTACACCCTCCATGGTGCTGGGGTAGCTTCTGGGCAGCACTGGGTTTGACACACAGTCTAATTTTTGTGCCTTATGTGGTCTTCATGAGAAACATCCATCACCAGGGGCAAGTGTGATTGGACCATGTCATGCCAAGGGTTTGGCCCTAGCAGGGAACTAAGTGCCTGGAGGGATTTGTTCCACAACTAGAAAGTTCTTAAAAATGTGTAGAGCGTTATTTTTGAGATTTCCATGACTTAGTTGGAAGTGTTAAAAATATTTCTGTTTTCTGGGGGATGATTGGGAGCTAAGGACCCAGCGTTTACATTCAGGAGGTAGGCTGGAGATGTCGCCGGGGAAGGTGGCAACAAAGGGGGAAAAGATATCAAGGTGAAGGGTCTGGGATTTTACCCGACTTACTAGCCTGCTGCGGTTTTATGGATGCTGGTGGACTCCTGGTTCAGAGACAAAGGAGTTTGTTGCCTCACACAATAGCGGTAGCCTGAGTATCACGGTTGTGCCAGTTTCCTGAACCCCATTCCCACCGGGTGATATGGAGAGGCCCAGGTGACACCCACAGATGCAGGGAATTTTGTTACAGGAGAGGCACCCTGAGTTTAGGGGGCCTGAATCTTTTATAGTGGGAAACAAGCCTGCTCGCCCTTAGCTCTGGAGGGAGACATTATCTACGGGCAAGCCAACTTACCCTTTGTTCTGCAGAGACATACTATTGCTGTATTATTTTTCTCCTCGTACTCCTCCTCCTCCTCCTTCTTCTTTTTCTCCTATCTCTGTTTTCTAAGACTGTTCTCTGTATAAATGTCCTGGAGAAAATAATCTGGGAAAAAAGCAGTCAGTGCCTCCCCTTGCAACATGTGCAGAAACCCAAGAGATGCATGGAAAATTTGCTTCCACCAGGAACAAAGGTCTGTTTTTGCCCTAAGGTTGCAATTTCTCCCTTCCTGCCTCAGGTGAGTTCACCCCTGGCTTTGGATCCTAGTATTTTTTCCTCTCTAGTTTCTAAGTAAATCCGGGCAGACAGATTCCTGCCTAAGCTTAAGGTCTGATTCAAACTCTTTCTGGGGCCAAGACTGAGAACTGTAAAGTCCTGTTTGTTTTATGACCATTGTATCTTTTTTTCTTTTTGTGTTCTTTGCAGTGCAATTGGAAATGTTAATTCCATATCATCTTTGAAGTCGATGGGACTGTGGGTTGTTACCTCAGTCAGTCCGTGTTGATTGAGGCAGATTTTACATTTTAGACCATTAAGTTTCTGAAGAATCAAGTGCCTGGTTCAAAATCGTTCCATAAAGATGTGCTGGAACCATGATTCCAAGTCAGGTCTATGAAAATGGGTAGTCCCTGTCGTTTTCCTCATAATTAGAGTTTAGGGGATATTTTCAGACTGGCTTCACCAAGAAAGGTTGAGAAAAGATGAGTGAGAATATCCTTCTGAAGCTTCAGCAATTTTTTTTAAAAAAGATTATTTATAGATTTATTTATTTGAGAGAGAAAAAGAGAGAGTGGCAGAGGGAGAAGCAGGCTTCCCACTGAGCAGGGAGCCCGATGTAGGGCTCGATCCCAGGACCCAGAGATCATGACCTGAGCTGAAGGCAGACGCTTCACCACCCAAGCCACCCAGGAGCCCCTGGCTTCAGCAATTTTTAAGAAAGCCATGTTGAAAGAGATTGCTGGTTGCCTACTCAGTATCCTTTCTCACCTTTTATGGGATAGGGCTTCTGTATATTTGAACGGGCAATTTGCCCTACTTTATTTTTTATTTTTTTATATTAATTTTTTATTATATTATGTTAGTCACCATACAGAACATCCCTAGTTTTTGATGTAAAGTTCCATGATTCATTACTTGCGTATAACACCCAGTGCACCATGCAATATGTGCCCTCCTTAATACCCATCACCGGCCTATCCCAATCGCCCACCCCCCCTCCCCTCTGAAGCCCTCAGTTTGTTTCTCAGAGTCCATAGTCGCTCATGGTTCATTCCCCCTTCTGTTTACCCTAGCTTTCTTCTTCCCTTTCTTCTCCTACCGATCTTCCTACTTCTTATGTTCCATAAATGAGTGAAACCATATGATAATTGTCTTTCTCTGCTCCACTTAAAAAAAAAAAAACTTCATTTGCTATCTTTCCTGCAGGTTGGGGCGGTCAATGAGGTGTGGGTAGAAGTAACTTCCAGCAGTTTTTTTTAAGAACACTCACTTGCTGTTGGGAGACCCTTCCCTTTTCCCTGTCCCTCTGTCCTACCTGGAACATGGTTGGGATGACTAGAGCCACTGAGATGATCTGTGATCCTAAGGACACCTCATACATGGAAGCATGAGTTAAAGGTAGAGCAGAAGCAGAGCAGGAGCCTGGACCGCTGTGAACGTCATGGAGCCACCCTACCAGCCCTGGAGTCCCTACCTCTGGACCTCCTTATTGTGAGAGAGAATAACTGCCTCCCCCTCCCCCTTTTGGGCCATTGTATTTTTGGATAGCAGAGGCATGTACCTCCTTGCAGATATTAGGTGCTTATTGATCCCTAATTGTAATCTCTGAGTGTTCATTGTATCTCGTCGGGTTTTTTAAGTTACAAGTAACACAAACGTTGGCTAATACTAGCATAAAAAGACTAATCATGTTTTAGGAAGCTTATGGGGTTGCTCTCAAGAGTGAAGTGAGAGCTGAAGAACTGGGCTGGAGCATGTGGGCACCAGATGGCTCTGGAAGACCTTGGTAACAGGTTTTGCTCATTGATCTCGTCAGTGAACCCCAAGTCCTTGCCAGATCTTGTGTCCCTCAACCAAGCTTCAGCATCTGAGGGAGGCAAGTATTTGATCGGCTGAGCCAAGGTGACATGACTGTCCCGGGCGAAGGTCACATGACCACCCTGTACCGCGTTGGTGAGAGGAAGAGCAGAGTGGAGGGAACCTCCAGAGACCCATCCAGCTCCCATTATTGGGGGTTAGGCACCTGGGTTTCTTGTCCCACAGGATTGTATCCAGTGGGGGCAGAGGCCAGTCCCTACAGGGCAGTCAGAGGGCTCCTGGGAAGCACAGAGGATTTAGACTTTCCTGGGATGAGGTGAGTTGGTTAAGATAAAAGGCAAAGATGGTGATGCCATGAAAACCTTGGGGATGAGCAGTTCCTGACAGGTCTGCCCTCCTGAGGGACACAGGCTTACAATAATAGCCCTGCCTCTGAGGAGGCCAAATGCTTCCTGTCGAAGCACAAAGGAGCTCTTTTAATCTCCAGTTTATGTAGCTGTAAGAGCTGTTTCATGGTAAAAACACTAACACATCCATTTCCTTGGCTGCCTGTTCTTTCCTTAATCGGGTTGCAGTTTCTAATTCACACTCATTAACCCACCTGCAGCGATTACAGGTCTTTGCAGATCTCCCTAAGTGGGGGCAAGTCATCCTGTCCACCACCCACCCCGTGGTGGGAAATCAGAACTCTAAAAAGATCAAGTGCTGTTCCCCGAGCCGTGGGGTGTGATGATAGGGCCGTGAGGTAAAAGCAAATTACAGTCTGCCGTTAAGGTGGACGGAGGTCATCAGTTAAGTAATGGTTGCTGAGGAGAGCTGGCCTCTGTGTGAAGGTGTTCATGGATGTGATGCTCTAGCCTCAGAGATTCTAACCATGCATAGAATATTAGTGAAATATAGCTGGAATGAAGAAACTCAGAAACTTGGACTCTTAAGGCCCCCACCAGACTTTGGTTTCTTGTCGCAACCATGTTTAATACATATCACTGTGGAAAGCTATCAGGAGGAAAGCAAAAGCTGAAGTCTCTCCCATGCTTAAAATTCTCCAGTGGCTTCCCAGAGTCAGTCAAATAAAATCCAACCTCCTCATTCTGGCTATGAGATCTTTTATGATCTGACCCTGCCTTCCCATGTGCTCTCCTTTTCCTCTCTGATTCTACCTGCTGCTTCGGTCACTTTAGTGTTCTTTCAAAAGTACTGGAAGTAGGTTCTTGCCCCTTCGCATTTGCTCCCTGGGAATGCTCTGTCCCAGGACTGTGCTTGGCTGACTCCTCCTTGCCATTCAGGTCTCAGCTTAGATGTCATCTGCCCTCTGGGACCCCAGAGCCCTCCTGCCTGGCTTCCATTCTTGGCTCTATCATGTGCTTCCTGTGCCAGATTCAGCAAACACTGAACTGCTCGACATCTGCCCAGCTGCAAACGGGGATGGTGATATCCTTATAAAGTTGTTGTGCCCTTGATAGAAGTTAATATAAAGGAAGCCCTTAAGACATTGCCTGGGGCACAGTCGGTGCTACATGAAGTGTTGGAGTCATTTTTAGAGGACCCTCCACCACTCTGAGTCACTCTGTCACCGAATCTGGTTTGTTTTCTTTGTAGCACTAATCACTGTTTGAAATTACTTTATTTGCCCATTTATAGTCTCTTTCTTCCAGGCTATCGCCAGGGCGAGTAACTGGAACAACACAGAACTCCTTCGGTAAGGGAGGATGGTCAATGGCATTCTCCCATCCGCCCCACCCCCTGGTCCCGGTGTCTCACCCCATGCAGCGAAGCATCGGGACCTCATCAGTAGTTCTCCTGTGTATCCCAGTCACACACGGGGCCTGTGAAAACTAAAGGTGCCAAATAGAACTACTGTATGATTCAGCAATCCCACTTCTGGGTGTTTACCCAAAAGAATTGAAAGTAGGGTCTTAAAGAGATGTTTGCACGCCCGTATTCATAGCAGCATTATTCGCAGTAGCTAAAGGGTAGAAGCAGCCCATCCGTCCACTGACAGGTGAATGGGTGAACAAACTGAGGCATCTACCCACAGTGGAATGTAAGTCAGGCTCCAAGAAGGAAGTGCTGTCACATGCTGCAACAGGAACCAACCTGGAGCGCACTATGCTAAGTGACGTAAGCCAGACCCAAGCAGACAAACACTGCGTGGTTGTATGTATACGAGGTATCTAAAGTAGTGAATATACTTCACTCTGTAAACCGTACACTTAAAAGTGGTTACGGTGGCTCTCATCCCACAACCTGCCCGAGCCTTGAGCATGCACTGTAAACACTAAGAAATCCATGCTCACCTAGTTCAGGCTTTGGAATGATTCCGTAGACGTGAGATAAACTTTCCAGGACATGATTATCTGGAAGGGGTGCTGCCAACTCATCTTCCTCGAAGACCATAATTCTCGTGTCACCTGGAGAAGGACAGCAATTGGGGTTGTTAATGGAGCCACTGAGCTTTCCTAATTCCTGGAAAACAGCAGAGTAGGAACAGTTGTGTTCCAAACTTCCCATGTGTGAACGTATTTCCCTAGGTCACCTTGGCCTGTGGGGCTTTGTATGGTCTCAGTTCTTGTCAGCAAAACAGAAATCTCTCAATAATCCTAACACAGGAAGAATGTCACGTCAGATTTCCCAGTGTCTTCCAGTTGGTACAAGTGGTTCCTGGTGGCCTTCACAAATGTCCCCATTGGTCCCTGGTTTTCAGGGTTAGAACTAGAATATATGGGATCTTTGTGGGAATTAGGAAACATCCCCACGTCTAGATTTACCTAGGCAAAGTGGGTTTTCCTGCAGGCCAGAGTCCTGAGTCAGGACACCTGGCAAGGGAAACAGAACGCAGGCTGCGTGTCCCCTCCCCCACTCATGGGGCTGGTGCAGTTGATAGAAAGGATACTTTCATAACCGGCCGCCCCAGGGGTATAAGTATGCACTATACTTCACGGGATGTTTAAAAAAAATTAGTTAAGGTGGTAAATTTTATGGGATTTGATTTTTATCACAAAAAAATAAATGATGCTTGACCTAGATTTTGGATGAATAGATTGGAGTGGGTGGGGTATTTACATTTTATTTATTTTTTTATTTAATTTTTTTTATTATATTATGTTAGTCATAATATAATGGAGTGGGTGGGGTATTTACATTTTAAAAATCTCCCTGGAAGATTCTGTCTCCCACACCGCACTTTAGTAACTACTGGGCCACGCAGTCATTAAAGATGCGGCTGTGGTGTGTGCACCGTCCCTGGTATAAAGCTCTAATCATATGGAGGAAAAAATGACCCGCAGATCCTCCTCGTGGGTTCTCTTTAATTTTGTCTAATTAGTCTGCCGCTGCTCTGTATTCCCATCCCTTGCAGCCCTCGTGGAGAGTGATAATCCGCCAGCGGAGGGCATTTGGAGCCCGCCCACCGGCGTGCTGTCCCCGCAGTGTCCACAAGGTGGCAGGCCAGGCACTTGGATTGGGGCAGACAGGGGACCGCGTAGCAGGCAGCCTGTCGCGCCCGGGGAGTTCGCTCAGGGGTGTGAGGGATCCCTGCCTTTGCAGGTTTGGGGGTGCCCGGAGGAGGTGTTGGTGGGGTTCCTGCTGATGCCCAGGCTAGAACTGAAGCCGGCGGGTCAGTTTCCCGGAGCCGGCGAGCGTTCGTGCTCAAGGGAAGGTGAGCAAGCCCCCTCCCCCGTCCCTACCCACGTGTCTTCAGGAGAAATTTTCGCAAGCTGTTCTGTTTTTTGTTTTTGTTTTTCTTTCCCTGAAGGAGTGCGATGTTTTGGTGATATTTCCTTTACAATAATTAAAAGGCCTGAGGCAGAGAAGGAGATGTTCTGTGTTTGAAAACTCCTAAGTGATGGGGGGAGGGTGACTCCATTTAACACGCACTATCTGTTGGATATTTAATAGGCATCTTAAAATTATTGATTTGCTGAGCCTTGACCTAGCAGGGGGTCACAGTCCACAGCAGTAAATAACTCAGTGAGTGGTTTGGTGACACATTGAGATGAAAAGTGGAGGACTTCTCCCTGTGATTTTAACGTGCTGTTGGTTCCAATCTTAAGCCAGGACTATGGCTTTCGGCGGGTACAAAGTGTTTGCAAGTGAAGAGAAAAATGACAGGAAGCAGTGCCTGTGCAGCCCCAAAAGTTCAGGCTTGGGGTTCCCTGGCTGTAGGCGTGGGCAGGGATTAGGGGTTTGGGACAAGTCCCTCACCCTGTCTAAGGCTCCTTTCCTCCTGTGTGTCCTGGGGATGAAAAACACTGGCATCATGGGCTGTGGTGAGGAGTCAATGAAGTGCGGATTCACTGGTTCACTCAAGGCCAATGTGCCAGGCACAAACTAGGTACTGAGGCTTCCAAGACAAGACACAGTCCCTTACCTGGGGCCTGGGTGGCTCAGACGGTTAAGCAACTGCCTTTGGCTAGGGTCATGATCCTGGAGTTCCAGGCTGGAGTCCCGAGTCCTGCTCCCTGCTCTATGGGGAGCCTGCTTCTCCCTCTCCCTCTGTCCCCTGGCTTGTGCTCTCTCTATCCCAAATAAATAAATAAAATCTTTAAAAAAAAAAAAAAAGACGCAGTGCCTTACAGTCCATTGGTGGGACGGATATGTCTAGGACTGTCCTCAGTGCAGCAGAAGCACACTAACAGGTTCCCATGGGGTGCCCTGGCTAAAGGGTGTTCCGGAAGGGAGCAGAGAGGGACAGATGTAGCAAGCAGAGGTAGCAGATTTACCATGGGGGTGGGGGGTGGGGGTCCAGCCCAACCACACTTGTAGTTTGGAATGTATAGTGTTTGCCATCACATTTTTTCTAAAAATGGAATTCTCTACCACCGTTTGAAAGTGGAGTGATTTCACTTGGAATTCCATGTTTCCAGCTTCCCTGAGAAGATGAAGATTTGGCTACACTGAACTAGTTTTACGGCACGAAACAGTGATTTAAAATGAAATAGTGGCTGCCTTCTCTCTCTCTTTTTTTTTTAAGATTTTATTTATTTGAGAGAGAGAGTGAGAGCATGAGCAGGGGGAGGGGAGAGAACAGGGGAAGGGGAGGGGCAGAGGGAGAGGGAGAAGCAGACTCCATGCTGAGCAGAGAGCAGGATGCAGGGCTGGATCCTAGGAGTCTGGGATCATGACCTGAGCTGAAGGCAGGTGCCTAACTGAGCCACCCAGGTGCCCCACAAAGTAGCTGCTGCTTTCTTTAGACGGTGTGCCCCACAGTCTCCACCACACCCTATTGCACACCCAACTCAATTCACTTTCTTGTTCACTTTCCATCCCTAATCCTATGGACATGGGAATGGAGTGTGCAAGCTATAGAACAGTGGAACATTTTGGGTACTTAATACCTGCTATTTCCTTTCCTTCTTGAGGGCTGAGCTGGCCTCACAGGCTGTTCCCTCAACAGTGGCAGACCCCTAGGAAGGGCTCAACAAAAGAATGAAGGAAAGAGAACACTTGGAGCCACAGATGTAAAGTCAGGATTTAGTCCACTGGGGTTTCTGTTTTGTTTTGGGGGTCCTGTTACATTCGAAGTGAAGTCCTGGCCATAGGCAGGGGCCCCTGGAATGTCTGGGAGTCCGGCTGAAGTTACAGTTTATGCTCAGGCCTTTGACTGTCAGCCACGCTTGGCTCATTTAAGAGAACCGCATGCAAATCCCTCTCCAAAGTACCATTTCCCCACAAATAATAGAGGCCTATTGTTGGTGGGACTGTCAGCCTGCAGTCCTGTAATAATAGCATTTTCATGAAGGAAAATCACATCCCCACTGTGAGCACAGCTGAGAACATGAAACCTACTATTGAGACATTCTGGTTAAAATGAAGCATTATCCTGTAAGATGTGCCTGCCCGTGGGGGTCTTTGGGAAGCCAGGTGAGAGGTCCTGCTGGAAATGAGTAGGTAAAAAACATGTCCATCTGAAGATGATTAATCGCAATCATTGGGCTGTTAGGAAGCCCTGGCCTCCCCTTCCTGGCAGGAGGTGAGAGTGGATAATTCATGTCACAAAAGAAGGAGCAGAGGGAGACCGGTGGCTGTGCGGGTGGCTAAGAGAAGAGGGGTGGGGGTGGAGGGGGGAGGAGGCTGCATTGTTAGATCCAGACTTGAAAACTCAGGGGAATGGCCACCTTCAGGGGCTCCTTCCTTTTAGGGGCTCGGGGCGGGGGGGCATTTGTAGGGGACAGCGGGTTGANTGTAGGTGACAGCGGGTTGATGCAGGTTCCCACCATCTTTCAGGAACCAAGAGATGCAGAGACAGCTGTGAGCAGGGGGGGACCACGGGGTCCTCTATCCTCAGATGCTTAACTACATTTTATCCTCATTGCATTAAAAAAACACTTTTATTTTGCAAAATGTCAAATACAGTCAAGAATATAGAGAATAGGGACGCCTGGTGGCTCAATTGGTTGAGCATCCAACTCTTGATTTCAGCTCAGGTCCTCATCTCAGGGTCATGGGCTTGAGCCCGCACTCAGCCTGCTCAGCCCGAAGTCTGCTTGTCCCTCTCCATCCCCCTCTGCTCCTCCTCCTCTCCCTCATGCAGGTGCTCTCTCTCTCTTTCAAATAAATAAATAAATAAATAAATAAATAAATAAATAAATAAATAAATAAATAAATAAGAATAAGAATAAGAATCTTAAAAAACAATACAGAGAATAGTATAAGCTCTTGGTTCCTGCATATTGGAGTCATTTAGGGATCTTTTGAAAATCCCAATGCTGAGGCACCCTCCCAGACCATTTAACTCCCTGTCTCGGGTTGGAACGCAGGTATCAGCATTTTTGATGCTCCCTGGCTAGTTCCCATGTACTGACAAGTCTGGGAACCTCTGGTGTCCTTGTCACCTGGCTTCCACAGTTATCAACAGGTGGCCAGTCTCGCCGATCTTGTCCTCCTTGTGTCCTAGATCTCCAATTCCCCATCACCTTCAGGTTATTTTAAAGCAAATACCAGACTTCTGTGATTTCATCTTACATGCTTCAGTATGCATTAAGAACTTAAAAATCCATAGTCGCAAAAACTTTATCACTCCAAAAATGTTAACAGCGATTCCTTAGTATCATCTAATGGTCTCTGTTTGCTCAGTTTAGCTTTTGAGACACTTATTTCTCTCCTTTTGCTTTGATTTTAATTTGATTCCAAAGGGATAAATAATATTTGCCCCCCCCTGCCCACGTCTGTGGGGAGGGGGCGCCCACAGAGGCAGAAATGCTCATATATTCTTTCAGCACTGTGTTAGGTGCTTGGGGACTGGGTCTGTCATTGTCACCTTCTATCCTATTCTGTTTAGCACAGAGCGTGGCACACGGTAGAGAATCAAGATATATTTAGGTCAGCTACAAAAGTGTTCTGTTTTTGTTACCATTGCTGATCTGTTGGCTCCGGATATCCAATACCACTTTTGAATCTCATATGCATAAACTTTCCACGTTGTACCTTTTTACTTGAGGATCTGTGAACATTTTTAAAAATAATTTTCACAATAGCATCATGTGGGTTCCCAAGATGAGAGGAAACAGCATTGCAGAGTTAAATCTCAGTAGCGGAGAGAGCAAAGGCAGCCCCAGTAGTTGAAATGCAAACCTGCATGTGAGCCTCCTTGCAGCTGGGAGGTTCCGCATGCTCTTGCTATTGCATTCTTTCAAAGGTGAGCTAACATGCAGCAGAAATTGACTGGTTTGAAGCTGACCTTCTTTTATTTTCTTTGCTCAGCCTGTAAGTGAAACACTTAGAAACAAAACAATAGAATGTCCAAGAATGCAACTAACATAGCCAGGGAAGAAAGTGAGATCTCTTTGATACACGTATTTTTTAATGGAATATTTTTCAACTTATCACACTAATATATTTGTTACAGAAAATTTGAAGAAAATAGGATAAAAGTATGAAGAAAGGAAAATCACCCATATCTCACCATCCAGAGGTAATTATTGTCTACCAGAGACAACTGACCATTTTGGTGTATTTCCTTCTAATCTTTTTTTTTTTTTTTCTTTTCTATGCCTGTATTTCCTATAGACTCTATTTTCTGATTTGACTGAAGTTATTGTTAACTTCTTTATTTAAATGCATTTAGGACTTTATGCTTTTAAAAGCAATTTTTAATTTGTTTCCTCTTTTGTTTCTCATTATAATTCTATAAAAGATATGGGGAAGATGTTATTCTCTTTACAAGCGAGAAATCAAGGTCCAGAAGGTTAAGTGATTTTCCTCAAGGTCACACAAACGGCCCAGGACTCTCATTTGTAATCCAGGGGTCTTTGTGCCTGATTGCAGACCTCCCTGTGCTTAGAGGCATGACTCATCAGTGCGATAGCCCTAGGATTATTCCTTTTTTTTTTTTTTTTTTAAGATTTCATTTATTTATTTTACAGAGAGAGAGTAAGGGGGGGTGAGGGGCAGAGGGAGAGGAAGATAATCTCTAGCCGACTCCATGCTGAGCTCAGAGCTCAACTCAGGGCTTGATCCCAAGACCCTGAGATAGGGGCCTGAGCCGAAACCGAGAGTCGGTCTATTAATCAACTGACCCATCCAGGTGCCCCTAGCCCTAGGATTATTGATGGTGGGGGACTGACTGTGACCGCTTTCCCGGTCTCCAGAGGACTTAAGTCAGAGGGTAAAGAACCACGCACCCCCTGTACAGTCTAATTGTGGACGCAGGAGGGAGGGTATAGGAGATGACGTGCCATTGCTTGTGGGGCAGTCCAACCCGCATTCCAGATAATGTACTGCGTTAGGCACTTTTTGGCTGTACCATACATCATGACCTTTGACTTCCAAATGATCCACTGTGCACCCTTCTAAGGGAGGCTGCCTGCCATCCCTTCTGCTGCCTCAGCTGCCAGGCTTAGTGCCAGGCCTAGCCTGTGCCCCACCCACCCCGTACCTGTAGCCTGGGCTGGGGCCTGGCACAAGCATGCCCGGGCCACAGTACATTATGATTATCATCTGGCCTAAAAAGATGAGTGAGAGCAACCAGATGTTCTGTCTTGGGAACCTGAGCTCCCAAACGTGAAGAGGATACCAGGGACCTGCTGAGGCAGAGAGCGGGACAGAGCCATGGCCAAAGCCACGTGTAAAATGAGATTATGAGGGAGTGGAAAATGCAAATACATTAGCAGACAGAAAAGAACTGTGTGGGCACACAGTGAATCCAATGCCAGAGAGGAGCCCCCAACTTCCTGTTCTCGGGGTTTCTCAGGTCCAGCCCCTGTGTCTCTGACAATCACTTTCCTCACCCACCCCTTCCCTGGAGGTGACTTGCTTGGCTCTCTTTGGCCTTGCAACTGAAACGAAGCAGCCTGTCCCCCCAGCCACAGATCCACAGCCTGACAGACCGGAAGAGAGCTTTGGGGAGGCCCCCCCTTGCCCTCCCCATTTTGCAGATGGGCGCGCTGACGCTGCAGAGACAGAGAACTTGCCCCTGGCCAGCGGGTCTCCTGACTCCAGTCCGGGTTCCCTTCTGTCTCCAGGCCACATGCTTCCTCGAATTCTCCTTGCATCTCAGACATAACATGAAGCTAGAGGGCTGGGCTCATATGTTTATATGCATGTCTTCCACTTCCTTTTGCTTTGTTGCTGAACACTGAGTATGTGCTCCATAAAAACTTGTTGAATGGAACTGGGGGATACTTGAGGTTTGGGTCAGTGGTGGAGGTGGCCATGGATGAAAGCTCTCCTGACTGAGGGATAGGTGGGTGTCTGGGATAAGTTTGAGCCAGGCCCCCTTGGCTCCTGTGAGGTCACTAGTCTTTCGGGCTGGAGGTGACTCTTTATCCTGTGGATTTGCCACAGCAAAACCGAACAAAGGGGACGGTTTCTTCTGTCTCTGATGGTCGGAATCTGTCACCAGCAACTGTGTATCCAAGAGGAAGCCGGTGCAGAGACTGCGTGCACATCTGATTGGACTGGACAAAATGGACGTGGTGCATTTACTGGTGGTTTGGAGTCCCCAAATCATTTTTTCAACAATATAACCAGGATTTGACTTGAGCGGAGTAGGAGGGATGGGAAGAATAGTTCAAAGTGGTATTTTGAACTGAAGTTGTGTAAGTCTTCATTCTTCAGCAAATATTCGTTGAGTGCCCATTCTCTACTAGGCGTTATTCCAGATGCTGAGAATATGGCAGGAGTCCAGACTTACAAAAATCCTTGCTTTCCTGGAGCTTACATTCTGTTGGCATTACGACGTTGGTTAGAGGAAATGGAGCGCGTCTTAGTTTGTCAGGGCTGCAAAAACAAGGTACCAAAGACCGCGTGCTTACACAACATAAATTTATGGTCTCACAGTCACAGAGGTTAGAAATCCGCAAGCAAGGTGTCAGCAGGATTGGTTCCTTCTGAGGCCTCTCTCCTTGGCTTATAGATGGCCGTGGTCTCTCCTGTGTCTTCATGTTGTCTTTTCTCTGTGTCTCTGTCCAAATTTCCTCTTCTTATTTTTTTTTAATGATTTTTTAAATTATATTATGTTAATCACCATACAGTACATCCCCGGATTCCGATGTAAAGTTCGATGCTTCATTAGTTGCGTATAACACACAGTGCACCATGCAATACGTGCCCTCCTTACTACCCATCACCAGTCTATCCCATTCCCCCACCCCCTCCCCTCTGAAGTCTTCAGTTTGTTTCTCATAGTCCATAGTCTCTCATGTTTCATTCCCCCTTCTGATTACCCCCCTTTTCTTTATCCCTTTCTTCCCCTACCGATCATCCTAGTTCTTATGTTCCATAGATGAGAGAAATCATATGATAATTGTCTTTCTCTGCTTGACTTATTTCACTTAGCATTATCTCCTCCAGTGCCGTCCATGTTGCAGCAAATGTTGAGAATTCGTTCTTTCTGATAGCTGAGTAATATTCCATTGTATATATGGACCACAGCTTCTTAATCCAGTCATCTGTTGAAGGGCATCTCGGCTCCTTCCATGATTTGGCTATTGTGGACAATGCAGCTATGAACATTGGGGTGCATATGGCCCTTCTCTTTACTACGTCTGTATCTTTGGGGTAAACACCCAGTAGTGCAATGGCTGGGTCATAGGGTAGTTCAATTTTTAACTTTTTAAGGGACCTCCACACTGTTTTCCAGAGTGGCTGTACCAACTTGCATTCCCACCAACAATGTAGGAGGGATCCCCTTTCTCCACATCCTCTCCAACAATTGTTGTTTCTTGCCTTGTCTATCTTTGCCATTCTAACTGGCGTAAGGTGGTATCTCAGTGTGGTTTTGATTTGAATTTCCCTGATGGCTAATGATTTTGAACATTTTTTCATGTGTCTGTTAGCCATTTGTATGTCTTCATTGGAAAAGTGTCTGTTCATATCTTCTGCCCATTTTATGATTTGTTTATTTGTTTCTCGTGTATTGAGTTTGAGAAGTTCTTTGTAGATCTTGGATACCAGTCCTTTATCTGTGGTGTCCTTTGCAAATATATTCTCCCATTCCGTGGGCTGTCTCTTAGTTTTTTTGACTGTTTCCTTGGCTGTGCAGAAGCTCTTTATCCTGATAAAGTCCCATAAGTTCATTTTATCTTTTATTTCTCTTGCCTTTGGAGATGTGTCGTGAAAAAGGTTGCTCTGGCCGATGTCATAGAAGTTGTTGCCTATGTTCTCCTCTAGAATTTTGATGGATTCCTGTCTCACATTGAGGTCTTTCATCCATTTGGAGTTTATTTTTGTGTATGGTGTGAGAGAGTGGTCAAGTTTCATTCTTTTGCATGTAGCTGTCCAATTTTCCCAGCACCATTTATTGAAGAGACTGTCTTTTTTCCACCGGATGTTTTTTCCTGCTTTATCAAAGATTAGTTGCCCAAAGAGCCGAGGGTCCATTTCTGGGTTCTCTATTCTGTTCCATTGGTCGATGTGTCTGTTTTTGTGCCAGTACCATGCTGTCTTTGTGATCACAGCTTTGTAGTACAGCTCGAAATCCGGCATTGTGATGCCCCCAGCTTTGTTTTTCCTTTTCAACAGTTCCTTGGAGATTCGGGGCCTTTTCTGGTTCCATACAAATTTAAGGACTATTTGTTCCAGTTCTTTGAAAAATGTCCTCGGTATTTTGATCGGGATAGCATTGAAAGTGTAGATTGCTCTGGGTAGTATGGACATTTTAACTATGTTAATTCTTCCAATCCATGAGCATGGAATATTTTTCCATCTTTTTATGTCTTCCTCAATATCTTTCAAAAGTGATCTATAGTTTCTAGCATATAGGTCCTTTACGTCTCTGGTTAAGTTAATTCCAAGGTAACGCATGGTTTTTGGTGTTATTGTAAATGGGATGGATTCCCTAATTTCTCTTTCTTCAGTCTCGTTATTCGTGTATAGAAATGCAACTGATTTCTGGGCATTGATTTTGTATCCTGCCACCTTACTGAATTGTTCTATAACTTCTAATAGTTTGGGAGTGGATTCCTTTGGGTTTTCCATATAGAGTATCATGTCATCTGCAAAGAGAGACAGTTTGACTTCTTCTTTGCCGATTTGGATACCTTTGATCCCTTTTTGTCTTCTGATTGCTGTTGCAAGGACTTCTAGTACTATGTTGAATAATAGTGGCGAGAGTGGGCATCCTTGTCGTGTTCCTGATCTTAAGGGAAAGGCTTCCAGCTTTTCCCCATTGAGAATAATGCTTGCAGTAGGCTTTTCATAGATGGCTTTTATGAGATTGAGAAATGTACCCTCTATTCCTACACTCTGAAGGGTTTTAATCAGGAAAGGATGCTGTATTTTGTCAAATGCTTTTTCTGCATCAATTGAGAGGATCATATGGTTCTTGAGTCTTTTCTTGTTGATATGATGTATCACATTGATTGATTTGCGAGTGTTGAACCATGCTTGCATCCCAGGTATGAATCCCACTTGGTCATGATGGATAATCCTTTTAATGTACTGTTGGATTCTATTAGCAAGGATCTTGTTGAGGATTTTGGCATCCATATTCATTAGAGAAATCGGTCTGTAATTCTCCTTTTTGAGGGGGTCTTTGCCTGGTTTGGGGATCAAGGTAATATTAGCCTCATAGAATGAGTTTGGTAGCTTTCCTTCTGTTTCTATTTTTTGAAATAGCTTTAGGAGAATAGGTATTATTTCTTCTTTGAATGTTTGGTAGAATTCCCCAGGAAAACCGTCTGGGCCTGGAGTTTTATTATTTGGAAGGTTGTTTATCACTGACTCAATTTCTTCATAGTTAATTGGCCTATTTAAGAAATCTATTTCTTCCTGTTTCAGTCTTGGTAGTTTATAGGTTTCCAGGAAGGCCTCCATCTCTTCCAGATTGTTTAGTTTTTTGGCATATAGCTGTTGATAAAAGTTTCTAATAATCCTTGCAATTTCAATGGTGCTGGTCGTGACCTCTCCCTTTTCAGTCATAATTTTAATAATCTCAGTCCTTTCTCTTTGTTTTTGGACAAGTTTTGCCAGTGGTCTATCAATTTTATGGATTCTCTCAAAGAACCAGCTTCTAGTCCTGTTGATCTGCTCTACTGTGGTTCTGGTCTCTAATTCATTGATTTCTGCTCTAATCTTGGTCAACTCCTTCCTTGTCAGTGGGTTAGGCCTGTCCCTCTGTTGCTGTTCCAGTTTCTTGAGGTGAGAATATAGAAACTGCATTTTAGATTTTTCTATTCTTTTGAGTGAGGCTTGGATGGCTATGTATTTCCCCCTTAGGACTGCCTTTGCAGTATCCCATAGGTTTTGGACCGTTGTGTATTCATTCTCGTTGGTCTCCATAAATTGTTTAATTTGTTTTTTGATTTCCTGGTTTATCGAGTCATTCTTGAGCAGGATGGTTCTTAGCCTCCAAGTGTTTGAGTTTCTTCCAGGTTTTTCCTTGTGGTTGAGTTCCAATTTCAGAGCGTTGTGGTCTGAGAATATGCAGGGGATAATTTCAATCTTTTGGTATTGGCTGAGACCTGTTTTGTGTCCCAGAGCATGATCTATTCTTGAGAATGTTCCATGGGCATTTGAATAGAATGAGTATTCTTTGGTTCTGGGGTGTAGTGTTCTATATATATCTATGAGGTCCAACTCGTCGAGTATGGCATTCAAAGCCTTTGATTCTTTGCTTAGTTTTTGCCAGGGTGTTCTGTCTATTTCTGATAGTGGGGTGTTGAGGTCCCCTACTATTACTGTGTTCTTATCTATATGTCTCTTTATTTTGGTTAAGAGTTGGCTTGTGTATCTTGCTGCTCCCCTGTTGGGGGCATATATATTAATAATTGTCATATCCACTTGTTGAATACTTCCTTTAAGAATAATATAGTGCCCTTCTGTATCTCTCTCTATGGCCTCTAGTTTAAAATCCAGTCTATCTGATATGAGAATTGCTACTCCAGCTTTCTTTTGAGGTCCATTTGCGTGGAAGATGGTACTCCATCCCCTTACTCTAAGTCTGAATGCATCTTTGGGTTCAAAATGAGTCTCTTGTAGACAGCAAATGGATGGGTCATGTCTTTTTATCCAATCTGCAACCCTGTGGCGTTTTATGGGAGAGTTTAAGCCATTTAGATTGATAGAGATTATTGACAGATATGATTTTAATGATGCCATTTCTCTTTAAAGTCTTTGTATCGGTTGTGACTTGCTGCTCTGTATCACTCTTGGGGCCTTTTTACCTTTATAGAGCCCCCCTTAATATCTCCTGTAGGGCTGGTTTCGTGGTTACGAAATTGGTTAATGATTGGCGATTTTGGAACGTCTTTATTTCTCCATCAATTCTGAATGACAGCTTTGCTGGATAAAGGATCCTTGGCTGCATGTTTTTCTCTGAAAGAGCTTTAAAAATGCCCCCCCAAGCCTTTCTCTCATTCCAGGTCTCTGTAGACAGGTCTGACGTAATCCTGATACCTTTGCCTTGGTACGTGAGAAATTTCTTTGCCCTGGCCGCTTTCAATACTGTATCCTTGGATCTAATATTTGCGAATTGCACTATGACATGCCGTGGCGTAGGTTTGTCCTGGTTGAGCTTGGATGGGGTCCTCTCTGCCTCTTGGACACGAATGCTTGTTTCCCTTGCTAGATTAGGGAAGTTTTCAGCTACAATTTGTTCAAATATCTCTTCTAGACCTCTGTTTTTCTCCACCCCTTCAGGGATGCCGATGATTCTGACATTGGATCGTTTCATAGAGTCAGTAATCTCCCGTAATCTACATTCGTGGGCGTGGATTTTTTTAAGACCAGCTTCTATTTTCGTTTTTTCTTCTACTAACCCATCCTCCAATTCGCTAACGCGTTCCTCTGCCTCGGTGACCCTGGCCGTCAGAGCCTCTAGTTTTGACTGTATTTGGCCCACTGAGTTTTTAATTTCTGTCAGATTCGCTCTCATTTCTGCCCTTAGGGATTCTATATTCTCAGCAACGCTTTCTCTGATGCTTTTTTCAAGTTTACTCATCATCTTGACCATTGTTGCTCTGAATTCCATTTCTGATAATTGGGATACATCCATATGTATTAATTCTGTGGCCGAGGCCAATTCTGTGGCAGAGGCCACAGACTCATTATCTTTTCTTTGCTGGGGGGGACTTCTCCTTCTCGTCATTCTGATGAAGAGAGATTGCAGGGTTGTCCAGAGCCCAAGTGTTGACTGGGACCCAGGCCGTGCGCCCTTGTTTTATAGAGATCTTAGGGATGTGGGCTTCTTCCTTAAAGAGTTTATTTATTTATTTGAGAGAGAGAGAGACAGTCAGCAAGAAAGGGAACCCAAGCAGAGGAGTGGGAGAGGAAGAAGCAGGTTCCCGGTGGAGAAGCCCGATGAAGGACTCCTTACGGAGCGTTGTGATCACACCCTAATCCGAAGACAGGTGCTTGGTGACTGCGCCACTCAGGCGCTCCGGGTTGTGGGCTTCTTGATTTTTCAGCCTGCCTTCTGGGGGAGGGGCCTGCCTGCAGGTACTCAGAAAACCCTGTTTGGGTAGAGTCTCTGTGTCCCTTGCGAGGGGGGATGGGGATGGGCACCCTGTGAGCCGGTATTTCCGGGCTTTTGTTCTCTGGCGGCTTTCCCTGGCGGTTTGCTATGCCTCTTCTGAGAGAGCAGCAGCGGCTGAAATTCAGCCTCTGTCTCAGAACAGAGGGATCGCGGATCGTTCTCCACTGATGTTCTGGCCACTTTAACTCTGTTTCTGTTGGTGCTGCTCAACCCTGCAGCATCCCGGGCTGTGCGCCCCACACCCGGCGTCCCAGCCCTCACTTCCAGGGCCGGCACGTCTCTGTCCTTTGTGTTTCCAACCCCGCCCGCCGCCAGCCGCCCCGCGCGGGCTCCCGGAGCTCCCCGTCTCAGTCTGGTGTCTCACGGGTGCTGACCGCGAGTCCGCCTGCTCCCCCGTGCAGGTGGCCCTCCAGCCGCCAGCCGCCCCGCGGACGCTCCCGGAGCTCCCGGTCTCAGCCTCGATCCAGTGAGCACACCGGAGCTCCGGAGCTCCGTGAGATGCTTGGTGGTGCACGCTCCCGGCTCACGGACTCAGTCTGCCGTTTCCAGAGTGCGGGTCCGCGGTCCGCCCGCTCCCCGGTGCAGGTGGCCCGCCAGCCGCCCTGCGCGCGCGCTCCTGGAGCTCGCGTTCTAAGTCTGTTGTCTCGCGGGTGCCGTCCGCGAGTCCGCCTGCTCCCCCGTGCAGGTGGCCCGCCAACCGCCAGCCGTCCCGCGTGCGCTCCCGGAGCTCCCTTCTCAGCCTGCTGTCTCAAGCGTGCGGGTCCGCGGTCTGTCCGCTCCCCCTTGCAGGTGGCTACCGCTTCCCGGCGCCCTGACACGGCGGCTCCCTCCCCCTTCTGTTTAGCTTCCGATATCTGTGCGCGGTTTCACGGCTCCCCGCTTCGTACCTCGATACTCAGCGCTGGAGATGTTCATTTGTAGAGATCCAGATGTATCTTCCTGCGTCTCAGGCTGATTCCGTGGATGTTCCTGCTGGTCTGGTACCTATCCAGCTCAACTCAGGGGACCGGCTGAAAAAGGGGTCCCCTACTCCTCCGCCATCTTAACCTCTCCTTCAAATTTCCTCTTCTTAAAGGGACACTAGTCATATTGGATTAGGGCCCGCTTTGGTGACTCCATTTTTAATTTAATTAGCTCTTTAAAGACACCATCTGCAAATGAAGTCACATTCTGAGTGAGTCACATTTCATCATATAAGTTGAGGGAGGGACACAATTCAGCTCATAACATCTCATAAATAAAAAAGTGATTGATGCAGGATGACTCATTATATTTAAAGCATAAAGATTTGGTGTTGCTTTTCCAAATTGGGGAAGGGTTGCTTGTCCACCCATGATGCCGGTAGCCAGTAAGACTTGGAGGGAAGACTGACTTCAGGAAGCACAGTGATCTGGGCGGTGCACTGAGTTTTCCTACGTGAAACTACAGAGGCCGCATGAGAGTTGAACCACTGACCTGGACTGAATTACCGTGAGAGTCTAAACAACTAAGAAAGAAGCCCCGGCCTTTTGTATATATACATTTTTAGCATAGCTTGCTAGAAATAAGTGAATTTATTTTCATAAATGATGACTCAGGGAAAGGCTGCAATCATTCCACGCGAGAGCATTAAAGCTGTTTGTTTTCCCCCTTAATCACCTCCTATTTTCCTAGTGGGATTGGAGTCTGTGTGATTCCTGCTGTTTTATACACTTTGTTGCCGTGTGGCCGTTGGTTTCCCTTTTCGTTTATGCTTTTGTGGTTTTACTGAACAAACGATGTTATGTGTCATAATGAGTTCCTGGATCTCGACATGCTGAGCATAAATCTGCCAAATCTGGAACTGCTATGGAAGGTTCAGTTTGGCTTTTGACATCAGAAAAAGGTGCTGCAATAGTTGGTCAAGCACATGGGAGGAGGGCTCGGTCCTCTGGGGGCTTTGATGCAACAGATGCCTAGCCCGAGCAGTGGTGTGTGGGCTCGGTCCGTCTGTCAAATCGGAGAAACCATCCCATCTGCCACTCTGACAGCGGGGACTTCTCTCCTGGGCACTCGGGGACTAATTTGTTAGTGAAGAGCTTTGCAGGCCACTGAGTCCCAGGGGGAGTTGGTGGAGTAATAAGAAGGGTGCAGAATCTGTGTCAGGTTTGGGGTTTTTTTGGGGAGGGGGGTTTGTTTTGTTTTTTTTGCCAAAGCAGCCCATTGAAAAATGAAGGATTCAGATAAATAGGCGAAGCTGTTGGGCTGATTAGAGGCAAGGATAGGAAGAGAAGTTGTTTCTTTGTTTTTTTAAGTAGACTCCATGCCCAACCTGGGGCTTGAACTCACAGCCCTGAGATTAAGAGTTGCGTGCTCTACCAACTGAGCCAGCCAGGTGCCCAGGAAGAGAAGTTGTTGTGATTTCTTTGCTCTTCTTTTTTATTGTCTTAAAAAAAAAACAACCTGTAGGAACTTCTATTTTCATTGATCGATTCCCTCGTTCTGTATTTATTAATTTACTGAACATTTTTTGTATAACAGGGGCTGGGGTATAACATGATTCCTTCCTTCCAAAAGCCTCTGTTAGGGAGGTGATGTCGCCAAGATGGTGGCATAGGAGACCCTGCCCTCCATCCCTCCACAAAGATCAACAGACCACTATCCATGAGCAAAACCAGCCCGGGAGTGCTCTGCAGTCCACTTAAGAAACTTCAGCAACACAACACCTGAGAATAACCACACAGAAAGGGAAGGAAGAACAGCTTCATTTTGTCCACATCATCTTAGCCCCCAGGAGGAATCTACTCGGTGCCAAGAGAGAATCCCCACCTAGGAAGAGCTCCCCTCGCTGGAAAAGGGAGAGCAGGGTGTGTGGCCAGCTTCCCTAGGCTTCTAGGGCACTGCCCTGGGATTCACTTCAGTTTCACTCCACACAGACATCAGCAGACCTGAGAGTATAGAGAGAGCTGGGAACAAGGAAAAGGAGCCGAGGCTGCCAGTATCAGCCACAGAGCAGGAGAGACGGAGGTTCCCGGTGACCTGTTCTGAATAGGACCCCAGCAGATTTGCCACTGAAGAAACCAAAAGACCACCTGCAGATTTACTGGTTTTCACCCCACAGGTATTCGTCTTAGCTAAAGCCAGCAGCTGAGTCCCTCCCTGCTCTCTACATCTCCCCACAAGCTCCCATCCTCTGGAGCCTGGCATCTGTCCCAGCAGCCAGCCCCAGCCCCCGTGTTGCTCAAGTGCAAGATGACAGCCTAGACCCCCCTGGCTGACCTCACTGCTATGTGTGTACCTGGGGCTGGATCTTCCAGCCATGCACCTGCATGCTGCAGGCTGGACTCCTGTCACATGCCTTTATTGTTGAGTGCGAACCTGTGACGAGACCATGCCACTGTGAAAGGGCATGCTGACAGCCGAGGCCCCTGCAGCTGCTGAGTGTCTCCGGTTACTGGCCTGCACTATGGGGCTCAGCTGTGGCTAGCCCCCCGGCTCTGCACCTGTATGCCTCCTGTCCAACTCCTGGTACTGGTCTGCATTGCTGTGTACCTGTGGTGGGACCCGACAGCCATAGGAGTGGATACCGACAGTCAGCACCCCCGCAGCTGCTTGTCAGCCTGAAACTGGCCCTGACTCCTGTCACAGGCCTGCACTACTGGGTTCACTTGCAGCTAAGCCCCTTTAGCTGTACACCTGTGCACTGCTGGCCTGATCCTCATCACCAGCCTGCATTGCTGTGCGCACGCCCATGGTGAGAGCTTCCAGCCACAGGAGTACATGCTGACAGCCAGGGTCCTTGCAGCTGCTAGTGCGCCTACAGTTGACCCCTGTCCTTGCTGCCGGCCGCAGCCCTTACCATGATGTGTGTGTCTCTGACCCCTGCCATTATGCAGGCACCTGCAGCTGTCCCCCACAGCTGAGTGTGTGTGCACCACCACGCACAGCTGCTACCACTGCCAGCCATGGTTCCTAGTCGCTGGACCTGGAGGCACTGATGAGGCCCCCAGGAGCCTTTGTAGCCACTGTGGACCCCTACGCATGGGCCAAACACCACACATTTGTCAATGTTATGGATCCCAGGGGCCTGAACTGACAGCACATCTTTCCCGTCTAGACCCAGAGATGCCATGTGCCCTCTCCCCCCACCATCAGTGAAGTTTTAGGATATAAAATCAACATGCAAAAATCAGTAGCATTTCTATACACTAACCATGAACTATCTGAAAAAGAATTTAAAAATCCCGTTTATAATAAATCAAAAGCAATAAAATCCTTAGGAATAAATTGGCCAAGGAAGTGAACGATCTGTACCCTGAAAACTATAAGATGCTGATGAAAGAAATTGAAGGGAAGGTTATTCCATGTTTATGGTTTGAAAGACTTAATGTTAAAATGCCCATACTACCTGAAACCATCTATAGATTCAATGAAATCTCTACGAAATTTCCAATGGCATTTTTCTTTTTCTTTTTTTGTAAAAGATTTTATTTAATTATTTGAGAGAGAGAGAGCACAAAAAGAGAGGGAGAGGGAGAAGCAGACTCCCTGCTGAGCAGGGAGCCCAACGTGGGGCCCGATCCCAGGACCCTGGGATCCTGACCTGAGCCGAAGGAAGACTCTTAACCAACTGAGCCACCCAGACACCCTGGCATTTTTCAAATAAATAGAAAAACAATCCTAAAATTTGTATTGAACACAAAAGACTGAATAGCGAAAGCAATCTTGAGAAAGAACAAGGTGGGAGGTATCACACTTCATGATTTCAATCTATATTACAATACAAAGCTATAGGAATCAAAACAGTAAGGTATGTAAAAACAGACAAAGAGTCTGAAGGAAAGAATCGAGAGTCTAAAACTAAAGCCACACATATCTGGTCATCTAATCCATGACAAGAAGGAGCCAAGAATGCTCATTGGGGAAATGGTAGTCTTTTCAATAAATGATGTTGGTAAAACAGAATATTTACTTTCAAAAGAATGAAATTGGGCAGTTATCTTATGTCACTCATAAAAATTAACTCAAAATGGATTAAGGACTTCAGCGTTGACCTGAACCTGTACAACTCCTAGAAGAAAACATAGGGAAAAGGCTTCGTAACATAGTTCTTGGCAATGATTTTTTTGTGTATGTATAACACCAAAAGCACAAGCAACCAAAGCAAAAATCAGTAAAGAGACTATAGCAAATGAAATAGCATAGCATAGCATGGGGAGCAATCAGCAAAATGAAAAGGCAACCATTGGGTGGGAGAAGATATTTGCAAACCATATATCTGATAAGGGGTTAATATTATAAATATATAAAGGACTCCTGCAACTCAATAGCAAACAAACAAAAGGTGTTCAACATCACTCATCATCAGGGAAATGCAAATCAAAACCACAATGAGATATCACCTCATACCTGTTAGAATGGCTGTTCCAACAAGAGATAAATTCTTTTGAGGATGTTAACAAAAGGAAACCCTTGCACACTGTTGGTGGGAATGTAAATTGGTGCAGCCACTGTGGAAAATAGTATGGAGGTTCCTCAAAAAATTGCAGGATGGTCTAGCTATAGTATGGTCTAGCAATCCCAATTCTGGCAGTATATCCAAAGGAAATGAAATCACCATCTTGAAGAGATATCTGCTCTCCCATGTTCATGTTCACTGCATCATTATTCACAGTAGCCAAGACATGGAAACAATTGTCCATTGACAGAAGAATGGATAAAGAAAATGAGATATATATATATATATATATTCATATATATATATATATCTCAAATGTGATACACACATATGCACACAATGTAATATTATTCAGCCACAAAAAAGAAGGAAATCCCTATCATTTGTGATAATGGGAATGAACCTTGGGGGTATTATACAAAGTGAAATGAATCAGAGAGGGAAAAACAGGTACTTTATGATCCCACTTATATGTGAAATCTAAAAATGTTGATCTTATAGAAACAGATGAGACTGATGGTTATCAGGGACTGGAGCGTGGGAGTCACTAGGAGATGTTGGTCAAAAGGTACAAACTAAGATGGACATATTTTCGGGGATCTAACATACAGCAGGTGACTACAGTTAACACGTCCTATATTGTGTATCAGAAAGTTGCTATGAGCAGCTTTGTCCACAATAGCTAAATCGTGGAAGGAGCAGAGATGCCCTTCAACAGGTGACTGGATTAAGAAGCTGTGGTCCATATATACAATGGAATATTACTCAGCTATCAGAAAGAACGAATTCTCAACGTTTGCTGCAACATGGACGGCACTGGAGGAGATAATGCTAAGTGAAATAAGTCAAGCAGAGAAAGACAATTATCATATGATTTCTCTCATCTATGGAACATAAGAACTAGGATGATCGGCAGGGGAAGAAAGGGATAAAGAAAAGGGGGGTAATCAGAAGGGGGAATGAAACATGAGAGACTATGGCTATGAGAAACAAACTGTGGGCTACAGAGGGGAGGGGGGTGGGGGAATGGGATAAACTGGTGATGGGTAGTAAGGAGGGCACGTATTGCATGGTGCACTGGGTGTTATACACAACTAATGAAGCATCGAACTTTGCATCGGAATCCGGGGATGTACTGTATGGTGACTAACATAATATAAAAAAAAAATCATTATATATATAAAAAAAAAAGAAAGTTGCTATGAGAGTAAAACTTAGATTTTATCCAACTACCACCACAATAAAATAGTAATTATGTTTGAAGGAGGTATTAACTAACCTTATTGGGGTAAACATTCCTAATACAGAAGGATATCAAATAATCACACTGTACATCTTAAACAACACAGTGTTACATGTCAGATATCTCAATACAGCTAGAATTTTTTTTTAATTATACAACAACAAAAAAAGTCTGTGTTAGTCTAGGATAAAGACATAGACCCAAAGCATTATTAGGTTTGCAAAGATTTTATTAGGGCAAATACCTCACCTTTTCAGGTACCACGCTGAGCAATTTTTTTACTCCTCTGTTTCTCACTCAAAAATCCCCGCCGTGAGTCACGAAGTCCTATCATTCTGTGCCAGCTCATCTCTTGTAACCATTCCCCGAAATTCCCCAAGTTCAAGTCTCTTCTCTCTTGCCTGTGTGGTTCAGTAGCTTCCTAACTGGTTTCTGCACCTCTGATATCTTGCCTCTGTAGTTTGGCCTTCTCAGCCAGGCTTATCTTCCTCAAATACAGGTGGGATCCCTCCTCTATCCTCTTCGAATCTTCCCAGGGGCTCCTCATTGCTTGGTGTTTGGATTCCTCTGCCTGTTGATTCCCTTGTTCCCCCGCTGGCCCTGCCCCTTCTTCCATCACACCTGCCCAGACTCTGCCCTTGACAGCTGGGTAGCACGCCTTGTGCCTCTGTGCCTTGGCTCATGAGGCTTCTTCAGTCTGTAAGTCTCTCCCCTGCCTTCTCTCTTATATATTACATTTTTATTCTATAAGCCTTAGTCCAAGCTCCACCATCTTGGTGAAATCTTTGCTATGGAATCAGAATTACCTGTTCTTCTTTACTGTAATCTGTAGCTTTTCTTTAAGTTCTGCTGTGCTGTGGTGCTTACGTTCTTTGTCTCTCCAGACTGCAAGCTGTTGAGTAAAGCAGCTACCATATCTTATTTGTCTCTGTATATAGAATAGTCATGAGTGTGTATTAGCATGTGATTCTGCTCATGTATTAGGTGTTCACTGAGGGTTTACTGGGTGAACAATTATCATCAGACTATTGGATTTCTTTCTTTCTTTCTTTCTTTCTTTCTTTCTTTCTTTCTTTCTTTCTTTTCTTCCCCTCCCTCCCTCCCCTCTTTCCTCCCTCTCTCCTTTCTTTCCTCCCTTCTTTCTTTCTCTTCCTCCTTCCTTCCTTTCTTTTTTCTTTTCTTTCTTTTTCTTCCTTCCTTCCTTTCCTTCCTTCCCTTCCTTCCTTTCCTTCCTTCCCTTCCTTCCTTTCCTTCCTTCTTCCCTCCCTCCCTCCATCCTTTCTTTCTTTCTTTCTTTCTTTCTTTCTTTCTTTCTTTCATTCATTCATTCTTTCCCCTTCCTCCCTTCCTTTTAATGTAGAGTCCACACCCAGCATGGAGCCCAACATGGGGCTTGAACTCATGACCTGTAGATTAAGACCTGAGCTGAGACCAAGAGTTAGCCACTTTACTGACTGAACCAGCACCCCAGCCTATTGGATTTCTTCCCAGGGTGGTCCCACCATCAGCTTTAAGTCCCACCTGTCCAAAACAGAGATCATAATTCTGCCCACCCCAAAGCTGGCTCCGCTTCCCAACTTCCTTAGTCCTGTCAGTTACTATTGAGTACCTGGGACCCCAACACTCAGCCATCTTTGATTTTCTCTCTTTTCTCCTGTGATACCTGTTAATCTCTAGGCCTTGCAGATTTTACCCCAAATATGATAAACATCTGCTTTTTCATGTCTGATAAATCTGTTCCTTATCACTTCATGCTCAATTTATCTTGGTAGAATTTTATGTGGTCTCTTCAGGATTCCATCTTCATAGAAGTGTTTTAGGGTGGGTGTGTGCTGAGCCAGCCATAGAACAAAGAACACAGACAGAGCCCTTGAGGACCACGAAACATGTCTACATTTCAGTGAGCATAGTTAGGGCTTCACTGTCAAAAAGTAGTTTTCATAAATTTTTTTGTCTTATCACAAGAGCAACACGTGCTCAGTGCAGAAAAATTTTAAAATATCATCAGGAGAAAAGGAAGAAAATAAAAATGAGAGACAATCCCAGCACACATACGTTTTGGTGTAGCTCTCATATATATAGATATTTCGGTAGGCATGTATGTGTCGTATGTGTGTGCGAATGTTCCACAGGCTAGGGTTGCATTTAGCTCTAAGTGACAGAAGACCCAGCCACAATGTCTTAAATGAATGGATGTTTATTTGTCTCACCTAGCATGAGTTCCGCAGAGACAGCATAATTGCCAGGTTCAGTGGCTCATGATGTTAGTTCTGGATTCTCTGCAGTTCCCTTGGCCGCTTTTTAAGACCTAATGGTGGTTAAATGGCTGTGGTTCTGGCCATTTCCGCTGCATTTACCGTGGGGAAGGTAGAAGGCAAAAGGCCACACCTGGAGACGTTTGGCTGTGTTTCACCGGCCCGCGCTGTGTCACAGTCCGCTCCTAGCGCAAGCGAGACTGCGAAGGTGAACGTTTAGCTTTGACACCTTTATGGAACGGCAGGCAAACGGGAGAAGCCCGCAATTGGTGTTGGGCGCATTGAACTTCAGTGTCTATGGCAGAGACAAGGATGCGTTCAGTCTCGTTGTCTGTAGTTAGGATGATTTTCTTAGGATAATTTCTAAATGTATGGCTCAAAAGTTATAATCCGAAAAACAGGTTTAAAGAATTACTTCTCAACTGAGCTGATAGCAACGGTGATACATGGCTTTTATTCTGTATTAAACAAACCTGACTTCGGGATATAATCAAAGGTAGCCTTATTTTGTCTCTCATTGCCCCTTTAAATTTTATTGGGTAGGGGTGGGGGGATGAATTTCCCTTGCCTCTGATGACATTTGGGCAAGTCCCTGATTTTTCTGCTCACTCGTAGGCAGCAGACAATCCAACGGTTATGTCAGTTGCAAACATGTTTGAGAAATTAGGAATATCTAGATCCCCAAATTAATCAAATCTCTGAATTTAATGAATATGGGATTGTGTCCTTCCCACAGCTGGACAGTCACTGTGGCGACCCCTTGCCAGAGCAGAGGCATGGCCTTCTTCTTTTGTCTGCTCTTCTGTCTGTACCGTTACTGCCCTTACTGACCCCGGGTGCTCCAGGAAGGACGAGAGGAGGGGAGGGAGGCCAGGAGAGCTCTTCCTTGAACTGCTTTGTGTGTCCCACTCCCAGGCCTGGCAGATATTCTTAGCTGACTCTTTCTCATGGATGCTCTGGTGAGCTGCTTGGGAATGCCTCCTCCTGGGAGCCCCCCTGCTGCTCCCTTGATGCAGACCATGTCATTTCTCCCCTTCTGTGCTGCTCTCATTCTGGTTTTGTGATGTTTCTCCACATTTCTTCTTGCCCTTGGAGGCCTCACCCCCTCCCAGGTATCCTTTGGGGCAGGCTTTAAGGTGGACCCAGCCTGGCTTTCCCATGTGGTCCACATCCTGTTCTTGTAAACCCTGGGGGTGCAGGCCAGTCCCAGCTGTATGCTTTCTCCGGCTGCCACTTGCTCCCCAGTGTTCTCTACAGTACCCAGTGCCCCCCCCAAGTACTGGGATGGTCTTCATTGTCCTCGACTGGCCCCGTGGAAGCCCCCTCCCCAGGCTTGAGCTGACAGAAAGCACGTGGCAGCGGCGTGTGGGGCTCACTGTATCTTAATTGTTTCTTCAAAATACTCGCTTCGCAGATTCCCCCTTTCCTCTCCTCTCTCAAAATTTTAAGTTCCCAAAGCAGATAAAGGCCTCTGGGTGGGGAGCTCAGGAGCGGTGAAGTTGGTTCCTCACCATCTCCTGTCAGTTCTGCATTGGAGCCTTGTCTTCGTCTTTTCGGGCTGTTCCCACGGAATATCACGGACTTAATGGTGTGCAAACAACACAAACTTATATCTCCCAGTTATGAAGGACAGGAAGTGCCACAGTCGAGGTGCCAGCAGATTTAGGATCTGGTGAGGGACTGTGTTCTGGCTTATAGACGCTTGTCCTTTTTCTGTGTTCCCGTGGTGGAAGGGACAGGGGAGCTCTCTGGGGTGTCTTTTATAAGGAAACTAATCTCCTGTGTGTGGGCTCTGCTCTCATGACCTAATCACCTCCCCAAGGCCCCACTTCCCAACACCAGAGCATTATGGGTTAGGATATCAAGATCTGAATTGAGGGGAGACGTACATGTTCAGTCTCTAGCAGGGCTCTCCTACACTCAAGGTACTGTCTGAGATCTGTGATACCAGAGTCTTCAGATGAATGCAAATCTGGACAGCTGGTGAACCTCTCGTCAAGGCCTCCCTAAAGTTGAGACAAAGGAAGTTCTTGCTCTTTCTAGAACTGAAAAAATAAAAAGCCAGCAATTGTCCTGGTAGTCATAAGTATGTATCATGATTTACATAATCCGAATGGCTGGGAGAGCTGAGAACTGGCTCGTACAGGAGGTTAGGCAAATCCGTGCTAAGGAGTATAATGCTGCGAACTGTCACTGGCTATTTAAACTTCACAGGGAGTGCCTTCTGGAAGAGGCAGCTGGAATTGTTAAGTTCCCTCAGAGAATAGAGTGTGATGGCTTCTCACACTTAAGGCTGTCCAAAATGCAAATGCAGTGGCTGCCCGGGGTGGCCTAGTGCTGGAGGGGCTGCTGAAAGCCCAGTAGCAGGTCTCTGCATCACAGAGATGTGATCTGGCCACGACTTGGGTGGCCACGGTGGAATTTGGGGAACTTGCTTCACTGGACAGAAACGCTGCCTGCGGGATTCTGGCTGACTGTGTGCTGGGGACCTGGGGGAAGGGCAGTCTTTGTGGTGGGGGATGAAATGGGCTCCGTGTGGTAGCTCATATCCTGTTCCCTTGCTAGAAATCCTGTCCTGTTCTCCCTCCATCGAGGCGGCCTCGCCATCTTCAGATCCTTGGCTCTGACCCCTTCCTCCAGTAAGCCCTCCTGATCCGTGCCTGCAAACCGCCTCTCCTCGAGGCCCTGCAGCAGCGCTGCTCTTGCCTTCCTTGGTTGTTGCCATGGACCCTGCATGAGGGCATCTCTGCTGCTACCTTACCTGCCTTTTGGGAAGAGCTGACAATGCCCACATGAAAGGCAGGAGCCCAGGGCTCTTTCCTGAGATGCGCATTGTAAGAAGCCTCCCTGGGGCCAGGACCCCCTGCTGTGGGATTTGTCCTTGTTCAAGAATGGAGCCCTGTCCATTTCAGCTGGAAGGCTACTGCTCGTTCCTTTCATTTCTTTGCCTTCAACAGATGTTAACCGAGCACTGTCTATGTGCCAGGCCCATGGCTAGACCCCAGGACACTTTATTTAGAAAGAGTCCAGTTTTGGGGGAAGCCTGGAATGTGTGTAGATGTCATGAGGGGGAGAATTCCGTTCACTCAGGTCTAAGGTGCACTTTCTGTTAAGAGGAGCCCTCAGAGGCTCACGCTGGACTGCTCTCCCCCAGGGGTCGGCTGTGGCAAGGAGGGTCTCTCTCTCAGCTGAAGCAAGAGCGCTGGGGCGGAGAGGGCAGGTATCTTTAGGAATGGACAATATATCAGGGAGGGCGTGACAGCAGAGATTTTTGGCACTGGGAAGCTTTGAGGAGAAGGACGGATGTGCAGAGAGGATTTTTAGGAGCCTTTTCTGTGGATAGTGCAGTGTAATCCTTACCTCCTCCCAGCAGTGTCCTTTAAGGAAAACAGGGCAGATTTGGGGAATGGCGAGTACTTGGTGTGGCTGGGCTCAGAGCCCTTCAAAGTGGCTCTGGGGGTTGAGGTTAAGCAGGTGGCCTGGGCAGCTGGTCTCCACATCACAACCTGTGCTTCTCCCGATAGATAGATATCCTTTGGTTAGAATGTACTTTTAGCAAAATGTATGCATACTCAATAATTTTATTTCACTGTTTAATCTTTTTAATATATTCCATTAGCTGATATTATTTCCCTTTTTTGCTTTTTATCTATAGTTTTGATTGTAGTACTGTTCTTTTATGATGCAATCCTACCGTTTATCTTGGCTGTCTTTTATTGTTCTCACATTTTAAGTGCGTGTGGTTAAACGCCTCAAATTTATTTTCCAGGGGCGCCTGGGTGGCACAGCTGTTAAGCGTCTGCCTTCGGCTCAGGGCGTGATCCTGGCATTATGGGATCGAGCCCCACATCAGGCTCCTCCACTATGAGCCTGCTTCTTCCTCTCCCACTTACCCTGCTTGTGTTCCCTCTCTCGCTGGCTGTCTGTCAAATAAATAAAATCTTTAAAAAAATTATTTTCCAGCATTTTTCAGTTTTGCTGGTATTCACAGCATGTTTTAAGCTAATGTTTACTTATGGCTTTTACTTTTTTACTTTTCCAAGACTGTTTTTGTCCTTTTGGCTTATTTCATCTTATTTCTGTCATCGATAGCTGTGCTGATGTCTGGCCTCATGTCAGACCTGCCCGTTCATTTTCCTGCAGTCCCTGGCAGTGCTGTGGGCAGAGCAGGTGGCCCTAAATCTTTGAGAGAGAGTGCCTGAATGCATGATTCATTCGTGTCTAGTCAATCACCGGGTCCTGGCCATTGTACTTCCTGAACGTTTTAAATCCAGCACTTTATCCTCCCTGCCACCGTGTCAGTATAGGCCACCACAATCTCTCACTTGGGTCCCCATACGGCCTCCTAACGGCTTCCTGTCCCCTCTTCCCTTCTCTCCAATCTGTTCGCCACCCTGCAGCACAGTGGTATTTTTAAAATGTAGAAAGAAAAAAAAAAATACAAACACACTCCCATTTATTTTTGGCTAATGAGTTAGGATATATAACATTTTTTTAAAAATCGCAAGAAGACACGCTTCTGATTTAAAAAAGATTCATGTTCGTTTAAAAAACATTTCCACTCCGGAAAATTTCAGGCCTAGATGAAACGAGAGAGAATAGTATAATGAACGCCCATGTTCCCATCCTCTGACTTCAGCCACTGTCAGCCATTCACCATTTCCTCATCAACCTCCCTTTCTGTTTTTGATTTTGTATTTTGCTTTAGTGGCAACATTTTTGTATTTTTGTCAGTGTGATGATTCTTAAACACAGATGTGTACTTGTCACTGGCCTGCTGAAAGCCTTTCTGTGTCACTTGAGATCTGCGGGCTCAGGCGCTAACACCACAGTCTACACCCACTGGCCTTGGCTTATCAGCAGTCTCCTCTGTTTCCCCTCATCTCCTCCTCACTCCCTTACGGTCCCACGGAAGCCCTTGCTTTCCTCGAACTACCATCCACTCTCTCTGCTGGTAGGCCTGCACCCCTTCATCTGGGGTGTCTAGTTTCTCCCACCCCACCCCATACCCCGTATGGCTCTTGTTTTCTTTTTATATCTGAGATCCAGGCTTCAAGGTCCCGAGCTCCAGGAAGCCATCCTGACTCTCCTTCTCTGACTCTTTCCCCTGCTACCTTTTCCTCCTGCTGGAGAATTAATTCCACTCTTTTATGATTGCCTGTTTACATATTTATTTCCCTCCCAGTCTCTGAGCTCCTTGAGGGTAGAATGTTGATCCCCACCCCCTCACTTTTCATTATAGGAAAGAATGAACGAAGACGTATTTGATCTTGTCTTCCAGGATGTTCTGGCTGCCTGGGATTGGGATGCTCTTGACACCTCTCCGTTACCCATTCGCTGCGCATGTCACCATTCATGGTCATTCACATGTCACTGTGCATTGTGGTCAGCTCAGCCTGGGACAACTTTGGTGAATAGTGAGGGCAAGTCAAGGCATCCGTGGACCCACCCTCTCTGCTTTCCTGCCAGATCAGGGACTTTCTAGGTCATGAGAGTCTGTGCAGCGGCCAAAATGTAGATCTGCTTTGTGCCAGTGCCCCATCCTTGCCCGGGGATCCAGGGCCTGGGGTATATCTGGGTCTGCATACGCTGGGGGTGATGGGCTCTTCATATAATTGTCCAAGGCTGCCCTCTGGAAGTCGATCAGCAAGCCTGACAAGCAGCGCTCGGGGCTCCATGGCATTGCTTTTTGTTAGAGGCATAAACGTCGGACTGCTTGCCTGTTCGGCCTTTGTGTAAGAATAGAGCATGTTTCTTCCGTGGGCTGTATCTTATCCATTCGCCTTGCACACATTTATATCTGGATGGATTAGATGAGCTCAGTGAATGGTCTCTCTGCTTCTTGAAGATAGGGCAGAGTTTTACACCCACACGTAATCTCTGAGAATATTATCCAAAAACTGGGTCATCTATTGTAAAGGAAATAAGGTAGTAATTACATTTAACTGAAGTCCCGTACTGGTGGTTTCATTTTAGAGGGAGTGCGGCGCCCTAATTACTTATTGGTGAGGTTACACTGGCTGTGGGGTTTTGTTTTTTTTTTTTCCCTGAAAGCGGTAGTGGTAGGTTGTATTTAATAAGTTAGATGATGATTTCTGGGCTTGAATTTTTAACTGGCAGAGTCTCACCTTCGAGGGCAAGTTCTGTTTCCTTGTGCCCTTTCCAGGTCCACCTGATGGAAGGCAGTTCCCCTGCACAGTTGTTCAGCTCCGCCACCCAGGGGTAGCTTTTGGCACAAGAACCGTGTAGACAGACAAGACCAGGCTAAGAAAAGAAAGCAGCAATCTGGGGTGGGTTCTTTGCACGTATGCAGTCAGTTGTCACAGCTGGTTGGGATATAAGTGATCCACTGTCTCCCCCACTTTTTATTTTCTGATTGGAAAGGGTACAGAGAAGCAAGGCCTGTGGAAATCCAGCCCACTAATCAGGTGGCAGGGCTGGTAGGAGAACCCAGGTGTCAGGACTCACATTAAGGGAACTGCCACTTGTCACCTTTCCGTAGGGGAGCCTGAGGTCTGGACAGCTGGGGACAGTGGGACTCCAGCTGGAATTGGGTGCCCAGGAAATGCTGCGTGAGTGCATGCTGAGTGACGGGGTTGGAACGGTTTGGCTGCACCCACCATATGTGGATTATATGGCCTTCTCACATTTCTTCTAGACTTGAGATCCATTTAGATCACTCAGAGTGACCAGCCATCCATTTAGATCACCTGGGCAGCAGTCCCAAAGTGCTTGTGGATTACCACTTGGTTTCCACCTGCCCTTTACTCAGAGGTCTTTGACCAGAGGCCTCCTCCCTTACCCCTTCCTCTCCTTCCCCCATCTTCCTCACCCCTCCCTCCCCCTTTCCTTCCTCACTTTTCCCTCTCCCTCCCTCATCTCTCCCTCTTCCTCCCTCAACTCTCCCTCATCCCCCCATCTCTCCCTCACCCCTCCCCTCCCTTACTCCTCCCTCCTCCCTTCCTCCCTCTCCCTTTGCTTATCCAGTCCAGACAAATCAACTAAGTAAAGACCATTAAACTTCCCAGGGGTGCCTGTTCTTGTTTTCCTGTGGCTTCTTCACTGAGGGCTACTGTCATTAGTGTTTGTGAGGAAAACCTACTGTTAAACCTATAGCTTGCTATGTTTCTTTTAAAAAAAATTTTTTTTATTTGTTCGGGGGGCTCACCAATATGGTTCATTGACTTTTTCTTAAGTACTTTTCCTACTGACTGACTCCTCCTCGATGAAGTGGTTCAGGGGACTGGGAAGCCAGCCCGGTGAAGTTGTTGTGTGTCTTTGTGCGGAAGTCGCCAGCTTTGCGGTGGGAACCTTGCCAAGGAGAATGACACCGGGGTTGTGCTTCAAAGCCCCATCTTGGCTTGGTGCATGTGAGGTTCTGGTAAAGCTGGACAATTTTTACGAGCAAGGAAAAAAATCATAAACAGCAAAATAATAGCTCAGCTCTAGAGATTCCTTAAAGAGCAAAGAAGGACCACAGAGCACATCTGAGCTGGTTAATAAGGAAGCCAAGTACAATGGGTCCGTATATAACCTGCTCCCACGTTCTATCAATATATAATTACCACATATTTTCCAGTCTGCCCCTGAGAGATGTGGCAGGTAAAATAGATTGAGAAGAAAATAATGGTGCTTGCTGCACAATATATTAGATTGATACCTGTTAATACTGGAGCGGGCTCCTTGCAGGATGATTGGAAAGCCCGGGATGCTCTCGGTACAGACCGAGGGACTGTTTAAGCTCTTTGTTCTTTTAAATACCTCTGTACACGTGGGTCTGTGTAGCATGCAGAGCATGGAAATTTATTGACTCCCTGTCTTAGGGGTTGGAGGTCTTATCAAACTCAACCAGGGGAAACCTAGGGGTTATGTGGAAAAACGGTTTGTCTCCACTTCCCTCCCCTGCCCCCAGTGCCAGAGGCATTGTTGCAGGTTTTATCTCCTCTGTTGGGGTTGGTGGGGGCCTTGGGAGGGGCCCTGTGGTGCTGGAGTTGGGGTCATGCATTTATCACCAGACCAAAACAGACTCCGAGCTGTTTTTCCCCATTTTCTTCTTTCCTTAAAAAAAGGTGCGGGGGGTGGGGGGCGCCTGAGTGGCTCAGTTGGTTGGGCCGTGATCCTGGGGTCCAGGGATAGAGCCCCACATGGGGCCCCTTACTCAGCCAGGAGTCCACTTCTCCCTCTGCCCTTCCCCCTTGCTTGTGCACTCTCTCTCTCTCTCTCAAATAAATAAAATCTTTAAAAAAAAAAGAATATTTGGAAAATGTAAATACACGAAATACAAGTATAGTCGCCAAAAATCTATTTTTTCTCTTGCATATGACCTTTTGGTCTCATAAAAATAGTAGACATATGTATTTTTATAATTACCATTAGTGTACACATACTTTCTGAAATTTTGATCTTTTCCCCCACGTGCTACGTGACATTTCCCCCCTGCTTTTACCCAGTTTTCACGCTAGTCATCTTAAATTAAGGCTACCTAACCTCTCATCATGATGGTAAGTCAGAATTTAAGTTAGCACAGATATGTCTCATGAGATGCCCAGCACAATGACTCCTGTTTATTAATTCATTTGTTTGTTTCTTCATTTATCAAACTAACACTTATCAGCCATGGGTTCTGTGCCAGCATTAGTAAGACATAGTTCTTGCCTTTAAGGAGTCCCCAGGCTAGAGACAGGCAAACTAAGGATGAGCATTAAAAGAAAACAGTTTTTATACTCACAATACTTCTGACACCAAATGTGTGAGCAGTTTTCCTACACCAATCAGTTTCGGACTCTCTGGACACCAACTGGGTTTCCTACAAATCAATTCTGACACTACCCGGAGTTAGCAGGGACCCCACAGGTTAAGGGCTCCATTCCACAAGACTGCCCCCCCTTCAGATGCCAATCACGCAGGAGAAAGGTCTCCTGCGCTTCTGACCCACTAGCTGTAAATTGAAGGTTCCCCCACTCCCGTTTTCAGGCTGGATAATTTGCTATAATTGCTCACAGAACTCCAGGAAACGCTTTACTTACACTTACCAGTTTATTATAAAGGATACAACTCAGGAAGAGTCAGTTGGAAGAGATGCACAGGGAGAGGTGTGTGGCAAGGACTTGGAATTTGGAGCCCCCGACCCTCTACTGGCATAGCACCTTCCCAGCACCTCAGTGTGTTCACCAACCTGGAAAGCTCTCTGAACCCCGTGGTTTAGAGTTTTTATCGAGGTTCCATTATGTAGGCACAGTTACTTAAATCGGCGTCCACTGGCTCCATCTTTAGCGCTTCTCCCTTCCCCCTTCCCTGGGGATGCGGCTGAAAGTGCCAACCTTCTCATCACCTGGTTGATTCCTCTGGCAAACAGCTCCCAGCTGCCAGGAGTCCCCTCATTAGCATGAACTCAGGTGTTTGAAAGGGGCTTATTATGAATAACAAAGACACAAGTCTTACTGCTACCACTCAGGAAATTTCAAAGTTTTCAGGAGTTCTGAACCAGGGACGGAGACCAAATCTGCTCTTTCTTACTGTGTCACAATATCACAGCCATCCGGGTAGATGGATAGACTTGAGGACAGCGCTCGGTACTCCCTGTAGGCTTGGGTCTGTGGTGTAAAGCGTGGAGGAATTCTCCCACCTGGAGTCCTCAGAGAAGGTCTGGGGTGCTCGAGCTGGGCCTTGGCAGCAAGCGGGGTTTCAGCACACACAGGTCAGGGCAGCCTGTGAAGAGTGAGCGTGGCTCACTCCCACTAGGGTGACTGTGTGCTTTGTGATGCAAACGGGGACGCTCCTGAGGTGAAGGGGGGACAGCGGGTGCAATCCACGCCGGTTCCTGGCAAACCGGATGTGTGGAATCCTCATCAGAACCGAGGTGTGCTAGAGCTGGAGGAAGGGCAGGGTCCTCTTGTAACGTGCAGCGTCAAGGCCGCTGCCCTCCTCCTGACTGGTCAGAGCAGCCTGGGAATATGCATTTTAACAAGTGCCAGGTGTTTCCCTTGCAGTTCACGGGCTACATTCTTTTTAAATTTAGGAGCCTATTTAAGACTTCTCACTGTGGAAATCCTTGAGAGTACATACAAAAGCAGAATAAAGAATCCCATATGTGTTCATTCGGCCCCAATAATTAGCAATACATTTTCGTAATGTTTCATCTTATCTCTGTATCCTTTTTTCTGTGTACAATCTTTTTTAAGTTAGAGTATTTTAAAGCAATTTTCAGACATTATTTCACCCATATCCAACATGGACTTCTTTTTTACACAACCGCAATACCATTATCACACCTAACAAAATTCATGATAATCTTTAACATCCTCTCACACTCCGCTGTTGAAATTTCCCTAATTGTCTCAAAAATGTCTCTTCAGAGTTGGTTTGTTAATATCCAATAAAGACTCTCACTGTTTTTGGTGGTAACGCTTAAGTCTGAGGCTTTTTTTTTCTTCCCCCCCTCCACGTTTTTACTGAAATTCCAGCTAGTTAACGTATAGTGCAATATGAGTTTCAGGTGTCGAGTTTAGTGATTCATCACTTGCATACAACACCTCGTGCTCAGAGACTTTTTATTTTTTATTTATTTTTTTAAAAGATTTTTTAATTTCTTTATTCGACAGAGATAGAGACAGCCAGCGAGAGAGGGAACACAAGCAGGGGCAGTGGGAGAGGAAGAAACAGGCTCATAGAGGAAGAGCCTGACGTGGGGCTCGATCCCATAACGCCAGGATCATGCCCTGAGCCGAAGGCAGATGCTTAACCGCTGTGCCACCCAGGCGCCCCCAGAGACTACTTTTTAAACCTGTTCTGTATACTTATGGAAGAAATGGGCCATGTGTCATGCGCAGTTGCACAGATCACATCTTGAGGAACACGAATTTGGACCTTCTTATCTAAGTTATCAATAGTCTTTATTTCTGGAGAACTCTCCCTTGGACTTGGGGAGCCCCTTGCACAGCCTGGCAGCCATCAGGGGTGAGAGGACTTCGCCATATGGCGAACATTCATTTCATTGTTTATTCATTTTTTTCATCAGATAGTATTCCAATGTGGCGTTCACCCTCCAGGTTCAACGATGTAAAAGAAAGTTCCTGTCTTCCAGGAGTGCCCAAGTGCCATCGAACTGGGTCAGTGAGGACAGTAAGGAGTCCTGGATGCTGGGTCTTACCCACACAGGGGAGAGCAAGAAGGTATGGAGAACTAGATATCCATTCCCCCATCTTTATGTATTTATTACCTTTTGACTTCATCGTGACTTTTAAAACCATTTAAAAATGTTTATGGAAATTAAAATAATACACAGCTGAGTCAGTAGAGAGTTGACATTTTTCCTCCTGTCCCTTTTCATCTCAACTTTGGAAGTCATTGATATCAGCTGTGTGGTGTGTGTCCTTGAGCCACGTCTTGTAAGCGGAGAGGGCCTTCTGCAGGTGGCCACGGGGCGTGAGGGCTTTGGGAGGTTCTGGCTGAGGAGGATTCCCTTGATCCTGGGGGCAGTGGGGAGCCCCTGAAGGACGCCGAGCTGGAAGGAGGCATGCTCAGATGTGTGCTGACAGACCTCTGTGGCCAAGTGTAGCCCAGGAGAGATAAGGAGCACCTGAGCTAGGCAAGTAGCTGTAGGAATGGAGAGGGGACACATGTGACCAAGGGGGTGAGGAGTGTCCTTTCCTTACTGGGCACTCTCATGCTGGCCATCACCTCCCCTTGAGACGTTGTGCTAACCACAGGCGTCCACTTAGTTTGCTCCCGCAGCCCTTGGATGGGTTGGCAGAGGTTACTTAGAAGCACTGCTCTCAGCAGGTTTCTCAGTGGGGTGCAGGCCCAGCAGGGCCCATGATTATTAATTAGTGACAAAGGGGCATGGAGGGGGGAGTGGCAGCTTGTATGTGCCACTCTTGGCCCAGCTGCGGTGAAGGATGGTGGGGGGAGGGCCAGGTAGCTTGTGATACTCCAAGAGCGGAGGCAGCAGCATCAGGGATAAAAGCACAAGCTTTGGAGTTGGAAATATCTGGGTTCGAATTCTGGCTTTACCACCTGCGTGATCTTGGACCAGTGAATGAACTCTTCTGACCTCCAGCTTGTGCGTCTGTGAAGTGGGATGGATGAAACCTGCCTCCTCCAACCCTCAGGATCGCAAAATGAGAGGATATGCCCAGGGCACTTAGCACAGTGCCCGGCATGTAGTGAGGCTGTGTGTTATGGCATTATCTCATGAGTCCCTCCCAAGGCTGTGAAGCAGGATGGTGTTGAGGTCTCATGGCCTCAGAAGGAGCCTGCCAAGTTGTTGAAGGTCAGGTAGCCAGGGGCAGCTGGGAATGGTTCCTGGATAATGCTAACTTTCCTCCTTTCTTACCCCCCCTGATTGGCTGTTGCCCTGCTTTTTTACTTTTTATTCCCTCCATTTGATCTTTGATGTGCGTTTTAATGAAATTTCACCCAGGGCAGGGCCTGGCTGCAAGGCTTGCATTTCATATTTGTCTGCCTGTCAATCCATCAGGCCCGACAGAGATGGACACCCACCATGGGTCCCATTTAGCCCTTGGCCTGTTATGATCTATGCCGTGGTGCCCGAAGGGACACCGTATTTATAGCATCATGTGTGTTTGTCTCCTGACTTAACCTTGAAATGATGGCTTTAACTTATTTCGTTGACCATGCCTGGGGAGCAGTTTGATGATTTTTCACATCCCTTTTCCACCCTGTTCCATTTCTCTGCAAATGATACCTCTCTGTCTCCAGGGAAGAACTCTATCCTCTCCATTCACTCACACCCTGATTGGAAACACAGCCTGTGGGGGTGGCAGGCTATCTGGGAGTAGATGTGCCAGCAGTTCCTGGTCTGTTTTTCCTGAAGCAATTATGTGTGCACGGAATTGGGGACAGGAGGAACCACTAAATTGCCATCTTTTTCCTTGGGAAGGAGGGGTGTCTGCCTGGTAATATTAAATCACTTGCTGTGGCTCCTTGCATGATTTTTTTTTTTTTTGGTGTTCAACCTTTTCTAGGCTATTACATCAGGGTCCTTGTTAGACCTGTCCACTTATATGTTAGGATTTGCTGGGACAGGGTTTGGTGGCCCAGATGTAGTTAAAGGGGAAGATGGAGGGGTTGCACAGCACATTGTTTAGTGGCCTCTTTCTTATATATATTTTTAAGATAATGTGTTGGTATGATGGTTGTTAAGACTATGTTGAAAACACCTTTGGGAAGCAGTGTGAAATAAGCAATTGAAGCATCAATGGGCAGATGGTCAGGTGAGAAAAAGGGTCATCTATGGGAGACACCATTTTTATGTGCTGATTCACCCCACCAACCAAGGGTGCAGGTGTTACTTGCTGCTGGCTCGTGCTCCCCGCCCACCCCTTTGCAAGTAACTGTTCCTTGGTGGTCTTTTACCCGTGTGTTTTTCTAAGTGTTGAGACCCGGTCAGCTGATTTTGCCTTTCCTTTCACAGAAGCTTGACTTGCACCTGACATTTTATGTAATCTTCATGTGCTGGAGATGTACTGATAGACAGGGGGAGGAAGGGCATGGGGGCTGGGAGAGGTGGGAGATCCAGCTCTGAGTATTGACAGTATGATGTGGTGGTCTGTGCACATGGGCCACTACGTTTTGGGATTATATGTTACACGGCAGTGGATAACTATTCCAACGTCGGTTGAATAAGAGGATTTTCAGTCTCAGCCACACACCACCCAAATTCCTTCCTTTTTCAAGGTTGGTTCTCCTTGGCAGTGGGGTGGGTAGTAGTGGTGCTCGATCAGTCAGGATAGGGTAGGTTATGCTGCGGTAACAAATAACTGCTACATTTAAGTGGTATAATAACAAAGGTTAATATCTTTTCTTGCTTAGGCTGTGGGCCCTTGTAGGTCACAGAGATGGCTCTGCTTTTATTGCAAGTACTCAGGGCCCCAAGCTGACCGAGAAGCTGTTGCCTAGAAATGTGTTGGTCGTCACGTCAGAGGGAAAGCATTCTTGAGGATCTTGTACTGGTAATTAAATGGTTCGGCTTAGAAGTGAAGGTGATCACAAAATGCTATCCCCAAATATACTACTTTGGCATGAGGATTATTTTGAGCTCAAGGCACTTGAGAAACCAAAATAGAGGAGGAATTCTCTGCCCTCTCCCTTCCTGCCTGAAAGCAGGCATGCATTTCCCTTTGTGAAGGTATCCGTCTTTTTCTTTTCAACTCCTGAAGAGAGTAACTTTTAATCACTGTAGATGACTCTTCACAACAGAGCTGGTACTGACTCAGTCTGCATAATGGCCTTACTAAAAACACCTCACCTTCAGTTAGTCTTCCCCATATCTTTACCTTATCACAATTTACTATCCCTAAAAGCCCAAACATCCTTTCCTTTGTCTTGTTACTTTTCTACAATCTCTCAGCCTTTGTTAAAATGGTATATATGCTCTCAAGCCCAGTTACTTTTTTGGGTCTTCACTTGTTTTCTGTGCAGCACCTATCTTTGGTCAGTTTAACTTGCAGTCTTCAGGTACTAAACATACGAGGGTAGAGAAAAAATCTTTTTCCTCCCCTGAAGAAGTGACACATATCACGTCACTGACTACAGCTAGTCATATGGCCACACCTTGTGCTCACAAGTTTTACTAAGTGTTTTTTATATGTCAAGCACTATAGCAATTGCTTGGTATAAATTGTCTCCTTTGTCTTACCAACAACCTTATGAAGTAGATATTATTATCATCTCTCCCATTTTACAAAGAGGGAAACTGAAATACACAGAGGTTAAGTAACTTGCTGAAGTTAAGACAGTACGTGGTGGAACCTGGACTCATACCCCAAGCTCCATCGTTGGAGCTCAAGTTCCCGCCACCACAATTTGCTGCCTCTCTGATCGGAGGTAGAGCCATGAGAGTAGAGCCATGAGAATCACCGAAGATGGTCTGAAAACATTGAATCTCAATAGATGTATGGGTCAGCATCACCAAGGAAACTCCTTGGTTTCTGTGCAAACTTGCTGAATTTGTATGGGTCAGCATCACCAAGGGAAGTCCTTGGTTTCTGTGCAGACTTGCTGAATTTTCTGCCCAGAGGCCTTCCAGCTTCACATATAAAGTGGTAAGGGGAGTGTGGTGGGTGCTGGGATGGCCATTATCAAATCCAAAAAATATTTTATGTTGCCAAACTTGAAACAACAGCCTATCACATTTATCTAGGGCCTACTATGCACCATGCTTATTCTAAGTCCATTACATTTATTTAGTCCTCATAACACTCCAGGGACGTGTAGGTGCTATTATTATTCCCATTTTACTGATAGGGAAATGGAGCTGCAGAAAGGATAGGATACTCGCCTAGGATCACATGACTGGTAGGTGGAGGGCCCAGCAAACCTTCTGGAAAGGTATGGCATTGAAGAGTGTTCAGTGGATTAAATCCAGTGAATGGATTTTATTTTCTTGCCTAACCCTGTAACATGGTGTCAGATGATTTTTTGGAGGGGGATCAGCTTTTTTATTAGATGTGTTTGCTAATTTTTTGCTAATTTTTTAATGTAGAGCCTGAGGTACCAGTAAGATGGACAAGGAGGAATTTGGAGATATGGAGGGAAGTAGCCATTGAAGAAGACTCAAATTTTTAATAAAGGACACCTATTCTAGTGTTGAGAGATGGAGTGTTTTGAACATTTGTTGTCAACAAATTTTTTTTTTTTTTGGGTCAACAAATGTTTTTAAGAACTTGAATACATATGGTTCTCTTACATGTGTTAAATGGCCCCTTTCCTATCTTATTTACTTTACTTTGCCCTACCCATTAGGAAGGGGTGTACTGGGCACTGCGCAACCACAGCTGCCTCACTGCCCGGTTATCCTGAATTCTTATTTGATGGCTTTGGAATTAATGAAGTTGTTTATTGAAACATTTCAGAATTAAATAAAACTTGCAAGTACATGACAAAGAACTGTTCTTGTCCTGAACCACTGATAGTAAAGACTCTTTGCCCATGAATACTTGAGTTTGTTTTTCTAAAACAAGAATATTCTATCAGTGGCTCTCAAAGTTGCATCAGTATTTCCTATTAATATGTTAGAGATGCAAATTCTTGAGCCCCATTCCAGGCCCCCTGAATCAGAAATTCTGGAATGGAGTTCAGCTATCAGTATCTTAACAAATCTTCTAGATGATTCTGACCAACATTCAAGATTATATACCACATATTTTGTAGAGTATCCTATATTACCTCATCACAACCATACAAATCAGGGAATTAATACTGGTACATTACCATGATCTACTCCTCGCAGTCCATTTACATTCTGCCAGTGTCCCCAATTTTCATGTCCCTTATAGCGAAAGGATGACACCCAGACTCTCCCATTGCATTTATTTGTCATGTTCATTTAAAATACCCTTCAACTGGGAGTAGTGCCTTAATCTCTTTTGGATTTTCATAATCTTGACACCTTTGGAGATGATAGGCCAGTTATTTTGTAAAGTGTTCCTTGATTTGCATTTGTCTGACATTGCCTCATGATGACTCAGATTATGGACTCTTGCCAGATATCCCAAATGTGATGCTGAGTTTTTCTCATTGCATCCCATTAAGTGGTGCACAATTTCAGTTTATTCTATATCTGATGATGTTTACTCTAGCTACTTGATTAAAGTGATGTCCATCAGACTTCTCCATTATAAAGTTATTTTTTCTTTGTAATTAATAAGTATTTTGTGAAGAAAAATTTTGAGATTAGTTAAATTCACTGCTCTTTTTCAAACCCTTTCTCTCTTTCTTTCCTCCCCCCTCATTCCTTCCTTCCTCTTTCTTTCTTTCTTTCTTTCTTTCTTTCTTTCTTTCTTTCTTTCTTTCTTTCTTTCTTTCTCTTTCTCTCTCTCTCTCTCTCTTTCTTTCTTCCTTTATTTCTCTCTCTCTCTCTCTCTCTCTCTCTCTCTCTCTCTCTCTCCCCATCCATCCATCCATCCATCCATCCATCCATTTGTATGGGTATGGGACTCATAGATTTCTATTTTATTAATGGATTATAATCTATTATTATCTTTATTATGATGATCAAATTATCTTAGATTGGGCCAGTGGAAGCCCTTTCAGGGTCACTTCTTTGTCCTTTTGACACATCCCCATCATTTGTTGAGCCCTTCCATGCTTTCTGGTATAAGATGTTCCAGGCTTATCTTATGTTTTCTTTGCCATGAGCCCTGGAATCAGCCATTTCTCTAAGGAACCCTAGTTTCGTTTTGTTTTCATTTTGCCTTTCCTTGCCTTTCCCTGCCTTGCCTTTTTTCTTTTCCTTTCTTTTCTTTTCTTTTCTTTTCTTTTCTTTTCTTTTCTTTTCTTTTCTTTTCTTTTCCTTTCCTTTCTTTCCTTTCCTTTCCTTTCCTTTCCTTTCCTTTCCTTTCCTTTCCTTTCCTTTCTCTTCTCTTCTCTTCTCTTCTCTTCTCTTCTCTTCTCTTCTCTTCTCTTCTTTTTTTTTTTTTTCTGTGGCAAATAGTATTTAGAAATCAAGATCCGGGTACTAGATGTGCTCATTACTCCTGGGATGTCACTACTTCCAGGCCTACTCACTACACAGACTAGGGATTGTGTGCGTGTGTGTGTGTGCATTTATACTTATGTTTGTTTTAATATCTAGCTATACATACTGAAAACCATGAGTACACATTGATATCTTCAGTTCTAGTCCAACACCTAATTTTATTCTAGTTCTCTCCCTTTCTGTATTTGTAGCTCCTAGCTCTGATGGTGAGAGATCTGATTCCCACTATCTTTACTTTTTTATATATTTGATCAGCTTCCCTGTCTATATGATCAATTTCCCCTCACCACTGCTACCCTACTGCCTACACAGACACCATCCCCATCCTCTTTGGACTTTGACATATGTGTCTATACTTGCTGCTGCTCTAGGATGCACAGATGCCCCTCACCCAATCTGGGCTGTGATCCCCTTGTGGGCCACTTTCCTATACAGATGATCTCTGTACCCAGCTCAGACTCTGATGCTTTGTGCTGGGCTGCCCCTCACAAGTATCCCTGGATGATCTTCTCGCTTAGCTATAGCTCTGACACCCTGTGCTGCTGTCCTTCTTGCCCTACTCAGGCTCTGAAATTACACACTGGGCTGGACCACCAACCCTTCTCCATCTCTTATGAATGCCTTGCTCCTGCACCTGGCTTTCAACAAACCATCTAGGACTGTTTCCCTCCATCTTTTCCATCCTCTTTTCCCTCCCCTCCACATAAAGTTGCTTTCCTTTCCCTGGTAAGGTTCCAATACCTCACTCTGGGCCAGTGCAAGTTCCTCCTTCACCCAGCACTTTTGGATTGAATTGTTCAGAAAGGAATGGGAAGGGGAAGAAGAAGAAAACACACTCAGGTTTAAATGTAGTTTTAAAATCAAGGTTTTTTTTTTTTATCCATAATGCCAGTAGATTTACTTTTAGCATTTGTTTAGGCAGGGTACAAAGGCATTTCCATTTTTCTAAAAAGATTTTATTTATTTATTTTAGAGAAAGAGAGTGTGAGTGCATGAGCCAGGGGAGGGGTAGAGGGAGAGGCAGAGAATCCCAAGCAAACTCTGCACTTAGTGTGGAGCCTGACACAGGCTCAATCTCGCTACTGTGAGATGATGACCTGAGCTGAAACCAAGAGTTGGACACTTAACTGACTGAAGACCCCAAGGCATTTCCATTTTATCATAAAGCTTATGAGCTATATACTTCCTTAAAATAATAATGTCTTTATTATATATATCAGATTTGTAGAGACATTCCAAATGTTTTTCCTGCTCAGGGAAGATTTGGCTAATACGATAGGATAGAAGCTTTTTTTTTTTTTTTGTCTCTGAGAATCTTTGATTTTAAAATCTGTACAGTATTATTACTGTCATTATTTTTGTTGTTGATGTCATAGTTGGATTGTATCTGTGTGTTTCCTGCATGCTTCTCACCCTCACTAGACTCACTACTATCTCTGACTTGTGTCTGGAGAGGTTTTCCCTTCCCCAGTGCTCGGATCTGTGGTCTTCGGTCACCACTTCAGAAGAGGCAGCCACTAAGAGCTTAAAATGCAAAAGAAGCTGCTTATAAAATTGTCTGATGAAAGAGTTAGATGCAAGATTTGGAAGCAGGCTTACTGAATGAATTTTCCCATTTTTATAAGTTATGACTGAAATGGGAGAGAAGCGTGAGTAATTTGAAGGACTGAGGGAAGAGGAAAGAGTGGGAAACCCTCAAGCCTGGTTTGGAGGAGGAGGGATGGCATGACAGGTGGAGAACACCAGGGAATCCTGGGTTTGCTTACTCAGCTATCCATCTTGTTGTTATCATCAATAACCAGTGGTTGGCTTCTTGTAACCATGAATGTCTGGGTCAAAGTGACACTTGTGTGGGCCGTGGAGTTTCAGTCCAGTCTCTTTCCCTGCTGCAACCATAACTTGCTGCTGGTCATGGGCCACTGTATACCTTTGGGGATAGAGACTAGGGAAAATTCAGTCCTTGGGGGGTAGACATGGTGGTATGAAGAGAAACCCTTGTCTCTTGATCAAGATGGGGGCCAAGTGGTGTTTGGACAGAACCAGTGGGAAATTGTCCCTTGGGCCAAGACAGTGGTGAACTTGGACTCCCTGTTATATTATTGCTATTGTAGTACATGTATATAGAAATTAAAATATTAGTACAGAATGGTGTAGCATGAGTAATAAGATTCCCCCAACCTAATTCTGTTAATGTTATGAAAGCATAATTCTAAATAATAAACATAAATAGATGGTCCCTAAATTATGTGGCTTGACTTACGATTCTTTTGGTTTACAATGCTGTGAGAGTGATATGCATTCAGTAGAAACTGCACTTTGAATTTTGAATTTTTATCTTTTCCTGAGCTACTGATATATGTGGTAAGATACTTTCTCACCGTGCTGGACAGCAGCAGCAAACCGCAGCTTCCAGTCTGCCATGATCACCAGGGTAAACAACTGACAGACTTAGAACCATTCTGTACCACACAGCCATTTTGTTTTTCAGTACAGTATTCAATAAATTGTATGAAATATTCAACACTTTATTATAAAACAGGCTTTGTGTTTGATGAGTTTGCCCAGCTGTACACTAACATGAGTATTCTGAGTATGTTTAAGGTAGGCTAGGCTAAACTATGGATGTTTGGTAGGTTAGGTATATTAAATGATTTTTGACATGATATTTTCAATTTATGATGGGTTTATTGGGACGTAACCCCACTGTAAGTCAAGGAAGATCTGTACCTCAATTCATTGATTTATCAACTTTAGGTTGTATTTATTGACACTTTAGTAAAAACAAATGAAGATGAAATTCACTTCTATTATCCTTTTAATCTGATCTTTCTTCCTCCTGATTTCTAAAATGAATTTTCTAATTTCTTTTTTTTTTTAATTTTATTTTATTATATTGTGTTAATCACCATACAGTATATCCCCAGATTCCGATGTAAAGTTTGATGCTTCATTAGTTGCGTATAACACCCAGTGCACCATGCAATACGTGCCCTCCTTACTACCCATCACCAGTCTATCCCATTCCCCCACCCCCTCCCCTCTGAAGTCTTCAGTTTGTTTCTCATAGTCCATAGTCTCTCATGTTTCATTCCCCCTTCTGATTACCCCCCTTTTCTTTATCCCTTTCTTCCCCTACCGATCATCCTAGTTCTTATGTTCCATAGATGAGAGAAATCATATGATAATTGTCTTTCTCTGCTTGACTTATTTCACTTAGCATTATCTCCTCCAGTGCCGTCCATGTTGCAGCAAATGTTGAGAATTCGTTCTTTCTGATAGCTGAGTAATATTCCATTGTATATATGGACCACAGCTTCTTAATCCAGTCATCTGTTGAAGGGCATCTCGGCTCCTTCCATGATTTGGCTATTGTGGACAATGCAGCTATGAACATTGGGGTGCATATGGCCCTTCTCTTTACTACGTCTGTATCTTTGGGGTAAACACCCAGTAGTGCAATGGCTGGGTCATAGGGTAGTTCAATTTTTAACTTTTTAAGGGACCTCCACACTGTTTTCCAGAGTGGCTGTACCAACTTGCATTCCCACCAACAATGTAGGAGGGATCCCCTTTCTCCACATCCTCTCCAACAATTGTTGTTTCTTGCCTTGTCTATCTTTGCCATTCTAACTGGCGTAAGGTGGTATCTCAGTGTGGTTTTGATTTGAATTTCCCTGATGGCTAATGATTTTGAACATTTTTTCATGTGTCTGTTAGCCATTTGTATGTCTTCATTGGAAAAGTGTCTGTTCATATCTTCTGCCCATTTTATGATTTGTTTATTTGTTTCTCGTGTATTGAGTTTGAGAAGTTCTTTGTAGATCTTGGATACCAGTCCTTTATCTGTGGTGTCCTTTGCAAATATATTCTCCCATTCCGTGGGCTGTCTCTTAGTTTTTTTGACTGTTTCCTTGGCTGTGCAGAAGCTCTTTATCCTGATAAAGTCCCATAAGTTCATTTTATCTTTTATTTCTCTTGCCTTTGGCGATGTGTCGTGAAAAAGGTTGCTCTGGCCGATGTCATAGAAGTTGTTGCCTATGTTCTCCTCTAGAATTTTGATGGATTCCTGTCTCACATTGAGGTCTTTCATCCATTTGGAGTTTATTTTTGTGTATGGTGTGAGAGAGTGGTCAAGTTTCATTCTTTTGCATGTAGCTGTCCAATTTTCCCAGCACCATTTATTGAAGAGACTGTCTTTTTTCCACCGGATGTTTTTTCCTGCTTTATCAAAGATTAGTTGCCCAAAGAGCCGAGGGTCCATTTCTGGGTTCTCTATTCTGTTCCATTGGTCGATGTGTCTGTTTTTGTGCCAGTACCATGCTGTCTTTGTGATCACAGCTTTGTAGTACAGCTCGAAATCCGGCATTGTGATGCCCCCAGCTTTGTTTTTCCTTTTCAACAGTTCCTTGGAGATTCGGGGCCTTTTCTGGTTCCATACAAATTTAAGGACTATTTGTTCCAGTTCTTTGAAAAATGTCCTCGGTATTTTGATCGGGATAGCATTGAAAGTGTAGATTGCTCTGGGTAGTATGGACATTTTAACTATGTTAATTCTTCCAATCCATGAGCATGGAATATTTTTCCATCTTTTTATGTCTTCCTCAATATCTTTCAAAAGTGATCTATAGTTTCTAGGATATAGGTCCTTTACGTCTCTGGTTAAGTTAATTCCAAGGTAACGTATGGTTTTTGGTGTTATTGTAAATGGGATGGATTCCCTAATTTCTCTTTCTTCAGTCTCGTTATTCGTGTATAGAAATGCAACTGATTTCTGGGCATTGATTTTGTATCCTGCCACCTTACTGAATTGTTCTATAACTTCTAATAGTTTGGGAGTGGATTCCTTTGGGTTTTCCATATAGAGTATCATGTCATCTGCAAAGAGAGACAGTTTGACTTCTTCTTTGCCGATTTGGATACCTTTGATCCCTTTTTGTCTTCTGATTGCTGTTGCAAGGACTTCTAGTACTATGTTGAATAATAGTGGCGAGAGTGGGCATCCTTGTCGTGTTCCTGATCTTAAGGGAAAGGCTTCCAGCTTTTCCCCATTGAGAATAATGCTTGCAGTAGGCTTTTCATAGATGGCTTTTATGAGATTGAGAAATGTACCCTCTATTCCTACACTCTGAAGGGTTTTAATCAGGAAAGGATGCTGTATTTTGTCAAATGCTTTTTCTGCATCAATTGAGAGGATCATATGGTTCTTGAGTCTTTTCTTGTTGATATGATGTATCACATTGATTGATTTGCGAGTGTTGAACCATGCTTGCATCCCAGGTATGAATCCCACTTGGTCATGATGGATAATCCTTTTAATGTACTGTTGGATTCTATTAGCAAGGATCTTGTTGAGGATTTTGGCATCCATATTCATTAGAGAAATCGGTCTGTAATTCTCCTTTTTGAGGGGGTCTTTGCCTGGTTTGGGGATCAAGGTAATATTAGCCTCATAGAATGAGTTTGGTAGCTTTCCTTCTGTTTCTATTTTTTGAAATAGCTTTAGGAGAATAGGTATTATTTCTTCTTTGAATGTTTGGTAGAATTCCCCAGGAAAACCGTCTGGGCCTGGAGTTTTATTATTTGGAAGGTTGTTTATCACTGACTCAATTTCTTCATAGTTAATTGGCCTATTTAAGAAATCTATTTCTTCCTGTTTCAGTCTTGGTAGTTTATAGGTTTCCAGGAAGGCCTCCATCTCTTCCAGATTGTTTAGTTTTTTGGCATATAGCTGTTGATAAAAGTTTCTAATAATCCTTGCAATTTCAATGGTGCTGGTCGTGACCTCTCCCTTTTCAGTCATAATTTTAATAATCTCAGTCCTTTCTCTTTGTTTTTGGACAAGTTTTGCCAGTGGTCTGTCAATTTTATGGATTCTCTCAAAGAACCAGCTTCTAGTCCTGTTGATCTGCTGTACTGTGCTCCTGGTTTCTAATTCATTGATTTCTGCTCTAATCTTGGTCAACTCCTTCCTTGTCAGTGGGTTAGGCCTGTCCCTCTGTTGCTGTTCCAGTTTCTTGAGGTGAGAATATAGAAACTGCATTTTAGATTTTTCTATTCTTTTGAGTGAGGCTTGGATGGCTATGTATTTCCCCCTTAGGACTGCCTTTGCAGTATCCCATAGGTTTTGGACCGTTGTGTATTCATTCTCGTTGGTCTCCATAAATTGTTTAATTTGTTTTTTGATTTCCTGGTTTATCGAGTCATTCTTGAGCAGGATGGTTCTTAGCCTCCAAGTGTTTGAGTTTCTTCCAGGTTTTTCCTTGTGGTTGAGTTCCAATTTCAGAGCGTTGTGGTCTGAGAATATGCAGGGGATAATTTCAATCTTTTGGTATTGGCTGAGACCTGTTTTGTGTCCCAGAGCATGATCTATTCTTGAGAATGTTCCATGGGCATTTGAATAGAATGAGTATTCTTTGGTTCTGGGGTGTAGTGTTCTATATATATCTATGAGGTCCAACTCGTCGAGTATGGCATTCAAAGCCTTTGATTCTTTGCTTAGTTTTTGCCAGGGTGTTCTGTCTATTTCTGATAGTGGGGTGTTGAGGTCCCCTACTATTACTGTGTTCTTATCTATATGTCTCTTTATTTTGGTTAAGAGTTGGCTTGTGTATCTTGCTGCTCCCCTGTTGGGGGCATATATATTAATAATTGTCATATCCACTTGTTGAATACTTCCTTTAAGAATAATATAGTGCCCTTCTGTATCTCTCTCTATGGCCTCTAGTTTAAAATCCAGTCTATCTGATATGAGAATTGCTACTCCAGCTTTCTTTTGAGGTCCATTTGCGTGGAAGATGGTACTCCATCCCCTTACTCTAAGTCTGAATGCATCTTTGGGTTCAAAATGAGTCTCTTGTAGACAGCAAATGGATGGGTCATGTCTTTTTATCCAATCTGCAACCCTGTGGCGTTTTATGGGAGAGTTTAAGCCATTTAGATTGATAGAGATTATTGACAGATATGATTTTAATGATGCCATTTCTCTTTAAAGTCTTTGTATCGGTTGTGACTTGCTGCTCTGTATCACTCTTGGGGCCTTTTTACCTTTATAGAGCCCCCCTTAATATCTCCTGTAGGGCTGGTTTCGTGGTTACGAAATTGGTTAATGATTGGCGATTTTGGAACGTCTTTATTTCTCCATCAATTCTGAATGACAGCTTTGCTGGATAAAGGATCCTTGGCTGCATGTTTTTCTCTGAAAGAGCTTTAAAAATGCCCCCCCAAGCCTTTCTCTCATTCCAGGTCTCTGTAGACAGGTCTGACGTAATCCTGATACCTTTGCCTTGGTACGTGAGAAATTTCTTTGCCCTGGCCGCTTTCAATACTGTATCCTTGGATCTAATATTTGCGAATTGCACTATGACATGCCGTGGCGTAGGTTTGTCCTGGTTGAGCTTGGATGGGGTCCTCTCTGCCTCTTGGACACGAATGCTTGTTTCCCTTGCTAGATTAGGGAAGTTTTCAGCTACAATTTGTTCAAATATCTCTTCTAGACCTCTGTTTTTCTCCACCCCTTCAGGGATGCCGATGATTCTGACATTGGATCGTTTCATAGAGTCAGTAATCTCCCGTAATCTACATTCGTGGGCGTGGATTTTTTTAAGACCAGCTTCTATTTTCGTTTTTTCTTCTACTAACCCATCCTCCAATTCGCTAACGCGTTCCTCTGCCTCGGTGACCCTGGCCGTCAGAGCCTCTAGTTTTGACTGCATTTGGCTCATAGAATTTTTAATTTCTGTCAGATTCGCTCTCATTTCTGCCCTTAGGGATTCTATATTCTCAGCAACGCTTTCTCTGATGCTTTTTTCAAGTTTACTCATCATCTTGACCATTGTTGCTCTGAATTCCATTTCTGATAATTGGGATACATCCATATGTATTAATTCTGTGGCCGAGGCCAATTCTGTGGCAGAGGCCACAGACTCATTATCTTTTCTTTGCTGGGGGGGACTTCTCCTTCTCGTCATTCTGATGAAGAGAGATTGCAGGGTTGTCCAGAGCCCAAGTGTTGACTGGGACCCAGGCCGTGCGCCCTTGTTTTATAGAGATCTTAGGGATGTGGGCTTCTTCCTTAAAGAGTTTATTTATTTATTTGAGAGAGAGAGAGACAGTCAGCAAGAAAGGGAACCCAAGCAGAGGAGTGGGAGAGGAAGAAGCAGGTTCCCGGTGGAGAAGCCCGATGAAGGACTCCTTACGGAGCGTTGTGATCACACCCTAATCCGAAGACAGGTGCTTGGTGACTGCGCCACTCAGGCGCTCCGGGTTGTGGGCTTCTTGATTTTTCAGCCTGCCTTCTGGGGGAGGGGCCTGCCTGCAGGTACTCAGAAAACCCTGTTTGGGTAGAGTCTCTGTGTCCCTTGCGAGGGGGGATGGGGATGGGCACCCTGTGAGCCGGTATTTCCGGGCTTTTGTTCTCTGGCGGCTTTCCCTGGCGGTTTGCTATGCCTCTTCTGAGAGAGCAGCAGCGGCTGAAATTCAGCCTCTGTCTCAGAACAGAGGGATCGCGGATCGTTCTCCACTGATGTTCTGGCCACTTTAACTCTGTTTCTGTTGGTGCTGCTCAACCCTGCAGCATCCCGGGCTGTGCGCCCCACACCCGGCGTCCCAGCCCTCACTTCCAGGGCCGGCACGTCTCTGTCCTTTGTGTTTCCAACCCCGCCCGCCGCCAGCCGCCCCGCGCGGGCTCCCGGAGCTCCCCGTCTCAGTCTGGTGTCTCACGGGTGCTGACCGCGAGTCCGCCTGCTCCCCCGTGCAGGTGGCCCTCCAGCCGCCAGCCGCCCCGCGGACGCTCCCGGAGCTCCCGGTCTCAGCCTCGATCCAGTGAGCACACCGGAGCTCCGGAGCTCCGTGAGATGCTTGGTGGTGCACGCTCCCGGCTCACGGACTCAGTCTGCCGTTTCCAGAGTGCGGGTCCGCGGTCCGCCCGCTCCCCGGTGCAGGTGGCCCGCCAGCCGCCCTGCGCGCGCGCTCCTGGAGCTCGCGTTCTAAGTCTGTTGTCTCGCGGGTGCCGTCCGCGAGTCCGCCTGCTCCCCCGTGCAGGTGGCCCGCCAACCGCCAGCCGTCCCGCGTGCGCTCCCGGAGCTCCCTTCTCAGCCTGCTGTCTCAAGCGTGCGGGTCCGCGGTCTGTCCGCTCCCCCTTGTAGGTGGCTACCGCTTCCCGGCGCCCTGACACGGCGGCTCCCTCCCCCTTCTGTTTAGCTTCCGATATCTGTGCGCGGTTTCACGGCTCCCCGCTTCGTACCTCGATACTCAGCGCTGGAGATGTTCATTTGTAGAGATCCAGATGTATCTTCCTGCGTCTCAGGCTGATTCCGTGGATATTCCTGCTGGTCTGGTACCTATCCAGCTCAACTCAGGGGACCGGCTGAAAAAGGTGTCCCCTACTCCTCCGCCATCTTAACCTCCCTCCTCGAATTTTCTAATTTCTAATCTGTATGAGATATTTAGTGCCTCAACACTTTGTATTGTATTTTCTCCATCTACCTCCTAGCTGGTCAACCATCCCAGTACATTTTTATTGATAAGGTTTTGTAGCATTTATATTACATTTTAATTAAGTAAAACATCAAGATTCAGTAGCATCTGTAATATTTATTGTAGGACTACTTTGTATTATTACACCTTTAGAAAAGGATATGTAATATATCACTAAACTTGGGCCAAAGGAAGATACTCCAAGTTTCAAGGATTCTTTTAAAAATTATGCATATTTGGAATTCAGCTTTCTAAGAACATGTATTTGCTTTACTGAAAGTTTATAATTGCCTTCATTTTTTTTTTTCCTTGTTGACTGGACGAACATATGCCTTCTTCACCATATACCTAAACTCATTCAGCTTTTTAAAGCAAACCACTTGTTGAATTCCCTAATGTTTTTCTAGGCCTGCCTGCTGCACAGATGTCAGCCTGGGATTACTTTTCATTGTATTTTAAGTTAATTATACTGTTTCTAGGATCCTATATCTTACTTTAAATTTTTTCCATGCTTCATCTTAGTGGAGTATACTCAAAATACGTTCTTCAGAAAGCGTTTATAAAAGTTAAGCTTTCTAAGTTAAAATATGTCTGAAAAATGTCTTTTATTTTGCTCTTGAACTTGATTGATGGTTTGGCTTGGTATAGAATGCTACGTTCAAAATTGTTTTTCTTTCTGAACTTTGAAAGCGTTGTTTCATTGTTTTCTAGTATCCAAGATAGCTGTAAGATATTTTAAATTTAAAAAAATATATCTATTGCAGGTAAACTATTTCCCCTCATTCTGGATCTTGCATTTATATTTAATGTTCTTAAACATGAGGAGGGTTGTGAGAGCTTGAGTGTTTCATCAGTTTCGCGAAATTTTCTTTATTTCTGTGATTAATTTACTCCTTGAATATTTTTGTTTTCCTTTCTGTAGCTTCTGTTGGATATATGTTGCCCTCTTGGACCAGTCCTCTCTTATCCTTTCCTCCCCCCTCCCAGCTTTATTGAGATAGAATTGGCAAAAAAAAAATTGTATATATTTAAGGTGTATAACAACATGATAGTTTGATATATGTATACATTGTGAAATGATTACCAAATTTCAAGTATACAGTGATGTCACCATGCTATACATTAGGGCTCTAGAACTTATTCATCTTAACCACTGAAAGTTTGTACACTTTGACCAACCTCTTCCAAACCCCTCTCCCCCACTTTCTAACTGGTAACTACAGTTCTATTCTCTTTCTTCTTTAGATTTCACATATAAGTAGGATCATATAGTATTCCAGTGTGTGCATGTGTGTGTGTGTATCACATTTTCTTTATCCATTCATCCATCGTTGATGGACACTTAGGTTGTTTCAAATCTGGCTATTGTGAATAATGCTACAATGAACATATGGGTGCAGATACCTTTTGAGATACCAATTTAATTTTCTTCAGATATATATCCAGTAGTGGGATTGCTGGATCATATGGTCGTTCTATGTTTAATTTTTTGAGGAACCTCCATACTCTTTTCCATAAGGGCTGTACCAACTTATATTTCCACCAACAGTGCAAAAGAATTCCCTTTTCTTCATGCCTTTGAGAACACTTGCTATCTCTTGTCTTTTTGATAATAGCCATTTTAATAGGTGTGAGGTAATAGTTCATTGTGGTTTTGATTTGTACCTCCCTGCTGATTAGTGATGTTGAGCACCTTTTCATGTACCTCATGGCCATCTGTATATGTTCTTTGGGAAAATGTCTATTCAGGTCTTTGGCCCATTTTTTAAGTTGAATTATTTGGTGGGGTTTTTTTTGTTTGTTTTTTTGTTTGTTTTGTTTGTTTGCTTTTGGGTTTTTTTGCTACTGAGTTGTATAAGTTTTGTAATATATTTCGGATATTTAATCCTTATCAGATATATGGTCTGCAAATACTTTCTCCCATTTCAAAAGTTGGATTTTCATTTTGTTGTTTCCTTTGATGTGCAGAAACTTTTTAGTTGGATGCAGTACCACTTTTTTTTTTCTTTGTTGCTTGTGCTTTTGGTGTCATAGTAAAAAAAAAAAAATCATTGCCAAGACCAATGTCAAGGAGCTTTTTCCCTATGTTGTCTTCTTGAAGTTTTATGGTTTCAGGCTTATGTTTAAGTCTTTAATCCAGTTTGAGTTGATTTTTGCATGTGGTGTAAGATAAGGGTCCAATTTTATTCTTTTGTGTTTGGATGTCCGGTTTTCCCAGCACCATTTCTTGAAGAGACTATCCTTTCCCCATTGTGTATTCTTGGCACCTTTGTCATAGATTAAGTTGACCATGTGTATGTAGCTTTATTTCTGGGTTTTCAAATCTGTACCATTGGTCTGTGCACCAGTTTTTATGCCAGAAGCATACTGTTTTGAATACTTAAGCTTTGTAACATGGTCTGAAATCAGTAAGTGTGATACCTCCGGCTTTTGTTCTATTTTCTCATGATTGCTTTGGCTATTCAGGGTCTTTTGTGGTTCCATACATTTTATAAAAAATTTCTGTGAAAAATGCCATTGGAATTTGATAAAGAGATTGCAGTGAATCTGTAGATTGTTTTAGGTAATGTGGTCAGCTTTACAACATTAATTCTTTCATTCCGAGAACAAATGGGATACCTTTTCAATTATATGTGTCTTCTTCAGTGATTTTAATTAGTGTCTTATAGTTTTCAGTGTGCAGGTCTTTCACCTCTTGATTAGATCTATTCCTAAGCATTTTATTCTTTTGATGCCATTGTAAATGAGATTGTTTTCTTTACTGTTAGTAGATACAAATGCAACTGTTTTTTCTATATTGATTTTGTATCCTGCAACTTTACTAAATTCATTTATTCTAACAGTTTCTTGGTGGAATCTTAACAGTTTCTTATCTATAAGATCATGTCATCTGCAAAGAGAGAAGATTTTACTTCTTCCTTTTCAGTTTGGATGCTTTTGATTTCTTTTTCTTGCCTAATTGCTCTGCCTAGGACTTTCAGTACTATGTTGAATAGGAGTGGTGAGAGTGCACATCCTTGTCTTGTTCTTGATCTTAGAGGAAAAGCTTTCAGCCTTTCATCATTGAGTATGATATTAGCTCTGGGTTTGTCATATATTGTGTGGAGGTATGTTCCTTCTAGACTCAATTTGTGCAAGTTGTTATTGTGAAAGAATGTTGAATTTTGTCAAATTCTTTTTGTGCATCTATTGATATGATTTTTATCCTTAATCTTGTTAAGAGAACGCATTTATGATTTGCATATGTCGAACCATCCTTACGGCTAAGGGATAAATCCTACTTGATCATGGTGTATGATCCTTTTCCTATGGTGTTGAATTCAGCTTGCTAGTATTTTGGTGAGGATATTTTTAACTATATTCTTCAGAGATATTGGCTTGTCATTTTCTTTTCATGTAGTATCCTTATCTGGCTTTAGTATGAGGGTGATACTGGCCTCATAAAATGAGATTGAAAGCTTTCCCTTCTCTTCAATTTTTGGAAGAGTTTGAGGATTGGCATTATTTTTTTTTTAATGTTTGGTAGAATTTACCCGTGAAGCCATTTGATCGTTGCCTTATTTATTTATTTATTTATTTTTTGGGAGGTTTTTGATTACTCATTCAATCTCCTTGTCACTACTCTGTTCTGACTTTCTATTTTTTCATGATTGATTCTTAGTTGGTTGTATGTTTCTGGAAAGTTTTCCATTTTTCCTAGGTTGTCCATTTTTTGGTGTATAGTATTTCATAGTAGTCTCTTATGGTTCTTTGTATTTCGGTGGTGTCAGTTGTAATGTCTCTTCTTTCATTTATAATTTCATTTACTTGAGTCTTCTCTCTTTTTTCTTTGTCAGTCTAGCTAAAGGTTTATCAATTTTGTTTATCTTTTCAAAAAGACAACTCTTAGTTTCATTGATTTTTTTCTATTGTCTTTCTAGTCTATTTCATTTATTTCTGCTGTAATCTTTGTTATTTCTTTCTTTTTGCTAACTTAGTCTTTTTTCTTATTTTTCTGGGTTCTTGGGGTATAATGGCAGATTGTTTATTTGAAATCTTTCTCTTTTCTTAATGTGCACATTTTTGTTATAAACTTTTCTCTTTAAAATTATTTTATTTTCATATTTAAAAATTCCAGTAAAATTAACATACAGTGTTATATTAGTTTCAGGTATACAATAGATTAATTCAACAATTCTGTACTCAGTGCTCATGATGATAAGTGTACTCTTAATCCCCTTCACCTATTTTACTCACCCTCCCACCCCACCTAACCTTTTGGCAACCACTGGTTCTCCATATTTAAGAGTCTTTTTTTTTTTTTTTGTCTTTTCTCGGTTTGTTTTGTTTCTTGAATTCCATATATGAGTGAAATCATATGGTATTTGCCTTTCTCTGACTGACTAATTTTACTTAGTGTTATGCCCTCCAGACCCATCCATGTTCTGCAAATGGCAAGATGTCATTCTTTTTTCTGGCTATTATTTCATTGCATATATATATACACCACATCTTTGTTATCCATTCATGAGTCTATGGACACTTGGGTTACTTCCATACCTTGGCTATTGTAAATAATGCTGCAATAAACCTATGGGTGCATATAGCTTTTTGAATTAATGTTTTTGTTTTCTTTGGGTAAACACCTAGTAGTGGAATTACTGGATCATATGGTCATTTTATTTTTAATTTTTTGAGGAATCTCCATACTGTCTTCCATAGTGGCTGTACCAATTTGCATTCCCACCAACAGTGCATAAGGCTTCCTTTTCCTCCATCTTTGTCAACACTTGTTGTTTCTTGTGTTTTTGATTTTAACCATTCTAAATGGTCTGAGGTGATATTTCATTGTGGTTTTGATTTCCGTATCCCTAATAATCAGTGATTTTGAACATTTTTTATGTGTTTGTTTGCCATCTGTATGTCTTCTATGGAAAAATGTCTATTCAGGTCCTCTGCCTATTTTTAAATTGGATTATTTGTTTTTTTTGGTGTTCAGTGGTATAAGTTCTTTAATAGATTTGTATATTAACCCCTTATTAACCCTTTATATATCATTCACAAATATATCCTCCATTTAGTGGGTTCTCTTTTTGTTTTGTTGATGGTTTCCTTTGCTGTGCAGAAGCCTTTTATTTTGATTTAGTCCTAACAGTTTATTTTTTCTGTTGTTTCCCTTGCCTGAGGAGACATGTAGAAAAATTTTTTTTATGGTCCACGCCAAAGAAATTACTGTCTATGTTCTCTTTTAGGAATTTTATAGTTTCAGATCTCACATTTAATTCTTTAATCCATTTGGGGTTTATTTTAGTGTGTGATATTTGAAAGTGGTCCAGTTTCATTCTTTTCCATGTTGCTGTCGGGTTTTCCCAATACCATTTGTTGAAGAAACTGTCTTTTTGCTACTGTATATTTTTGCCTCCTTTGTCATATATTAATTGACCATATAAACATGGGTTTATTTCTGGGCCTCCATTGTGTTCTGTTGATCTATGTGTCTATTTTTGTCCAACACCATATTATTTTGATTACTGCAGCTTTGTAGTATACCTTGGAATCTGGGGTTGTGATACCTCATATTTTCTTCCTTTTTGAGATTGCTTTGGCTCTTCAGGGTATTTTGTGGTTCATATAAATTTGAGAATTATTTGTTCTTGTTCAGTGCAAAATGCTGTTGCTGTTGCTAGTTTAGATAAAAGGGGAAATATATGGCTGCCTCAGAAGATGACACCCATGTTTCAAAGATCTGGTTGGCACTGACCTTATGTTGAAAACTAGGGGCAGATAATGTAGAAGGAGGGAAAAAGATCTTCCAACATTCTTAACTCTTTCTCTCTTTGGTGTTGGTGGGCCGGTTTTTAATATGGGTACATTCTTGTGGTGGTATCTTAACTCTTGGTTTTGATTTTAATGTTGGGTGTCTATGTTGGAATATCTTAATAGTTATTTCCATGAAAACATGGGCAAGGCCATTTTCACTAGAAGCTCCTTTGTGTGTGTGTGTGTGTGTGCGTGTGCTATGATTTGGTGATTTATGGTGGCCGTACTTCAATATTTGACATTAGAGCAATTTCTGGAAAAACCTAGGATACAGGGCTATGAAATATATTAGGGCTTTCTCTTGCCTAAGTGAAGCAGCTGTTAACCTGTTCTTAGCTTCTCCCTGCCAGGTAGGTTGAGGTAACCCAACATATCTATTATTTGTTCAGACTATTGTTTTTGTGATGGACTGTAGAGAGGTATAGTTGAAATAGAAGATCTATTTCTTACATTGGAGAACTTTTTATGTCTTTTGGGAAACAAGATAACATATTTAGAAGAAATCAAAACCAACTGTGGGACCCTTGGCATGTGCTTACCTTCTCCAAATCTGCATTTCTTCATGTAAAATGTGTATAGTGTGGTGGGTGTAGGAGCTGGAGAATAGCAATACCTTCCTTGGAAAAAAATACAAATGTAAGTAAAGGACCTATGTTTTTCATGTAATAGGTGCTCAACTACTGTTATTTTTCTTTCCCTTAAAAAGGGGATCTAAAAATGAGAAGCTAGAACTCCAACCAAGTGATCATTTTCAGTGTGACTCACGCATACTACCCTCTCTCCTAAAAGGCAAGTGTTCTGAAATGAAGAAGGCATAACTGAAATCATCTGGGAGTGGGTTTTACTATGAATTCTTGTCTGTGTGGGAAGATTGCTGATTATCTCTAAATCTGTGAGGAATCTAATATATTACACATGTGTGGGTTGTAATTCTCACTCGATTAATTCTTTGTCAAGTTATGTTTTAGAAGTACAGTAAAGTACCTGTTTTCTAAGGGTACATTTACCAAGTATGTCTGTTTGTACACACGTGCACGCATGCGTGCACACACGCACGTGCGCATACATGCACACACACACACACTGCACCACAGTTTTTATGTTTTGATGATTTGAAGGCTTACATAAATTTTTGCTATAACGTTTATCTTCCAGCCTTCCAAGTATCATTTTTATGTTTTGACTAAGCATAAACTACTATGGCCTCTTTGGGTAAGAATTATAAACTGCCTAGAAGCAAATTTAAAAAATGATTTTGATTCTTCCTGCTCCTTTAAGACCCTTCCCTGGGGCTGAACATCCTTCCACATGTTTCCATATCATTCTGTGTATACATCTATTATTTCACCTCCAAATCATATTTAATTATTTATGCATCTATTTCCCCCTATAGTTTGTACACTCCTTGAGAACAGGGACTATGTTATGCATTTCCATATTTCTACCATCCCGCATAATACCTGATCAAGGCAGACACTTACTGTTTGTTGAGTTAAATTGAGCCCTGCTCTTACATTGAATTAGTGATCTCAGCTTTCTCTCCTTTTGGGCTGATGTTCAAGAGGATTATCACTACTCTGTACACACAAAGCTGAAACCTTGAGTATACATCAAGTGTCTCCAGCAATCTTGGGAGTGCTGGAAATGCCTTTTAGAATGTCCCCTAAATCATTCAGATTGATAACATCATTTTTTTCCCTCTCAGACCCTCCAGAAGAGCTACTGAGTATATGGATTCACCTTGTCTCCAGAAGATCACATTTCGGAATTTCAGGATCATGACGTTGGCATAGTCTGCATTGTCTGCATTATGACTTCTCAGTAATGAAACCCCACCGGACAAACTGCAGGCCAGAACTACCATCCTCAGCTCTGCCCTCTTGCTACCAGTTTTTCGGTGAGGTTCTTGAGTCTTGACACGAGGAAGATTTGAGATGATTTGATTCTCCTTGCAGAATAGAAGGGGATTTTGACAAGGTTGAGTATGAGCTCATGTTTGGAGACAGAATCATGAGGAATGATTTCTAAGTGACTGGCTTGAGATGGTCTGAGATTAGAATCTTGTTTTTAGCAAAAGGGCTAAGGCTATAAAAAGCCATCTGTGATAAGGCAATTTTTCCATTGTTCTCTTTCAACATAAAGCAAATATTAAACCTGCAAAGTTGAGCAAAAAGAATCGAACAAAAAACCAAACCCCCCCAGCAATCCATGTTTTGAATGCACAAAAGTTAGACATAATGGAATTCAGTGTCAGCTAAGAAATAACTTGTTTTGTCAACATCTGAAGTAAGAAGGCCAGCAAAATAGAATTCAACTTTGCAGTGTCTAGTAAATGTGTTAGAGGAATTTACTACTGAACTGTAGGTAGGAACATCCATAAATCCCAGCCTCCCAGCCTTTTCAACCCTATATTGACTAAATAGACTCAACTCAGAGAAATGAGGCAGTTCCGTCTGGGAATGCAATTTAGGGAGAGAGCCAGTATAGTCCGCGAGACAAGGATTATTTACTGCATGCCATTGTACACACAATGAAATCACAATTGATCAAGGGGGAGAAATTCTATCAATAACTCAAATTAAGATGCAGGAAAGGGTAAAGGTCAGACAGCAAGAGGAAATGATCCTTCTTTGCTGGAGAACATTGGGATTTAATAAACAGCAAAATAAAAATTTCAGACCATTGTAATGAGCATGGTATGGGGTGAAGAATGAGGTATCCCCAGACCCCTGTGACATACATTAGAAGAATCAGTCCTATGCTGGTGAGATCTGATATCTGTAGGTGCATTTTTCAAGACAGACCCCCAAACCAGAAAAGCAAGGCATGGCCATGGCCAGAGAGATGGACCGACATGGCCGAAGAAAGACTTCTTGTAAGAGAAAGGACTGTTGTCATAGATTTAAAGGAAAAGGGGACTCAGCGATTCAGAATTTGTTTGGTTTACCCATGTGTGCAAGAGATAAAGACAGAACATCTGGGAGCCTTTAGCTATTCAGCCTCCTTGGAAGAGTCTGCTCTGTCATGGGAAAGTCTTCGTGGGGCCACAGCATGGTCTGGTGAGTGTTTCAAGGAAATGTTGTATCCCTGTGGTGGCTGGCCACCTGCAATGTCCATGTCTGTCACCCTGTCAGTCATCCATATAGGATGTACTAAGCATTTCTCATGCATCATTACCTAGGATCATAACATCCCTCCCTTCATCTTGACTGCTATTCTGAGGGTAAGCTTTAAGACATTAGGCACATTAAAATTTTTAAAATTGTTTTTCAATGTAGGTTATTCTAAAAGCACTCTAAGAAGTTCCCTTTTGCCAAAAAAATAATTAAAAAATAATTTGTTTGCTTCTTTTTTTAATCAAACACATATTGAGTTGCTACTGCATAGCCAGGCTGTATTGGAGAATAGAGATGTGAAATAAAAGCCAGAGGAGGTCATGATCCTGTGAGGGAGGTAGGCAATTACAGCTGAGTTTGATAAATATGCTGATGGAAGAGGAAGATGACATAGAGAGGAGCGGAGTCCAGCTGAGATTGCTGGGAAGGCCTCTTGAAAGAAGTGATCTCTTAGCTGGTATTGAGAGACAGGGATTAGGTGAAGATGGGAAGGAAGGATTTGCAGAGGGAACTACTCACATGAATTGAACTAGCCGTCATTAAGCATCTCTGGTATGAACCAGCCACCGTGCCAAGCATTGGAGATACAGTACCTGCCTTCATGAAGCTTACGTTCTAGTTGAGGGGTGGGATCAGGGAGATAGCCAGTAAATATTTAAATCAATAACGAAGACAATTTTAGATAGAGGTAGTATGGAGCAAATAAAATATGGCATGGGACAGAGAATGATGAGGTGGGGTGGCACTTTAGCTAGAAAAGATGGGAAAGGTTTCTCTGAGATAACCTCCAAGGTTAAAAGGAGGCCTGTAGGAAGAGCACTCCAGGCCGGTAAGCAGCAGTGGCATGCTTGGAGGGTGTGGGAGGAAGCCAGTGGCCTGTGGGGGTTGGGGGTTAGGAAGGAGGGAAGGTGAAAAACAGGGGACTGCTTAGGACAGATCTTGTGGACCATAGTCAGACTTAGGATTTTATTCCGTAGTCAGTGGAGATCACTCAGCCCACCCCACAGAGAAATAGGGAGTCCGGAGCAAGAATGGAAGTAGAAAGATCAGCTGGAAGGCCCCACTGGGGTCCAGGCCAGACATGAGGGTGGCTTGGATCAGAATTTGAAAAGTGGAGGAGAAGAGAAATGGGTCAAGTTCAGGATGCATTTTGGAGGCAGTGCCAGCAGGACTTGATGACTTATTGAATGTGGAGTAAATAAAGGCAGGGATCAGAGGTGAGCCCTGGGTTTTTGGCAAAAGTGCAAAGACAGGCAAAAGCAGGGGGCATTAGGGACCAGTGAGCAGTCATTTTAGGGTACTGAATGAGATATTAATTTGGAATCAGAAAGCTACTTTAATGCTGACTTTTCCACTTCCTGGCCATGTGACCTTGGACAAGGTATTTATTCTCTCTGGGTGTGGGTGTCCTCAGGGTGACAATATTTATGTCCTCCCAGGATTGTTGGAGGGGTTCAATAAGCTAATGTATGTCAATTTTAATGGTATCTGGCTTGTAGTAACTACCTAACAAATGGTAGCTCTTACTTCAGGTTTAAAAACTGCCCTGTAGTTTGTCCTCACAAAAGGCTTGTAAATTAAAATACAAATATAAACATATTATATCCAGGGTTCCCAAAGTCTCTGCCTGTGTAGGTGCTTCAATTAGAGCTCAGTGAAGGAGAAATCAGCTCCTAGGACTGCTGGTCATTTATTATAAACATTCTTTCTGTGGGTATAATAGAATATTCCCCTTCATTCTTCCCTTCTCCTCTTGCCCACATTTATTTCTTTGATTGGTAATGATTGACCTTATCTGAAATTAAAATACATGTGCATTGAACACTCACAGGTGTGCTCCTATTATCAGCTGGGGATAGGAGACCAGCACTGAGCACATCTCAGCATTCCTAATTCACAAAGGAGAAATACCCAGTTTTTCTTTCTTTCTTTTCTTTTTTTTTTTATTCACGATTAAGAAGCAGCTTATAGAGGCAGTACAGTAAGGAGGGATGAGAGAGGATTGAGTAAAGCAGAGTGGGAGGAGTGCTCCTGGATGTTGGCAGGCTCTGAAGATGTTGCCCTCCTGACAATTGAACTCAGCATAGGTTGAGGGCCTATTGGGCACACAGTATGTGAAGGGGTGGGTGTGTAGTTGAAAAGTTAGACTCTGGACCTCTAAGGAGTTTTCCAGAGCATCAGTGGGGCTTTGGGTGGGGTGGAGACCGCTATGTGAAGGACAAAATGCAAGGGAAACTGACATGAAGGCTCAGACAGTGGGCCAAGGAAAGCTGTGGGGATACAGACAAGGGGGCAGTTCATTCCAACTTGGTGCTCTTAGAAGCTTCTAGAAGGAGGTGGCACTGAGTTGGACAAACAGGATGGTGGCACTTTTGGCTGTGGGTCTAGACTGAGCATAGATGTGAGATGTTTCTGGTTCTTCTCCAGCTCCTAGCACAGTGCCTGATGTACATTATGCTTTCAAGAAACACTTTAGTGACTAAATTGCTGTGAAAGGCTTGTGTACCAAGCCACATGTAGTCTCCAGAGGGGCTGGGATGTGGTGGGAGGAGAGACACTTTGCTGTCTGTAACTCTGTATTTTTATTTTACTTTCTTTTTAAAAAAAATTGTGGTAAAATTTCCATAACATAAAATTTGTGGTTTTAACCATTTTTAAGTGTTAATTAGTTCCATCACCCCAAATTGGAACTCTGTAACCGGTGGGTGCTAACTTCCATTCTCCCCTCCCCTCAGCCCCTGGCAATCTCTAATCTGCTTTCCATCTCTATGAATTTGCCAATTCTGGATATTTCATATAAACGGAATGATACAGTATTTGTCTTTTTATCTCCTCGTCTTTGCAACCTGGAAATAGAAGAAGGTGCTTGGACATCTATGTTGGTAAAACTTCATGCTTTATCTAAGTCATGCTGGGTCGTGCTATCTTGTTACTGTTTCATTTCACAAAATAAAATCTCTTATGAAAAGTTCAGCCCCGCTTCTAGTATAGTTATGGTGGAGTCATTTGGGTTTTCTACGTAGAGTATCATGTTGTCTGCAAATAGTGAAAGTTTGACTTCTTCCTTGCCAGTTTGTATGCCTGTTTATATCTTTTTGTTGTCTGATTTCTGAGGCAAGACTTCCCATACTGTGTTAAGTAGTAATGGTGAGAGTGAACATCCCTGTCTTGTTCTGACCATAGGGGAAAAGCTTTCAGTTTTTCCCCATTGAGGACGATATTAACAAGATATTATCTTGTGGGTCTTTCATATATGGTCTTTATGATGTTGAGATATGTTCCATCTGTCCCTACTTTGTTGAGAATTTTCTTTTTTTAATCAAGAGTGGATGCTGTATTTTGTCAAATGCTTTTTCTGCATCTATTGAGAGGATCATATGGTTCTTATCCTTTGTTTTATTAATGTGGCATATCATGTTGATTGATTTGTGAATATCGAACCACCCCTGCAACCCAGGAATAAATCCCACTTGATTGTGGTGAGTGTACTGTGAATTCGGTTTGCTAATATTCTTGTTGAGAATTTTTGCATCCATGTTCATCAGGGATATTGGCCTGTAATTCTCCTTTTTAGTGGCGTCTGTGTGGTTTTGGAATCAAGGTAATGCTTGCTTCGTAGAATGAGTTTGGAAGTTTTCTTTCCATTTCTATTTTTTTGGAACAGCTTGAGGAGAATTAGGTATTAACTCTTGTTTATATGTCTGGTAGAATTCTCTTGAGAAGCCATCTGGCCCAGGACCTTTGTTTGTTGTGATATTTTTGATTACTGATTCAATTTCTTTGCTGGTTATGGGTCTGTTCAGATTTTCTATTTCTTCCTGTTTCAGTTTTGGTAGCTTGTAAGTTTCTAGGAATTTATCCATTTCTTCTAGATTGCCCAGTTTGTTGGCATATAATTTTTCAAATAAACTGTCTGCCCCTTTTTCTCCCTCTTCATCTTCTGGGACTCTGATGATATGAATGTTATTACATTTTACTAAGGCACTGAGTTCCCTACGTGTACCTTTGTGATCCATTACCTTTCTTTCCCTCTTCTTTCCAGCTTCATTATTTTCCATAATTTTATCTTCTGTTTCATTGATTCATTCCTCTGTATTGTCCATCCTTGTTTTTATGGCATCGATTTGGGTTTGCATCTTGGTTATAGCATTTTTAACGTCCACCTGGCTAGATTTTAGTTCTTTTATTTCTGCAGTGTCTTCCATGCATTTTTCTTTCTTTTTTTAAAAGATTTTATTTATGTATTTATTTATGTATTTATATATTTATTTATTTGAGAGAGAGTGCATGAGCAGGGGAAGGAGCAGAGGGAGAAGCAGACTTCCTGCTGAGCAGGGAGCCTGATATGAGGCTCAATCCCCAGACTCTGGGATCATGACCTGAGCTGAAGGCAGTCACTAAACTGACTGGGCCACACAGGCGCCCCTATGCTTTTTTTGAAGCTCAGCTAGTATCCTTATAATCGTTTTAAAATTCTAGTTCAGAAGTCTTACTTATATCTGTATTGATTAAGTCCCTGGCTGTGGGTTCTATTTCCTGTTCTTTCTTTTGGGGTGAATTTCTCTGTCTCATCATTTTGTTCAGAAAAAAAAAAAAGGAGTAAAGAAATACAATAACAACAAAACAACAGAAAAAAGCCCCTAAAACAAACAACAAAAAACTCCCTAGATCCTGGGTGTGTTTTGGTCTGCTTGTTAAGAGAATCTGGATTGCAACTAATGAATCATTAAACACTACATCAAAAACTAATGATGTACTATATGTTGGCTAACTGAACATTAAAAAAAAAAAAAAGAATCTAGATCCAAAAAATTTTAAAAAATAAAATAACCAAAAAATAAAAAATATACATATTTAAAATATATAAATAAAAATTTAAGAATAATAAAAAATAAAAAAGAATTAAAAAAATAGAAAATAAATGAAAAACTAATTTAAAAAATAGAAGTAAAAGAGAGGCTATACTCTATTTACCCTAGAGCTGAAGCTTTGCAGTATTCTATGATCAGTAGACTTGGTGCAAGTGAGTTGTTTGTGCTGGTCTTCTGGTGGAGGGGCCTTTTGCTCTGATTCTTGGGTGGACTTACCTCAGTGGAAATGTACCTTCAGGGTCAGGGGGCGGGGCTCGGTGTAAGCAGCCCTAGCCTCCACTAGGTGGTGCTGTTTTGCTCCCTGAAGTCTTTCAGGGCTGATGGGTGGGATGAGTATGTCTGGAACCCACTCTCTAGCCCCGGGCTAAAAGTTTGCGCCCCTCCCACTCTTTTGAGAGTCCTCACAGAAGAGCGTCATTCACCCCTCTTGTGTCCATGGTTTCCATCAGAATCTTTTGTTCAGCCTGCCTATGTTTGAGTTTTTTTGATCTCAGGCACAGGACTGAGTTTCAAAACTCCAAATTTTAGGGACTCCTGCATGGTGGACCTGCACTGATCCTCTGGGAGAGGGTCTTGCTAAGCTTTTGTCATTTGCTGGCCTGACCCAGGAAGCGGTAGCACGACTGTGCAGCAGTTTGGAATGTATGGCAAAACAGAACAGAAAACCAGCACCAAGACTCCCCACTCTCAGCCGGGATCTCTGCTCCTATGTCTGGGAACAGTGCTGCATGTTGGCACCACCCATTCTCCTTATGACCCAGGGGATCCTCAGTCTGTGCTGTCACTCCTGGGACTCCACCCCTCTTTGCCACCTGAGTACCTTTAAGCCAGGCACATACCCCATGGTAGTGGACTTCTCCAAGTTCAGATTTTGTGCTTTGCTGCTTAAAATACTTTGCAGTAGACTCCGTAAGCAGGGCTCCCTCCCAGCCCTAGTAGCCACAGTTATAGCTCCCCCAAACCAACTCTCTGCACCTCCTACCTTCCAAAAGGTTGTTTTTCTACTTGTAGACTTGCAGGTTTGTTCTGTCAGACCTCCAGTTGATTTCTTGGGTGTTTGGGATGATTCGACAACTATTTAACTGTGCTCGAGGGACGAGACAGACTTAGGGTCTTCCTACTCCTCTGCCATCGTAACTCTTTCCTGTGTGTGTACATCTTGCCTGCCCTAGACTGTAAGCTTTGGGCAGGCAGATGCTTCGCTTTCGTGTGTTTGGACGAGTCCATGTACTCAGTTGTGTTTGCCGAAGATATTTAATCATCTTGGGTGATAAAGAAGAGCGAGCATGCAGGGAAATATGCAGAGCTCAGAACAACATCAAACCCATCTAAACAATAAATAACTAGGCCATAAGAAAAGCCCTGGTGATATTTTACCAGGCAGAATGTTGGCAGGAGGGGTCAGTGAGGACAAGTGTTAATGATGTGACTGATTAGAATAACAGCAGCCTTTTCATGAGGTCTGCTATTGGCTGGAACCTTCCACACAATATCTCTCTTTGTTGCAGCAACTTTGGGATATGAAGGCCTTTTATCCATCTTTTAAGTGATCAAGTTGCATCTTGGAGTGAGTTGTCCACTCTAACTCATCAACCTAGTAAGTGGCTGAGCTGGGATTAGAATCAAGCTGTGGCTGGCTCCAAAGTCCAGCTTTTTCCCACTGTGGGAAAAGCTGCCCATCTCATTTGGAGTATGGAGTGGGGTCAGAGAGAGAGAAGTTGACAGCCCAACAGTGGCATTAATGAAGCAGCGTAGACACATTTCCTGAAAAAAATTGGTCCAAGCTGCCCCGGAGAGGCCAAAGAAATATTACCTACCATAGTAAGGGCATTAGGAAAAATAAAAGAGAAAATACAATATCATTCTGCCCATAGTGAAGCTTGAAGAGGAATGATTATGAGTGCAATGCTGGTGTAAACACTCGAGGGTGAGGACGTGTAATAGCACCCACCTCTGCATGTTCCTTGTCATCATGCAGTGCAGAGGCAACACGTATTATTAAAAATAGTTCTGAAGCCCCTGGTAGATCAGCCACTTCTTTTCCTTTAAGGTCACACAGGCTAACACAATAGCAAAAGAAGACTTGTCAATTTTTTTTAACAAAATGCACAGCAGGCATTTACCCTGGGATGTTTTAAAAAACAGAGATACGTGCACTTAGAAGCTATTAGTTGCTATAGAGTAACGTCTGCTAGGGCTGGCTTTTCCATCAGAGAAATCAAATTTCTTATTGTGCTATCAGCCTCCTGCCATATCATTTTTAAAGGCGAGCCATAAAATATTTCTCTCTACTGTGGCAGCAGAGAGGAAAACTTTATTAGAGGAAAAGTAATGCAGTTTGAAGGAGTCCTGTAAACCAAAATCTGTTTAGGGCACTTAATTCTGGGCTTTACAAGGCAACCATGCCTTTCTTTGCAAATAAATACACAGCTTTCCAATTCACATGCTGGGTGGAAAGAGGATTAATATGGTGGTTTGCCTGTATCGTTTTCATGGCACAGTGGATAATCTGGGGAGGAATGGTGATAGTAAAGTCCACTTCACCCTTGCCGTGGCTCACAGTGGTACAGAACTGAGGACTGGGAGCCTGAGTGAGATCAGTCTGATAAGGACATACATTTACTGCTGTGTGTGGCTGGAGTTGATGTGGAATCTAAGTGTGCATGAGTACAAACATGCCTCAATGTCTCTTTCTTGTTTATCCTCTATCCTCGGTTCAAATTAGTAATGGTTAGCCTGGTGATTTCCAGCTGAGTAGTGATTTTGACTTGTTCTTTCCCTCACCACCAAAAAAACCACACACACACACACACACAAAATCCCCTAAGCATTATGAATAAATGCACATTTATCATAGAAAACTTGGAAGATACAGAAAAGTTGAGGGAAAGAGAAAACAATTAGTCATAGTCTTATCAGAAAAAATAACAATGTTGGTTTTCTTTTTTGGTGTGTATATTAAAAAAAACATAATTATCATATTATATACACAAAATTGTACTGATTTAAACATCTATTTTGTGCACATGAAAGTGATATATATGCTTTGGATAAAACTTGAAAACTCTAAAAGTATAAAGAAAAAAATAATTACACAGAATTTTACCATTCAGAGATTAATTTACCATTGCTCCATTTTATTGTATGCATTTAAAAATGTATTTGTTTCTTTAATGATTCTGACTGGTGTAAGATGGCATCTCATTGTGGTTTTGATTTGTATTTCCCTGATGGCCAGTGGTGTGGAGCATTTTTTCATGTGTCTGTTGGCCTCTTGTATGTCTTCTTTGGAGAAATGTCTGTTCATGTCTTCTGCCCATTTCTTGACTGGACTATTTGTTTTTTGGGTGTTGAGTTTGAGAAGTACTTTATAGATCTTGGATTCCAGCCCTTTATCTATAATGACATTTGCAAATATCCTCTCCCGTTCCGTAGGTTGCCTTTTAGTTTTGTTGATTATTTCCTTTGCTGTGCAGAAGGTTTTTATCTTGATAAAGTCCCAATAGATCATTTTTGCTTTTGTTTCCCTTGCCTTTAGAGACATATCTTGCAAGAAGTTGTTTTTTCCAAGGTCAAAGAGGCTGCTGCTTGTGTTCTCCTCTAGGATTTTAGTGGAGGGTATTATGCTAAGTGAAATAAGTCAATCAGAGAAACATAATTATCATATGGTTTCACTCATACGTGGAACATAAGGAATAGCGCAGAGGACAATGGGGTGAGGACACTGAATGGGAAGAAACCAGAGAGGGAGACAAACAATATGAGATTCTTGACTCTGGGAAACAAACTGAGGGTTGCAGAAAGGGAGGTGGGTGGGAGGATGCAGTAACTGGGTGATGGGCAGTAAAGAGGGCACAATGATATGATGAGCATGGGTGTTATACTCAACTAATGAATCATTGAACATTATGTCAAAAACTAATGATGTACTATACCTTGGCTAATTGGATTTAAATAAAAAAATAAAAAATGTATTTGTTTCAAAGTTTAAAATATAGTAAATGCAGGGGCATTTGTAACTGTAAGGTGGAAGATGATAAAAAAAAGGATTAAAGAGATAACATCTGCTATAGACTAGTTTTTTATTTAGCTTTTAACAACAAAGCAAAACTCTGAGTCTTAGGTCATTCAATATGAGTTATTAAGTTGCAGAAAATCATTACGTGAGTTCTTTGGCCATGAAAATGGTTATTATGTTGCACTATGCAGCTATACTTTTATGGAAGAAGAAAGAAAAAAATACCTTAGGTTAGTAATTCTCCCAGCACAGAATCTTAACCATGTATATAATTTACCTATTATTGGAGCACGTGCTGGAACAGAATAATATAGGTTATTTTAAGTGGTAATGAAACATGGCGAAAGCTTTTGTCCAAACTCTGGGATAAAGAATAGGACTCACGGAACATACTTTCTGGTGTTGGTAAGATAGAGAAAGCAGCCAAGGGTGGCATTTCAAGGCCAACTTATGTCCTGAGAAATGCAATCCTTCTAGAAACATAAAACCCAAAGACATTCTTGTTTGAGGTCCAAAGTGAGTAAATTATTTTATACCACTTGATCTCTTATATGTGATTCTTCTCTGGGTTCTTGAAACATATTGCTAAGTGCCTCCTTTTTCCACAGGAGAATAGTGATAGCATATTTTACCTTTATATTTGAGACACAACTTGGCTGGGTATAAAATTCCTAGATTAAAAATCCCCCCACTCAAAATAGTAACTGTAAAATAGTTTTAAAAATTAGAATTCTAGGGGTGCCTGGGTGGCTCTGTTGGTTAAGCATCTGCCTTCAGCTCAGGTCATGATCCTGGGGTCCTGGGATTGAGCCCCACATTGGGCTTCCTGCTCAGTGGGGAGCCTGTTTCTCCCTCTTCCTTGCCTACCACTCCCTCTGCTTGTGCTCTCTCTGTCAAATAAATAAATAAAATCTTTTTAAAAAAATTTAGAATTCTAATATCAATGTTCATAGTAAGCCCACTGAGTAAGTTTAGTAATTCACTGCTGTTCTTTACCTTTAGAATATATACCCTAAAGAAGTACAGTCATAGTTTTGTATTCAAAGAAATTTGAATACTGATTTTCTCTGTGTGGTTACCGTTTTTATATGCTGTCGGGTTCATTTGTTTCTGATTCTGTACAAGCCTTATTTTTGGCTTAATATAATTTTTAAATATGTAGAATATTTACATGCTTTAAAAGTAAAAATCACATACAAAAGTATATTTTGAGAAGTTCCCTTGTTCTCCATATCATCACCACCCTCTATAGACAACTGTTACCTAACTTTTATGTACTTTGAAAAATAAGCAAATTGTCTGCATATATACTCATTCCTCTGCCTTTCTTATATAAAAGATGTCAAACTATATAATATTTTCCACTTTGATTTTGTAACTTAATAGTATTTTCTAGAAATCACTCCATATTAATTCATGGAGATCTTAACTTTGCTATAATGGCTGCATGGTTCTCCATTGTGTCTTATGGGCTGTTCAACAGGTCCCTACTGAAAGATATTTGGATTTCCAGTTTTTTGCCTTTACAGATGCTATGGCCATAAATAGCCCTGTGCAGAGGTTGTTTCATATTTGTGGAGTTTTGTCTTCATGGTCTTTGCCATTCTGTATTTGCTCAGGTGGTCTCTATCTTGGGGAGAAGTCCATGGTTAGGTTTCTCAATTCAGCTTTATTTGCTTTATGGTGCAAGTAAGTTCCTCTCAGCTATTGATTAGGTTGAAATCAGTTAAGACTTCAGTATTTTGTCCCTTTTTTTGGTCATAAGTTCAGGCAGTTCTCTCCTTTAATGCACAGAATATTCTTGAAAATTTGTACAAGACCTGAATGTGGGAATGCCAGACAATAGACTTATTTGATATAAAGGAGGTAGGAGTTCCATTCCCAGAGAGCTAAAAGAGGCTTAAGATCCCTAATTATACCTTGGGTTTTTGAACACAATCGTTTATGATTTATTGCCAATATTTTGTACATGTTCTTTAGTTGTGTTCTTTTCCTTCACAATTAATTGAACATACAATTGACCTGCCTGAGTCCAATGAGAATCTGATTAGGGTGAAAGATTGTCTTCAAGCTGCTTAATCATTTTCATCTTTTTATCAATTATATTACATTTGCATGGCTTATACTTCTTATCACTTGTATCAGCACTTTCATGTTTCTGTTTTTCTCTCGTTTTATGAAATAACAGGACAAAATAAAATAAACATGCAGATAATTACACAAATAGTTCTGGGCTGAAACAGAATAATTCATTCTTAGGTAACACTATTATGTGATAGCTTGAATTGATCAGTCTTCAGCTGTCGAATGCAGTCAGAATTTGGCTTATGAAAAGGGGTTTGGAGGGATAATACATAACGTGTGGATGTACGGACTGTTTGCAAGTTGAACATGAAAGGTGAGGTGCCTTTATATTTTGTGAGAAGTTGGGAGAGGCTGCATGGGCAGCAGCTGGGTCAATGCCATCCAAAAGTGAACAATAAAAACACAGAGAAGAATGTGCAGGTAGTCTTCAAATTATGACCAAAGATGTACACTAGCTGCATTTCAAAGTTGGTTATTTGACATGAATTTCTGGTTTTCCTCCTCACCTCTCTCTTATCTTTTCTTTCCATCTCCATTTATCCAGAGGTTTTGCTTTTTTTTTTCTTTTTAAAGATTTTATTTATTTATTTGACAGAGAGAAACAGCCAGCGAGAGAGAACACAAGCAGGAGGAGTGGGAGAGGAAGAAGCAGGCTCCCAGCGGAGGAGCCCGATGTGGGACTCGATCCCGGAACGCCGGGATCACGCCCTTAGCCGAAGGCAGACGCCCAACAACTGCGCCACCCAGGCGTCCCCAGAGGTTTTGGTTGAATCCTAAGAAGGCTCTGCTGTCAATGGCAGAAATCATCTAAGAAATGTGTGAATTAGCAGCACTGTGGTTCTTGTTCCATTTCCATGTCCTACTCACAGAGTTTTTATAAGGCAAGGGATTTTACCTCTGTATCTTTTTTTTTTTTAAAGATTTTATTTATTTATGTGACAGACAGCCAGCGAGAGAGGGAACACAGCAGGGGAGTGGGACAGGAAGAAGCAGGCTCCCAGCGGAGGAGCCCGACGTGGGACTCGATCCCGGGAACGCCGGGATCACACCCTGAGCCGAAGGCAGACGCCGAACGACTGCGCCACTCAGGCGCCCCAACCTCTGCATCTTGGGTATTATTCACGGCCTGTGAATGGCATTGAAATATATAGAACCAACTCTGGATGGTACTTGAAGGGATAAATCTACTGGCTTCAAAAAGCTAGAAGAGATGGCAGGAAACACCTGCAGCCTTTGCAGGGAAGTAATATATGGTGTGGAGCAGTGACCCAAGAGGGGCAGAAGAGCTTCAGAGGGTGAAACAAATGAATCTGCACTCCAGGATCAAGATCAAGGGTCTGAGCTTGAAAAACATCAAATGAAACCAAAAGGAAGGTTCTGGAATAGGCCAAAAACAAACCCTGGTGGTAGAGGTGGAATCAAAAGTAGGAGCTGAGGAAGAGGAGGAGGACACCAACTATAAGTTTAGAACAAGGGACAGGAGCCAGAATGAGCTGTTGTTATCAGGAGAATGTTCCAGAGGCTGTGGCTCAGAAACTGAGCCTGTAGCTCAACCCACATACCTATTTTTGTCACCTTTTCCAAGGACACTCATGCAAGGCAATGGTTGGTTAAATGAAAAAGCAGGGAGAGGAGAAGCAGACATATAGGATGGGATGCATATCCAGGGAGTTAAAACATTAGGATACTGACTGTGATGAATGTTTTGAAGAGTGTTTTTAAAATTCTGTTCCTCAGAACTGTTTTGGTGCTCCCAGGCCAGTGGGAGTGTTTCCTTCAGTGTCCTGGGTCAATGTGAGGGTAGCAGGGGAGAGATGACCCGTGATGGAGGCCACTGCTTCCCCCTTGACAGCAGTTCTCCTTTGGTCTATTTTATAGTGGGGGGCTGTATAAGATTTCATTTGCAAGAATGTTTTTGCTGTATTAGTTTCATGTGGCTGCTGTAACAAATTGTACCAAACTTGGTGTCTTACAACAACAGAAATTTATTTTCTTATAGTCAGGAGACCAGAGGTCTGAAATCAGGGTGTGTGTGGGACCACACTTCCTCCAGAGGTTCTAGGGAAGAATCCACTTGAAGAGAAGGCAAAATTCTTCCTCTCCCCTTCAAGTTCTTCCAGCTGGACTCAGGACTAAATGTACATGAGGCAGGTTAATAGGAGAAAAAAACACAGTTTTATTACGTGTGCATGGAGGCTCAATAATGAAATTGAAACCTAAAGAAATGATTAAAGCAGGTAGTTTTTATGCATTTTAGACAAAGAGACAATTAGTGAGGAATTTATAGGATAAGGAAAAACAGGTATTCGGGAGCTTTAATTATTAAGGAATTCTAAGTGGAATTGGGAACTGGGGTAGTAGATTAGTAAAAAGTAACAAGGTTTGTTTTTATAACTTTCTGGTCTTTAAAGTCCTTCTCTCTGGTGATAAGGATGTCTTTTTACTTTGGTGTGGGGAGGATATTTTTTATATGGGAGATTTGTTTCCTGCTTTCACAGGGACAAAGGAGTGTCTGGGCGTCCTTGCACCAGGTGTTTGTTAGCAACTTTTATTTAAAACAGTCAATATGACAGAGTGGCACGTTTGGGGGGCCTGCTCTTGGACCCTACACCTTCCTGGTCTCCTCTGGTTTCTGGCTGCTTTTGGCATTCCTTGGCTTGTGGCAGCCTCTTTCTCGGCTTCATCTTCTCACCACCTTCTCTGTAAAGGTGTTTCCGATCTCCTTCTGACTCTCTTTTATAAGGACACTGGTGATGGCATTTAGGGCTTATAGGGATAATCCGAGATAGTCTCTTGATTTCAAAATTTTTACATTAATAGGAGATCAGTGAATGTAGTTTAATTAATTAACTTAATTATAGCTAAAAAGACTCCTTACTAGAGTCTCTTCTTCAGTAAGGTTACATTCATGTGTTCCGGGATTAGGATGTGGACATATCTGTTTGGAGACTACCATTTAGCCCACTACATGCTGTTAAAAAAAATTGTAAACTTCTGGTCTTAAATGATGAACATGAATAATTGGTTAAAAAAAAAAAGAATGGAAATGTCCTCAGTCTTTGGGGTTCTCTGCTGGAGATAGGGAAAGACAATTGTGCCACAATTTGATGTTTAAATACTAGGTAGATGCAACAGGATGGTGTAAGCCTCACAGAAGGGGTAGCATGCTTATTCATTCAGGGGCTGAATGTGGTGGGGTCCCTGTTTTTGTTAGGGCTCCGTCAGTGAAGACTTAAGTCACTCACTGTCACTCACAGTCTCCTTCCTTGTCTTAATACTGAACGATGATGATTTTGAAGGAGGACCAGGTGGGGCTCAACCTGGATGTGACGTGGTTCTCTAATAAAACCCAGGCTTTATGTAAAGGGTAAAGGGAGTAGTGAAGGATGACCCTACCCCTAGGTACATGTACCTAGTTGTTAACGTAAGTGTAGCCGTTCTCATAAAGATGTATGTGATACAGTCACTGGGATCTGATCGTAGTCCTTATTCCGTTGCTAGTAAGCAATAGGTGAAAATCTCTGGGCATGTTTGAGGGAATGGTCTCTATCTTGTTCCACTTTCTCCACCGTATAGTTACTATTTTCCTTTTATAATGAATGAGTAATTTGTGGGGAGACACTATAAATACCCCACTCCTTATCAAAGTTTCCTTTCTAGATGTAGCATCCAAGAAGGATTTGCCTCAGTCTCTGCTATGATGGTTTAAAATGGAGTTTTATGAATTCTGTCATTCCTTCTGTATTTATTAGTCAGCATTTTATGGAAAGGAAGAGATTTCCCCTTTTTTATGTTTGTTTATTATCTGCATAGATGCATGGATTCTTATTTTATTCAATGGCTTATATAGTTAATGTTTTTATTTCTTTTGATGTTCAATTGTCCCAGGTTTAACCAGTGGGAACCCTTTTAAGCTGCCTTCTGTGTCCTTTTAACATGTTCTCATCATTCTTTGAGTACTTCCTCACTTTTTGGTACAATAAGATGTTCTAGATTGTCTTGTACTTTCCCCGTCCCCGCTCTGGAATTAGCTTTTCCTCCAAGGAGTCCCATCCCTTTTTGTAGACAATGGTAATTATATACCATAATCTAAAGCCAATTTTTTTTTTCATTCCGTGGTTGCTATCTAAGAATTAAAAAACCCAAAATCTGTCATAGGCAGTGCCTAAGTCCATTCAGGTTGCCATAACAAAATACCATAGAACTGAGTGGCTTATAAATAACAGAAATTTATTGCTTACATTTCTGGAGGCTAGAAGTCCAAGGTCACGGTGCCAGCAGGGTTGGGTTCTGATAAGATCGTCTTGCAGGTTGTAGACTGAGGACTTACATCCTTACCTGGTGGAAGGCCTAGGGAGCCCTGTGGGGTTTCTTTCATGAGGGCATTAATCCCATTCACGAAGGACCGCCCTTATCACTTAATCACCTGGCAAAGTCCCTAGGTCCTAATACTATCCCTTTGAGGGTTAGGATTTTAACATATGAATTTGGGAGAGGGGGCACACACGTTCAGACAATAGAACATGGTCTCAGTTTAGGTTCCCCAGAACCAGACCTTTGAGCCAAGGATTCCGAGGCAAGCTGTTAGTTGGGAAGAGCAGTGTTAGGTGAGGGTGAGACAACACAGGAAGGGTGCTATCAGGCTGCCTACTTTGGAAAATGGTGTACAACACACACTTCAAAACTACCTGGCTAAGGGGTGAGAAAGCTGGAGTGTGTAACCCCCACACCTGTCAGACACTGGTGCGGGGCTACTGTGTGGGGCTGGCTGGTGGGCTGGGTAGGGAGGCTGGTTGCAGAGAGGCTTTCATTCCCAGGCTCCTCTAGTCTGGAGAGGTGGCTGAGAATCAGGCTGGCTTGTACAGACATGGGAGAGGGCTGGAGGGTGTGGGCACCGGCAACATTGGTCATTAGGTACTGGCACCACCAGGAAAGTGTGGGGAAGCTCACTGAGAAGCAGATAGAAGAGCTTTGGGCCCTCTGGAAGAAGGTACTCTGGAAGCCCCGGAGGTTTCCTGACATGGGGGAGTATTTTAGATAAGGGGCCCTCTGGACTTCCTTCACAAAGAACACCCTCGCTTGGCTGTTATGACTCCTGTTGTTTCCTCCTCAGGAACTTGTGGGCCACATGCTTGTCCTCACCCACTGTTGGCCACAAGAGTGTGTATCTATTTGTAGTGCAAGGTAAGTGACTTTGGAGAGGGTGGTGGTAGGTGTGTGGGGTAGGGAGGCAGGAGGAATTAATCATTTTGGCTAGAAAATAGGAGGAACAGAGAATAGGAGCCATCTTTGACTCCCTACTTTCCTTATCCCGTCACATTCAACACCCTATCAATATTCATATTCCAAACCTGGTGGCCTCTCACCACCTCCTTTGCCCCTGGCAAGGCCCAGTGGCCATCCTCTGTCCCGTGGACCATTGCACTCTGCTGCCTCTCCACACAGCAGGCTGAGTGCAGAGCTCAGGCATGTTACTGTCCTGCTCAGAACCTTACATGGCCTTTCTTCCTTTCTTTCTTTTCTTTCTTTCTTTCTTTCTTTCTTTCTTTCTTTCTTTCTTTCTCTCTTTCTCTCTTTCTCTCTTTCTTTCTTTCAGATTTTATTTATTTGACAGAGATAGAGACAGCCAGCGAGAGAGGGAACACAAGCAGGGGGAGTGGGAGAGGAAGAAGCAGGCTCCCAGTGGAAGAGCCTGACATGGGCCTTGATCCCAGAACTCTGGGACCACGCCCTGAGCTGAAGGCAGACGCTTAATGACTGAGCCACCCAGGTGCCCCTTACACAGCCTTTCTATTCCACTGAGTAGGAAAGTCAGTGTCCTGCCCATGACCAGCGAGCCACATACAGCTGGGCCTGTGGTTGGCAGCTGCCTCTCTAATTTGCTCCCCTAACTCTCTTTCCCTCCTTCATTCTGCTTGATGATTCTGGAACACACCAGCCTTTTTTCTCCACTGGCCTTGTGTTGCTGTTCCCTCTGCTTGGAATGCTTTTCTACCAGAGTCACATGCCTCCCTCCTGCCTCCTTCTGTCTTCTCGGAACTTGGCTCCGGTGTCATCTCCTTCCCAGTCTTCCCATCTGCTCATTACTCTGTCCCATTAATCTGCTTTATTTTGCTTCAAAGCCCTATGGACATAAATTAAGACCACCCAAATGAGAACAAGCCAAGGCCACTTATTCAGAGCTTGCTACAAGAAAGTCAGCCACCATGCTTTGCATTTGGCAGGCAGAGGCGTGGAAAGCTTCATAGTGGAAAAAAGGAAGCCTCAGGTATGGCTTGACCGGAGGCTAATGTCCTGGGGAGGCTGTAGGTGGGCTAAGCAGAAGTAGGGCCTCCCCTGTGATTGGTCAGGGGTTTATATTTGCCTTTTTCTGATTGGTCCTAATTTGGAAGCAAGGGTAAAAGGTAGGGAAGCTGCCAGTTACTAATAAAGTCCTTGCCAGTTGTTACAGGGATTATTGTTTGGATTCCTGAACTATCCCTAGAGATTGTGGTCTGACTTCCTACCAGTCTGACTTCTAGCAGGCTGGCTTCCTGGGCTGGTTTCCTGGGCAGGTTGCTGCAGGTTGCGGGTCAGAATTCTATTTTTATGTATAGCCTGGCCGTCAGCTGTTTGTATATTTAGTCTCTCAGCACTTACTGTTTACTGAAGGTGATACGTATTTATTTTTCTAGTTGTTGCCTGTCCCACAAGAGAAGGGCAGCTTTGTAAGGGGAGGGGTCTAGTCTTGTTACCATTGCTTCTCCAGCTCCTCAAACTATACCAGGTACATGGTAGGCATTCAGCAAATATGTATTGAATGAGGGAATGAGGATGCCTACTCAGTCCCCTATTTCAGTTTCTAGAAATAAAATCATTTGAGTGAAGCTTTAGCTTTATATCTTTTTCTCTCTCACTGGGCTGATCGCCCCTGTAGCATTTTGGTTCAGACCAGCCACCATCTGGAGATACTTGGAGCAAATGCCCATGGGGAGGACCATGAGTTTTGGATTCAGGGGAACAAATTCAATTATCTGTAGGAGCTAGACAGGTCAAAGAATGAACCAGCCTGGTGGGCGAGGAATGACAGAGAACAAGGAGCCCTTGTCCTATGGAAAGATGGCTGCCTCAACTTAGCATTTACCAATTTTAATAGGTCAGAACACAAGCCTCCTGTTTCTGGAGTTCTATGTGAATACTTCCATTTAAATATTTGCGACTTGTAAAAGACTACGTATCAGGACAGGCCCAGGAAGGTGGGAAAAAACAAAATGTTTTGGAGGACTGCATTCAGTCCTTGGGTGGCCAGGCTTGGCTCTGGGTTGCCTCCTCAGATTCTGTCTGGAAGGCTCTTTGGGGCTCCCTCTCCCTGCTTGGCCTGACCTGCCCCAAGATTGAGATTGGATGGTTAGGAGAAGACAGGGGGTATGAGCCCCCGAGCTCCAGCCATTGGACACTGCGAACTGGGTCTCTGTGTATATGTTGCCTTCTGAATGCTTTTCTTCATCAAGAGTCCTCCGTGGATTTGAGGAGGGTGATTGCATGAGGCCGTTTTGGCATCGAGCTGATTATAAGTGCAGCTGCAGGAGCCGGCTCCCTGATTAGAACTGAGATTCTAAAGCCAGATGAATTAATAATGAGGTGATAGGGAAAAGGAGAGACTCTTACACTGCACTTGGTTATGTTAAGAGAAGTTTCAGGTGCTTTTGCAAGGAAAAAAAAAAGAATATTTCTCTAAACATTAAATCAAGCTGATTGGTACCTGGATTAATTAAGCTCCTTTTCTCAGAGCATGACCGACCCTTCAGGAAAATCCCTTTCCTAAGCACCATTCATTACAGTTTGACAGGATTAAAAGATAAGGATTGTCGGCAGTGCAGATTATAAAAGGAGAGGAAAGGGACCGCCCGCGACAGTTATTGGATGTTATCTTCACAGCTATCACATAAGAACCCAACAAAAATGATATTCAAGATGGATTTTCTTTTCTGGTTCCAATTCCAGGAAAGTACCAAAATGCAAACCACCCAGGATTGATATTATTTAAGAGCCATTATCCTTGATTAAATCTGAGCACAACAAAAAAGCTCTCCAGTTTCTTCAGAAATGGGAGATAAAGTGTTTTGGGTAAGGTGAGCATTTTGCCAAATTTTGTGGTGGTAGCAAACCCCATATTTATTTGAAATTGCTTAAAATTTTATTCCCCTTCAGCCCTGATTGAGCTAATTAGAACCCACAGGGAATTATGCGGGTAATGGCGGCGTGGGGGGAAGTATAAATATGCAATGCAATTAGCACCTGCTCTTTTTCTGCGTGATGCAATCTGGGAGCTCATGGGCTGGTGCAAACCTTGGAACAATAGGAACCATTGATGTTCAAGCTGCTAGGGGAGTCCATAATTATGATATAATATTTTGCCAGCCTCTTGCATGCATGAAGGTAGACTGGAATGTGAGTAAATAAAACCCAGCAATTTTCTCCATCCATAATTCTTTATATCAATAGCGTATTTTCTCTATTCTCCTTCTCTTTTTTCCAAGAACATGGAAACTTTACTTACTTGAGCATTTTATGTACTATGAAGGACTTCATCTCCATGGGAAGAAATCTGGCTTGCAATCAGTTAAATGGACGATTTTCTCAGTGTTGTTACAAGTTGAATAAAGCTACTCCACAATGCCTTCTGCCCATCACAGGCAGATTTTCTTGATTTTGCTTGCTACTGTTGGATAAGCTCATGCCAGGAGATAACTTGAATTTTGTCATTTATTCCTTAATTTGTTGGAACTATACTCAGGGTGGGCTGACTTCATGGCCATATGACCAAGGAAGTCTTTTATAATTGTGTTTAAAGCTAGCATTATACAATAGAAAGATGAACAAGATTCTTGCTAATAATTTAAATATTTAATTTTTCTTCATTTAGAATAACATGGAATAGCAAATAAAAGGCACCATGACAAGCAAAAGGAGGGACCACAGCACAAAGGACAAAGCTTTATATTTGAATCCTTTAACATCACTTTTTTCCCTCTACTTTTTGAACGAAGGGCCCCGAGTTTGCATTTTGCTCTGGGCCCCATAAATTATGTAGCTGACTCTATACCCAGGCACAGCTAAATGGAATTCCAAGATTTATTCACTCATTCAACAAACATTTACTCAGTACACCATAGTACCAGGTGTAAGAGATACGAAGATTAATGAAGGGGATGGTCTCTGCTTCCTGGGTCTTACCACCTCGTTTCAGGACACATCCCTGCAATCCAGTCTCGTAGATGCTTGTGGAACTGCGAGACCCAAATCTGGGAGCAGATGTGAATTCCCATTTGCACCTGGTGATGGGAGAGGTCAGGAAAGAATTTGTAGAGGTGCTATTTCAGATTGTAGCTGAGTGTTCAAACTTGCCGGACACGTAAGAAACACTCTCTTTCTGAAGATAATACCAAATAATTAGAATGGTCATTGCAGAAATTGGAGTCTTTCTCATCTTTTTTCCAACCTCATAGATTATGAGGAACACCACGCAGTTGTCTTTATTCAAGTCTGAGACAGTGACTGTATTCTGCTTTTAAGTGTCAAAAGTAGGCCTAAAACTTAGGTCATCTGATTTCCATTTTTTTTTTTTTTTTTTAGCTGAAGTATAGTTGGCAAAGGTTACGTTAGTTTCAGGTGTACAACATAGTGATTCTGCAAGTCTGTACATTATGCTGTGCTCATCACAAGTGTGGCTACTGTGTGTTACCACATAACACTCTTACAGTACCATTGACTGTATGCCCTGTGAAGTACATTATATCCCCATTGATTTTGAATTCTTTCTCACTGCATTCCAATGATCTCTTCCCCCTCGATCCTTAACTTAATAACTGTTCTTTCCTGTTACTAGTATTAAGACATTTGGAAATGAGGCAGTATTTTGGAGATTTTATTTTTTGCTTCATATAAAAACTTACGTAAGGGGTCTTTTAAAGAGAATATTTTTCCAGTGCACTTAAAGTTTATTTAATAAAAATCTACCTCTCCCTAACCACCACCACCCTGAGTAGGGAATGCCTGCGTTCGGGAGCCGGCCTTCTGGTATGGAAGAAGTAGCATCTTGCAGTCAGGCCTGGGTGGCATCTGAGCCTCCTCCATATGCTTTAGGAACTGTAATTAGCCTCCTTGAGCCTTGGTTTCCTCGTCTGTACCATGGGGACAGTACCGATTGCTTCCTAGTGACAGTGGAGGGTTTGATGGGATGAGGTTGTAGACTATCCAGCAGGTACTGGGTGCTCAGTGAACGTGACTTTCTTCTCTCAAAGACAATTTTTCCATCTTCTTCCCACTTCTTTTAAGGCATTTACCACATGAAATTGCTCATTTTATATATGGCCTATTATATCAGTGTTGTTTACTTGTGAAATTTCTGTTACTTTTAATCTTCTACTAATATGAATGTAAAGAGAGAAAAATATGACTCTTCAATTTCCACATTTTCTTTCCATGTTCACTTTCTATCCCAGTGATGAAATCCCAGAATACTAAGAACTTTGGGGGAGGTATCAGAGTAAATTTGAATAATTTTCAAATGATAAGGTACTTTAGAGATAATCGTAATAGCTGACATTTCAAGAAGGCTTTGCTCTGGGCAGGGTACCATTCTGAGCCCTTTACATGTATTAATTTGATTATATCTTATAAAGAGTCTATGAGGGAAGTGTGTTATTGTTTCCATTTCACAGGAACAGAAGCAAGGAGTTAAGTAACTCATCCAAGGTCACCTTGGCTGGTCCAGGACCCATACCATAAGCATTATGCTAACACACCTTAATTATGATATATCCCAGAGCCCCAATTCTACAAGCTGACTCAGATCTGCAAACAATAATTGACTTGACCAAGGTCATCTAGTTGCTTAAATGCAGGGAGAGGACCGGAACCCCAGGGTCCTGAACCCTGGGATCCTGACTCCCCAGTGCAGGACCCTCTCCACTGCCCCCACAATTACTGGCAGGATAGGCTCCTGAGAGGCTCAAACTGGGAACCAGCCGAGCTAGATAATAATATTGCTATTCCTGTGGCTTTCATTAAAGATGCATGATTTTTTATAATTCTTTCCTTTAACAGTAATTGCTATGTTTTGTCTTTCAGGAACCTGGGCAGCAAGAGATAAGCCAATATATCTGCCTGTGGAGCCTACAGTTAAAAATAATTATAGAGAACATGGTGATGCTTCAGAGACTGTCAGGTGATGCAGCATTTTCATCTCATACTTTATTACGTTATTCGGTAGTCTAGAGGGGGATGCCTATCGGTGGAACGGAGGAAAGAGGGGGAAAGAAAAGCCAAATGTTGTTCACTTGTTTCTTTCATGGAAAACACCTGACCATTATCATATCATGGTAAACTCAGATGAAATTTGGATTTGTACGTTAGCCAAAAAATTAGTTATTGACTATACTTACACTTTTCCAAAGAGAACTTAGTGTGTGCAATGAGACGACTAAACCAGTTTGGTAACTATAATGTGCGTTAAGAATGAAGAGGCGGCAAAGACATCAGTGTGGGGGTCAGGGCTGTTGCTGTGGCTCAACAGAACCCTGTGTCTGAGCTTCCTGGCCACCATTCCCCCTCATCGGAAAGGAATGCAGCAGTGATGCTTACAGGAGGCACAGCTCATTTGAATAGAGCAGTTTTTGCCAAAGAGCGTGGTAGAGGGAATATTAACCAGCAACAGAATAGCTCCTCTGTGAGCAGTCGGGGCTCTCTGGAGAAACAGAACCTCTCCCCTGCCTCCCTCCCCCTCTCTCTGCCTCTCTACCTCTCCCTCTGTCCTCCCTCTCCCTGCCCCATCTCTCTACCTCTGTCACGTTTATAATAAGGCATTGGATCATGTGATTATGGAGGCTGACAAGCCCCAGGCCTGCAGTTAGGAAGTTGGAGCCCCAGAAGAGCTGATGGTGTAGTGGGGTTTGAGTCAGGCCTGAGAACCAGGAGAACTGAGGGTGTGAGTTCCAGTCCAAGTTTGAAGGCAGGAGAAGGCAGTCTGCAAGTTCAAGGCCAGGCAGACAGGGAGAGAGGGGATTCTCCTTTACTCAGCCTTTTTGTTCTCTCCAGGCCTCCAGTAGATGGGGTGAGGCTCATCCACACGGGGAACAGGGCTCTGCGTTCCTCAGTCTAATGATCTGAGTGCAAACCTGGTTTAGGAACACCCTCGCAGCCACACCCAGAATAATGTTCGACCGAGTATCTGGGCACCTTGTGGCCCTGGTCAAGGGGGCCTACCATTAACCATCACGGTCCCCCTCTTTTTCAAGCACAACGTTCTGTTGTTTTCTAATTCATGACGCAGATGTGAATCAGGAATTTGTACTAGTACAAATCTATATTACATCAGTTCAAGTTTATAATTTACTTATAAACAGCGAGGGGAAATGGGACTGTTTTGGTTAACACGAAATATGCTGTAGGGGGTTATGGATGGCAGTCACAAGCTTATGTGAGCCTCAGTTCCCCAAATCCCAATCAGTCCCACTGTGATTCGGTTGCACAATACTGGGGTGAATTTGCAGATAATTAGCTATAAAATGTAACATTTTTGGTAGCTTGCCTTTGTGTAACATACATTTTCGTTAAACTCATTTGGAAGCTGGAAAGAAGAGCAGTTGGAAGTGTTTGTTTCAACATTACATCAGCGGCAATACAGGCTCACGTTTGACTTATTACGGCCAGGGAAAAACACAGGACTTCCAACAAGCTCTAGAGAGACTCCATTATTACTGGTATGGTGCCGCTCTTACGGCTGGGTTTAGATCTGAGATGAGCCGGGCCAGCCTGGCGTTTCCGTGGAATACAAGCCGACTGCAGCCGCCCTAGATTTCCGCATGTGCCGTTTTGTATTCCACCGGTCTGCATGTTTATTTTTTGTTTTTATTTATTTATTTGGGAGAGAGAAAGACAGCAAGCACGAGCAAGGGGGAGAGAGAGGGGGAGGGGCAGAGGGAGAAGCAGGATCCCCTCTGAGCAAAGAGCCCGATGCTGGACTCCATCCCAGGACCCTCAGATTATGACCTGAGCCGAAGGTAGGTGCTTAACCGGTTGAGCCACCCAAGCGTCCCTCACAGGTCTGCTTTTTTAAAAAGTGTAGTGTAAAATTACACACTTTCTGATTAATAACATTTACTACTATTAATAGGTAATTGTTTAAATTCTACTGACATGTACTTGGTACTTTTTGAGCGGTGGTGCCTCTCTGTACACACACACACACACACACAGAAACAGACACATATTAGTTTTCTAGGACTACTATAATGAAGTGCCACAAATTTGGGTGGTTTAACAACAGAAACTTATTTTCTCACAGTTTGGAGGCTAGCAGTCTGAAAGGTGTCGATAGGGTTGGTTCCTTCTGAGGGCTGTGGAGGGAATCTGTTCCTCCTCCTCCAGGCTTCTCTCCTTGGCTGGTAGATGGCCATCTTCTCCCTGTGTCTTCACATGTCTGTACATGGCTTGTGTCCAAATTTCTTCTTCTTAGAAGTCATACTGGAGTAGAGCCCATCCTAATGACTCCATTTTAACTTGCTTACCTCTGTAAAAACCCATTCTCCCAATTGGGTCACATTCTGAGGTCTTGGGGGTTAGGATGTCAATGTATGAATTTTGGGGGAACACAATTCAACCAAAAATTATCTACATATACATATATATGTATATATATGTTTGTATATATATGTATGTATATATACACTACACCCATATATATACTGTATAACTATGTAACTATAAGTATAGTTACACACTATATAGGTACAGTTATATCTATGGGTGTATATATAGTATGTATACAATATGTATATATGTGTCTGTATAAATACACATCTGTGTACACACACAAATATATATACATATACATAACTCATTTAATCCTCAAAACAAGCCTATCTATGAGGTAGATTCTATGTTTATTACCCTTTTAATTATGAGGAAAGTGAGGCACAAGGCCCAGTACCCCACCAAGTTCAGGGGCTACCAAGTTCAGGGGCTGAGATTTGCACCCAGGTCCCTGAGTCCTAAGACCGTGCCCAGGTTGCAAAACAGCAGTGAGTTTCCTCGGCAGCACAAGGTAACATATCGATAGACTATAAATGGTTAAAATTAGGGATTTATTCTCTTGAGTTTTTAAAAACTGAGTGGTGAAAAATTGTAAAATGATTCCTGAAAGAAAATTCCACAGCACGCCAGGAACAGAATTTGGTTTGGAAAACCTCCAGTAAGAGAGATACGTGTTTGAAGTTGGTGCAAATTTGCCCTGAACAGTAGCCTGTGAGGCGTCTGGGCCTCTGTCTCGTTGGCCCGGCCTCGAGTTCAGCCGGTTCTCTCGTACATGTGCAGCAGCAAGAACTCCTGAAAATGAAAGCGGGGAAGTAGGAATAGCTGACTTAGTGTGAAGACCCCTTTTGGGACATGGTGGGTGGGGTCATGGGGTGAGAGAAATGTGGCCCTCACCTGGCCCAGGTGTGGGATCGAATGTCTTCTCTTTCTGTCCTTCCATCAGTGTGTAACTCTTCCCTCAAAAGACGTGGTCAAAAGAGCAAGCCACTGGGGATGTGACACTTTGGGCCATAATCAACTTCCCAGTTGTCTTTTGACCTGGGATCAACCATGTAACCTCGTTGTTTTCTAGTTTCCTCATGTTCAAAGTGACACTTGTTGACTAAATCATCTTTCCGTTGAGAGGTGTTTGTTGAGGTCCTTCCCTGTGGTAGGAGCTGTGGCCATGGAAGTCTCAAGAGCAGGATGTCTGGGGGAGAAGAGCATGGCCGCTGGAGCCAGCTCTCATGAGTTTAAATGTCAGCACAGCAGCTGACAAGCTGCCACCTTTGCAGTTACTGAATTGCTCTGTGCCTCAGTTTCCTCATCTTTAAAACAGGAATCATATTGATGGCCTCATAGGGTTGTTATGAGGACTTAACTAGTCACTGTTTGTAAAGATGTAGAGCTGAGATTGGTACATACACGCTATGTGTTTATTAAATAATCAACCATCTCTGGCTTAAAGAATTGACCCTGTTATTAGGTTGGAAAAACGGATCCTGATGAAATGAGACGTAATTGCTAACCCAACACCGTGAGGTTCTGGGGAAGGGTGTGAGCTAGCAGTCTGGAAGAGTCAGGGGTACTAAGAGATTCAGAGGACAGAGAAGCGAAGATTGTTGTGCGCTCGCTGTGTGCCAGGCACGGAACGAAGGACTTCGCATCCATTTCCTCTTTATCATCAGAAAAATTCTGGCTAGTAAATCTTTTCGCCATGGCACAGCTGAGAAGACTGAGGCTTTAGAGAGGCCACGTCTGGTACTAGAATCTGCAAGTGACAAAGCCAGGATTTTTTCGGGGCTGCAAGTCCAGGAGAAGTCCAGGCCGGCCGAATGGAGGCGCCCTGTGCTCAGGGTGGTGACAGGACCGCTGTGGCTGGACCATGCTGGGTGGGGATGGGGGAGGTTTAAAGGGTCCTAAGCTAGCTGCTCACAGCACCCCTTTAAGAGGCCTCCTGGGGCTGGGGGGCCTCGACAGGTGACTTGCTGCATTTGGATTTTGCTCATCACTGCAGCAATAATCCAGTGTCAATATTTTACAGAGCGATTTGATTATACTTTGCTTCTGAGGCTTTAAAAGAAGAGCATATTTTTAAAAATTAATAAGTAAGTGTTTAACTCTCTGTGTTAACCAGCCTTGATGCTGATAGCGTTTTCCTTGAGGAGCAAGAATGATGCTCTGCGTATGGATTTCTGAAATCAATTATGTTTTTGTTAATTGAATTTTGTTCCCCTTCTTTTGGCCTTCCCCTAACATAGAAAACAAAATCTGGGGTGAGGCCTTTCCCACTGATGGATGACACCCAGGGCAATACAAGTATTTTTCACGAGTCTACTTTGTTTTTCCAGACGTCTCTGAATGGCCATTACATAAGTCTAGGGGACCTAGGGTCAACTTCTATTTATGTGCAGATTCCTTGTGTTTCTTTCACCTGAAAATCTAACCCTGTGGAAATGTTTCAGGATGTTGACCTTTAAATGCGGAATAAAATCATGCTTCCTTTCCATGCTTAAGGGCAAAAACAACTACCACAATTATAACAATAGCTGCTATTCACTTAATGTTTCATATATTACAGGTGCCTGTTAAGGGCCTTTCATGCATAATCTCATTTAATTCTCCCCCTAGCCCTGTGAGCTAGGTGGTGTTTTTAATCTCTATTTACAGAGGAGGAGACCAAGGCTTAAGGGATAGAAAGGCCCAGACTCACAGAGCTAGCTACTGTGGGGAGTGTGTTCCCATCTGGTCCTTCTGCCTCTGGAGTCAAATTCCTCCATTTCTTTAAAAGGCAGATCTGCAGTGAGTGGTCCTACCTTCTCAGACAATTCACGAAGTGCAATGCTGTGTGTCCAAGGCTCTCAGAGCAAAGGAGGCAGACCCAGACTCAGCTCAGAAACTCTGGAACTGTGACTAAGATGGCCAGAACTAGTATGCCATGGCATAGTGAACGCCACACCACCTGACCCTCTAAGTGGCCAGCGATGCCTGGGGTCTTTAATGTTTTACAGCAGGAGGAATCACCCGAAGTCCCTAATTCTGACAGTGCCTTCCTGCTCAGTAACCTGTCCCAGATGCCTGATGCCCCCGACGGGGTGATGATCCATGGGTCCCTGTTTGCCTGATTTTTCCTATGTTAGCACCAAACGTTTCCCATGCTGGGAAACCCCTCACTCAGTCTTAGGCACTTTGGGACTGGTACTTGCCCTCCCTCTAAGGGAGAGTTCAAAATCAGCAGCTTGGTTTTTCACCTGTCATTATCAATCCTGTCTTCGATATAGAGACCTCTGTTAGTGCCCGGCCTGCTGGCTAGAAGTTGCTCCCTGTCAGAAGCCCTTGACCAAACTGCAGCCAGGCTCCTCTGAGCTCTCTTCTCCACTAGACCTCAACCTTGGCCTAAAAAGACTTGAACAAACACTAGCATGGTTTCTAACAACTCAACACTGCCTCCCTAGGATGCCCCTAGTCCCCTTAAAGCACCTGCCTGAGAAAACCCAAGGTTGGTAAAAGAATTTGCTCTTTCTTCCAGCCAACACCCTGGTTTCTCAGTCTCAGTGTGAGGGTAGGAGTCTAACTTTAATAAGCACCAGTTAGCAAACCCACATGGGGTTCACATGGACCAACCCTCTTCCTGCTTTTTGTCATTTTTCAATTCCTGATTCTGTGGAGCCCCCGCTCACCCCCTCCCTACTCCTTCACCTTCCCTTTAAAATGCCCAGTCATCTCTGTACAAATCAAAATTGAGTTCTGTTCATGCTGGACTCTTTCCTATTCTAATAGGATATTACTGATTAGAATCTGTTCTTACCACTCTACCTAGCACCTGGCTTTGTTTATCTTTGACACCTTCTCTGTTCCGTGTTGCCTCCGACACTCACCCCCATCCTCTCCCCGTTTATCACCTCTCCTCCCACCGTGCACACAGGATCTACCTTCTGAAGCTCTGCTTAATCCCCGTGGGCCTGCAGTGTTTGCTCCACTTCTGTGTATCTCATTTCAGCTCTTGATGACCTCCTTCCTTTGACCTCCTCTGGCACTTAGATTTGGGAGTGCTCCCTGGAGTAATAAGATATGCTATCTCAGATTGCTTTCTATGTAAAGGTCCTATTTCTACATCTGGTTTTGAGTCTCTGGAGGGCAAGAACAGTGTCTTCTGCCTTTTCATGTATCCCAGGGCTCAAGAAGGCTCACACAATGGGCAATCAAAAGTGTGTGTTGTCAGTGATGGCTTAGAATGGGCAACTGTTCAGTTCTTGCATTACCTACCTTTCTTTAGAAAGCAATGGCTCTGTTTTTGAACAACTCAGTCTGTTGGAAGAGACATACAGAAACACATATATAAATTACTCCTTGGATGGGCAGTGTAATGAAGTAGATAAGAACATAGCCTTTGGAATCACGTTGGCCTAGAATTCCTTCCTCTTAATTCACCTTAAAAAAAGTCATGGACAAGTTTATACCACTTCACTGAGCCTCATTTCATCAGCTATAAAACAAGCACATCACTTTTCTTACTGGCTGATTGTGGTTGTGAGGATTAAGGGTCATAACAGTGCCTACTGCATATTAAGTACCAGTAAATGGAGTCAACGGAAAGCATATGCCAGCCACACAAAACATAACAGGGGTAGAAATTAGACAAGTGTGGAGTTGGAGGGGAAGAAAGGAAAGGGGTGAAATAGGAGCTGGAGCAATTGGGGTCCCTGGAACTCTGGGGTCAGGGGATCTGGAAAGACTTCTTAGATGATGGGGTGGGAAAGGGGAAGGAGGATGTCTTTATTTATTAAGCTTCTATCTTGCACACTAGACATTTTGTACATTGCAATTACTTGAATTCTCAGAACAATTATATATGTATTTTCCCATAATGTGCTGATATTGACACTTTCCTGTGGTCACAGAATTTATAAGTGGAACAGCTGAGACAGACCCAAGACTATCTCACGCCAGAGCCATGTTTTCCCCAGTTTACTAACCTCCTTTCCTTGCCCAGTTACAAGTGTCTGGGCATGCACCAAGTGGGTGCATTAAAAACTTTGAACTGTCTTATGTAATGATGAAAGGATCAATCCAACAATTGGATATAAGAAATAAATACACACCCAGTACCAGAGCACCTAAAAACATAGAGCAAATACTAATGAACATAAAAAGAGAAATTGATGGTAATACAGTAATAGTAGGGGACTTTAACACCCTACTTACATCAATGGATAGATTATCCAGACAGAAAATCAACAAGAAAACAGTGTCTTTGAATGACACATTCGACCAGATGGACAGAACAGATATAGACAGCACATTCCACCCTGAAACAACAGAATACACATTCTTTCCAAGTGTACATGGAATGTTCTCCAGAATAGATCATATAATAGGCCACAAAATAAGCCTCAATAAATTTAAGAAGATTAAGATCATACCATACATCTTTTCTGATCACAACAATATGAAACTAGAAATAAATCACAAGAAAAAAACTGGAAAAAGCACAAACATTTGGAAGCTCAAAAACATGATATTAAACAACAAATAGGTCAGTAAAGCATTCAAAGAAGAAATTAAAAAATACCCAGAGACAAATAAACTGAAAGCACAATGGTCCAAAATCTTTGGGACACAGTGAAAGCAGTTCTAAGAGGGAAATATATAGTGACACAGTCCTACTTCAAGAAATAAGAAAAAGCTCAAATAAACAATCTAACCTTACACCTAAAGGAACAAGAAAAGAAGAGTAAACAAAGCCCAGGTGAGTAGAAGGAAGAAGATAATAAAGATCAGAGCAAAAATAAATGACATAGAGACTAACAAAAAAACCACCCAAACAAACCAAAAAAACAATAGAAAAAACATCAGTGAAACCAAGAGCTGGTTCTTTGAAAAGACAAACAAAATTGATAAACCCTTAGCCAGACTCAAGCAAGAAAAAAAGAGAAAGAATCCAAATAAAATCAGAAATGAGAGACAAGTACAGCTGACACCACAGAAATACAAAGGAGAACACTACAGAAAAATTATTATGCCAACAAATGGTACAACCAAGAAAAACGGACAAATTCCTAGAAACACATAATCTAAAACCAAATCAGGGAAAGATAAAAAATCTGAACAAACCGATTACAAGCAATGAAATTTATTGGTAATAGAAAAACTACCAAAAAATAAAACTCCAGGCCCAGATAAATTCAAAGGGAAATTCCACCAGACATTTAAAGAAGAGTTAGTATCTATTCCCCTCAAACTCTTCCAAAAAATAGAAGAGGAAGGAAAACTTCCAAATATATTCTGTGAGGCCAGCATTACCCTGATACCAAAACCAAACAAAGACACCACAATAAAAGAAAAGGTCAATAACCCTTATGAACGTAGATGCAAAAATCCCCAACAAAACACTATGGAACTGCATTCAACAATGCATTAAAAGGATCATATATCATGATCAAGTGAGATTTATTCCAGGGATGTAAGGATGGTTCAATATTCACGAATCTATCAACCTGATACACTACATCAACAAAAGGAAGGATAAAAATTATATGATCATCTCAATAGATGAAGAAAAAGCATTTGACAAAATTCAACATCTTTTCATGATAAAAATTCTCAACCAGCTAGGGTTAGCGGGAATATACCTCAAGATAACAAAGGCCATATATGGCATATCTGCAGCTAACTTCATATTCAATGATGAAAAACCATTAGCATTCTTATACACTAAAAATGAAGTAGCAGGAAGAGAAATTAAGAAAACAACACCATTTACAATTGCACCAAAAATAATAAAATACTTAGGAATAAACTTAACCAAAGAATTGAAAGATCTGTACTCTGAAAAATTAAAAAAAAAAACAAACTGATAAAAGAAATTGAAGAAAACACAAATGGAAAGATATCCCATGCTCCAGGATTGAAAGAATTAATACTGTTAAAATTTCCATATTACCCCAGGAAATCTACAGAATCAGAGCAATCCATATCAAAATAAAACAGCATTTTTCACAAAGTAGAACAAATAATACTAAAATTCCTATGGAACCACAAAAGACCCCGAACAGCCAAGGCAATCTTGAAAAAGAAAAACAAAGCTGGAAATATCACAATTCCAGATTTCAAGATATACTGCAGAGCTGTAGTAATGAAAACAGTATAGGGGCGCCTGGGTGGTGCAGTCGTTAAGCGTCTGCCTTCGGCTCAGGAACGCCGGGATCGAATCGAGTCCCACATCGGGCTCCTCTGCTGGAAGCCTGCTTCTTCCTCTCCCACTCCCCTGCTGTGTTCCCTCTCTCGCTGGCTGTCTCTCTCCCTGTCAAATAAATAAACAAAATCTTAAAAAAAAAAAAAAGAAAAAAAAAGAAAACAGTATGGTACTGGCATGAAAATAGACACATAGATCAATGGGACAGAATAGAGAGCCAGAAATAAACCCAAGATTATATAGTCAATTAATCTATGACAAAGGAAGCAAGAATATATGATGGGGAAAAGATGTTCTCTTCAATAAATGGTGCTGGGAAAACTGGACAGCTACATGCAAAAGAATGAACCTGGACCACTTTCTTACACCGTACACAAAGTAAAAATGGATTAAAGAACTAAATGTGTTACCTGAAACCATAAAAATCTAGAAGAGAGCACAGGCAGTGATTTTTCTGACATTGGCCATAGCAACATTTTTCTAGATATATATCCTGAGGGAAGGGAAACAAAAGCAAAAATAAACTATTGAGACTACATCAAAATAAAAAAAACTTTTGCACAGCAAAGGAAAATATCAATAGAATGAAAAGGCAACCTACTGAATAGAAGATATTTGCAAATGATAATAAGGAATTAATATCCAAAATATATAAAGAATTTATACAACTCAATGCCAAAAAATCTGATTAAAAGTGGGCAAAATGGGGCACCTGGGTGGCACAGTGGTTAAGCGTCTGCCTTCGGCTCAGGGTGTGATCCCGGCATTATGGGATCGAGCCCCACAAGGCTCCTCTGCTATGAGCCTGGTTCTTCCTCTCCCGCTCCCCCTGCTTGTGTTCCCTCTCTCGCTGGCTGTCTCTATCTCTGTCAAAAAAATAAATAAATAAAATCTTAAAAAAAATGGGCAAAATGAAGCTTGAGAGACTATGGACTCTGAGAAACAAACTGAGGGCTTCAGAGGGGAGGGGGTGGGGGAATGGGATAGGCTGGTGATGGGTAGTAAGGAGGGCACGTATTGCATGGTGCACTGGGTGTTATACGCAACTAATGAATCATCGAACTTTACATAAAAAACCAGGGATGTACTGTATGGTGACTAATATAATAAAAAATATTATTATAATAAGAAAAAATAAAAAATAAAAACGGGCAGAGGACCTGAATAGGCATTTTTCTAGAGAAGACCTACACATGGCCAACAGGCACATGAAAAGATGCTTAACATCACTCATCATCAGGGAAATGCAAATCAAAATTACAATGAGATATCACCTTATACTGTCAGAGTGGCTAAAGTCAAAAAGACAAGAAATAACAAGTGTTGGACAGAATGTGGGGAAAAAAAGAACACTTGTACACTATTGGTAGGAAAATAAATTGGTGCAGTCACTGCGGAAAACCATATGGAGGTTCCTCAAAAAATTAAAAACATAAGTACCATATGACCCAATAGTTCCACTATTGGGTATTTACCAAAGAAAATGAAAACACTAATTTGCAAAGATACATGCACCCCATGTTTATTGCATCATTATAATAGCCAACATATGGAAGCAACCTAAGTGTCCCTCAGTAGACAAATGGATGTGTGGGTACACACACACACACAGAGACCATATCTTCCTTATATATATGCTGAGCTTCCGTAATATATATAGCCATAACAAAGGATGAGGTAGTGCCATTTGAGACAATATGGATGGACCTAGAGGGTATTATGCTAAGAGAAATAAGACTGAGGAAGAAAAATACAGTATGATTTCACTCATATGTGGAATCTAAAAAAAAGAAAGAAAGAAAGAAAAGGAAAGTATAAACTACCAAAAAGCACAATCAGTCCTATGAATACAGAAAACAAAGTGATGGTTGCAGGAGGGGCGGTGGGGTATGGGCAAAATGGGTGAAGGGGAGTGGGAGATACAGGCTTCCAGCTAGGGAATGAATAAGTTATGGCAATAAAAGTCACAGCATAAGGAATAGAGTCAATGATATTGTAATAGTGATGTATTGGGACAGATGGCAGCTACACTTCTGGTGAGCCTCGCATAATGTATAAATTTGTTGTATCACCATGTTGTATGCCTGAAATTAATGTAACATTGTGTTTTGACTACTGTCGAAAACAAGAATGCAAACTGAACTTTGCAGCTGCAAACAGTTGCTCTATCTGCTCTGATTATAAAGTCTGCATAGGGATGGGTTAAAACACTGGCTTCACCTGGCAAGTCCCTCTAACCTGCTTTGAATATTTTGGCTTGTGCAAATACTGAATATTTTTAACTGTAAGGAACAGAATTGCCACCTAAAGTAGTTTAAACTACTTTAAATAGGAAATTTACTGTTTCTTAGGCTGGAGGACAAGGGGTACGGCAAGCTCCAGGCACAGTACCCTAATCCTTGGACCTATGGCTCTTTTTCTCTGCAAGTCTTCATGTTCTCCCCGCTTATCCTCATCTGTGTCTAGGCTCTGTCCTCAAGAGGCCTGCCCTCAGAGTTTGAAGAGGGCTTGCTATTAACAGCCAGGACTAGTGACTTCTTTGTTTTGTGGGAGTGAGAGGAAAATCTTTCCCTGAGTCATGGACTAAATATTCCATTTCTTTAGCCTGACTGGGTTAGTTAGATTGTGGGTCCAACCCTGAAAGAATAACAATCAAAGGGGGAATACTCTGACCTGATTGGCCGAAGGCGGGGTACTTAAACCAATCATCGACAAGATGAATTGCAGATAGAAGAATGGGATTACTGTGATTGGCTGCTACTAATCAGGGTTCTTTTCTGTAGTCAGAACTGGTAGGTACACTGCTTTCCCAGAGGACTGAGATTCTATATTGTTAGGTCTAGGGGTGCCCGGTTGGCATAGTCGATTAAGCAGCAGACTCGTGGTTTCAGCTCATGTCATCAGGGTGGTGAGATGGAGCCCTGCATGCTGTGCTGGGTGGCTACAGGCTCAGCGGGGAGCCTGCTTAAGATTTTTCTCTCTCCCTCTCCCTCTACCCCTTTATCCCCACCTTACCCCCCATGCTTGTGCTCACGCTCTTAGATCGAGCGAGCAAGAGAGAGAGAGAGCAAGAATAGAGGGAAAGTGGGAGAGGGAGAGCAGACTCCCCGCTGAGCAGGGGGTCTGACACAGGGCTCGATCCGAGGACTCTGAGAGCATGACCTGAGCGGAAGGCAGATACTTAACCTACTGAGCCAGCCAGGCGCCCCTCAAATAAATACATCTTTAAATATGTTACATCTAGTACAGTTTGGTTATGATCAGTCAGAATGGATACTAGCTCTGAACAACGGTAAGTCTGTCTGTTGTGTTCTAGCTGATTATCAATCCTAGATACCTAACCACAATGTGGATTTTCCTAGGAAGGAGGAAGGGTGAATAGATCCTGGGTAGGCCGCAGGTGACTAAGTCTGTTATGTCTCTGGCTGAGGTTAGGCTTAAAGGACAGCTAAGGTAATCCTCAATCCGTTTTGTAGTCTGACAGCTTGGTATCTATGGCCTCAGTGATTAGGCAGTCTTCTAACATGCTCTCTCGACATCAGTCTCATTCAAAAGCTGAGCCTAAATGTGACCTGACCCAGCCAAGTCCAACTCCCTCCTATGTGGGGATCTGACAGTGAGTCAGTCCAAGTTAGGTCTCTGTTTAGTGCCAGGGCAAAATAGAACTGCTTAACACATAGGCAGAGTGAGTTAACCTAGGCTCTGCCTTGAGTGATCTCCCACCCCAACTAAAAGCTTTAAAAAAAGTCCTTCATCAGGGGGTGCCTTTGATTTCAGCTCAGATCACGATTGATCTCAGGGTCGTTGAGATAGAACCCCACATTAGCTCCACGGTCAGCGTGGAGCCTGCTTAAGATTCTCTCTTCCTTTGCCACCCACCCCCCCACTAATGTTCTCTCTCTAAAAAAAAAAAAAAAAAAAAAAAAAAGTACTTCATCAGTTTTTGGTTTACTCAGTATTTAAAATTCCTGACTAATGTGGAGCATAGGCAGGTTAAATCAGGCACAGATCTGATCATAGAAGATTTTGAGAAGTGTGTGGTTATAACATTTTCAAGTGCAGACAGTAACTTAGATTCTAAAGAGATGTCTTATAAATCCATGTATATATATAAATGAATTGTTTATGGCGAGCTTATCAATTATTTGTATTTAATTATTTGCTTTGAAAGTGCTTACGGTAGCTTGACACCAGTGTGTTCTGCCAATTACTTTAACCTTTTCCCCAGAAATCTTGTTTGCACTATTGATTTGGACTATCAATGCAGAGTCTGAAATAATAAGGTTTTGGCCTATTCTTGATTTTGCAAGGAAGATTGAAATCTTATGTGTTCATCAGATCGATTTTTTATTGGACACACAAAAGGGTATTTGGTCTTTGGGTGGTAGTAACTTGCAAAGTCAGCTGGAGAGAAGAGGTTTTTTTTTATTTTTTGCTATTATTATTGTTTTTTAAGGGCAAATGTGGAGCTATATCACTAGGATATATCAGATGGAAGTGCAGAGGGATAGTTTGCATGACCTGAATGTGAATATACAAATTGGTCCAGGGAAATCAGCTGTAGAAAGGCTGGCAGTGTGGCCAAGTTGTTGGAGCACTGGATCACAAGAGAAACTGAGTTTTGCTCCTTGCTTTGTATTAGCTGGCTGGTGACCTTGGACAAGTCACTTAACTTCTCTGAGCCTTAGTCAGTTTATCTAGGGTTTCACTAGGCCAACAGAAGCAAACACTCATGGCTACAGGAAGACAGAAAATACATGTGGATAAAGGGATCCTGAAACAAAACACAACAAAACAAACCAATAAAACAGAAAGCCAACAAAACCCCAACTTCAATGTGAGGCTGGGAGACAATGGAAGATGGTGGGGATCGTGACAGAGCACAGCTCCATCTAAAAGGAACAGCCATGATTCAGCTTCAAGTTGAATGCAGGCCTCGTATGACCAGATCTTCTGATTTTTTTTTAAAAGAGAGCTGAAAAATTCAGATTTTATGTAAAGTGTTTTCTTTATTTTGGATAAATATTCTTCAATATTGGATGAAACAATAAGACTGTGCACAGCAACACTCTGTAAACAGAATGAGATTTGCCCCTGGGCTAAATTCAGCCTGGGATGGCTAATTTGCAGCGTCTAGACACAATAAACCTGGAAATCTGTTCCAGGTCTAGAATGCTTTGGCTCTGTGAGTTGACGTAGAACATCTCCTCGGAGTCACACCAGCTTTGAGTTGGAAGAGGTCCTAGCGGGTGTGTGGGTCGCCTCTCGCACACCATCCCCTGGCAATGGTTACCTAACCTCTTTAGCTGTTCCACAAGACAGACTGTTCTGGAAAGGGACTGTCTGAAGCTCTTCCTTGTATGAAGAAGAAACTCCTTGTTCAATAACTTCTCTGATTGGTTCTAATTCTGTCATCTGGAGCAACACAGAATATATCTTTGGTGTCTTGGAGTTTTTGTCCTGGACGAGCCTGCTTGAATTCACTAACACACACCAGACAGCTGTTTCCTGGGCAGAGTCGGGCTCTGAAAGGTCTTCCCAGAGCACAGCACATGGACTGAGCTAGAGATGTTTTTCGAAAAGGGGATTCAAGCAGAACCCCTTCTATCATCACTGTGTGGTGGGTGGAACACCAGTTTGGACTGCTCATGGCTGAGCCAAAATTCCTTCATCCGGGGCAAAGGGCAGGGTGCTGGAGCTGTGGACTGGGAAGCCACAGGTAATTTAGTGGGTGGCATGAGGAGTGCGGGTGTGACGTGTCTCCCTCAGAGGGTCACCATTGGGAGATCTTTGTTCTCTAGGATGGGTCAACCTGAGGGTGTCATTTTATCTCAGAAGGGTAGCAATGTAACCTGTTTCCATTTCTCACCTCATTATAACCTTAGGACGCTTTCTCCCCACACAGGACTGACCTGGAATCACTTTTTCCCATGCAGTCCCTTGCCAGGCTCTTTAACAGAGAGCACAGATGGGGCTTTTGCCCAGCTGGAGGGAGATGGGGAAGTTGCTGGTACTTGCCCCTGCGCGCGTGCCGTTCAGGAGGTGCTCAGAGCAAGGGGCGAATGCCTGGATGCGGGTCAGAGTCTCGAAGAGAAGCAGAGGGGCTCCGCCACGGTTCAGAGCTACTGTGTGTGTGTGTGTGTGTGTGTGTGTGTGTGTGTGTGTGTGTGTGTGAAATGCTTCTTCCTAAATGTGACTGTGCATTATAGTACAGTCTTCATGACATATTGTGGGATAATCTTTCACATGCTCTGTGATTTGACCCATAAGGCCAGAACTGGCAAATTAACTAGGTGTAATAAATAATAAAGAATCTGGTGAATATTTAGGGTCTGGTAATGATGATAAATCAGGTTTGAAATGTTCCTTGAGGAGATTGTGAGATTCTGAGAAATGAGGCCAGGAAGATTGATTAGAACCTATTGCTGTTCAGAAAATCTACTGCAAAAAATACAGGGAGGTATTGCGAGGCTAATAGAAAAGGCGAATACAATCCACCTTGGCCTCTAAAAACCAAATGAGTGTAATCAACAAATGTCATTGCTCTTATGGGCAAATGCCTAGAAGAGCAGGAGACACCCAAAGCACCTGGGGAGGGTGTTGATTTGGTGGGTGAAAGCGAAGAATGAGCACGTTAGGCTTTCTCTGTGGTCCTCATTTCTTTTGAAGCCTTATTGATTCATTTGTTTGTATATTTGGCTATTTATCTGTGTAATTTAATGAAAGGCCTCTATTGAAGAAATAAAGGTTACATTTTTAAGAGTTCGTGCCACCAGAATTTGTTCTTCTTAGGGGTCCCATACTTGTTTTCCAGCTCTTGGTGTGAAGATTCATATCCTGTCCTGTCGTTTGTTCAGCTATACGGCAGGGGGCGGGGGCGGGGAGGTTGTGCTGAATGCTTTAGTCATCTATCATCCCATTCTTCTAAAATCTGGCCCAACTTGTGGGGCGAACTTAGTAGTAACATAAAATACTGACCCTGTTGGAAGTTATCTTGGAAGAGTGTAGCCCTAATTCTGTAGTATTTTTTTAAAAAAGTCAGACAAATTCTTGACTGTTTGTGAATGGAGGTGGAAGCATAAAGAAGCCATGTGGGGAAGAGGGGTAGTTAGGAACAAACCAGGAAGAGTTTGTGATATAGCAGGAAGAAGATGGGCTTGGGTTCAAAATCGGTGGTGTGACTTTGAGCAAGTTACTTAACTCCTCTGAGCCTCAGTTTCTGCCTAAAATGGCAAAGAACAAATTTGTATCTCTTGGGAATTAAAGGAGAAAACATGGGTCAGTGCCTAGCACCCAGCGTGGCACACAGTGGCTCCCTTCTTCCCACTTGGTGGCCTTCTGTTTTCACATATTCTTCGTCCAGTTCGGTCCTTAGCACGTAATGAGCACTTAAGATTTGTTGGTTCATAGACAGAGAAAGGGAGTCAGTGTTCTCCCAAATCCCAGTGACATACAACCTGTCGCAGTGCTGCTCTCTGATCTCGTTTGGAACCTAGAGTAAATTATGGGAGCTTCGTTGAGCATCATGCTGCAGGGAAAATGTATGGTGCCAGACAGAATCCTTACTCTTATCCCGCACATGTGCACACTCAGGCCGGGCATGCCAGGCAGACCTTTGTTAGTGCACATTCTTGTGCCTTCCCTTCCTCCCCCACCCTGCTTCCCGGGGTGAAGAGAGCTAGGTGATTAAGAAGTGGTTAAGAAGGAAAAATACCGCCACGAAGCTGGTTTTACTGCTAGAGAAATCTGGAGCTGCAAAAAGTCATGTTAAAATCACATCACAGATCTGTCTTTGGCCAGAAAAGGAAATTAAAAGTTAAAGAGAACTGTCTCTCTCAGACTTGCTTCTATTACTCCTCTCCATGCTGGGTGGTCTGTTTAAAGATTGGCCCATTAAGGCTATTGTACATTAATGAGGCTCTCCCCAACGGGCCACCCCGCTTGTGTGACTCCACTGTTTGACAGGATGTGAATTATCATGAGACGAAGTCTCATGGGTGAACAGTGGTATGTCACTGTAAGGGTTTCTAAAAATATGCATGCTGTCTTCAATTGGCTGCAAATTGTGGCTAATTGAGGGCACCAGGGGCATTTTAAGACAGATGAGTATGCAGTTAAGCTGCCCCGCTGTCCCTGAAAGGGGATGCAATGGACAACTGTCTTTGGAATGTGAATCACTGTGTCAGAGCCTTGGACTATTTCTACTGGCTGCTACTCTGAGGCAGAAAAGGACGAGACTATGATCACCCATTAACACTGGCTTAGTTTTATTGATTAACTTAACACTGTCCTGATGGGAGACCATTACAGTATCCCACTTTCTCACTCTAATCCATCCTTCTTTTCTTCCTACAAATAGATGTTAGGCAAAGTTCTAGGCTCTGGAGATACACCAGTGAGCACTACAGAAAAAGTCCCTGCCCTTATGTATAGTGCTTCTGTTCCTCTGTGTGTGTACGTGTGTGTGTGTGTGTGTGTGTGTAGAGGGACACAAACACTGAAACAAATATATATATATTTGTTCATGTACACGTAATTGGAACTGTCAGTCTTTTTGTCATTTAAAAGCTGATATTGTGGGACGCCTGGGTGGCTGAGTCAGTTAAGTGCCTGCTTTCGGGTCAGGTCATGATCCTGGGGTCCTGTGATTGTGTCCCCACATCAGGCTTCCTGCTCAGCTGGGCACCTGCTTCTCCCTCTGCCACCCCCTCTCCTGTTTATGCTCTCTCTCCACCCCCTCTCTCTCTCTGACAAGTAAATAAATAAAATCTTTTAAAAAACCCAAACTGATCTTGTGATCATTTAGATATTAGAAGGCCAAGTAGAGATATTTAGGACCCCTAAGATTTCTCCAGATGCTCCCCACTACTGTGAAGAGTAGTGAAAGGGACAAACTACAACGTGTCTACTCTTTGGTTTCCAAGCCTATGATCCTGGGCCACCTCTGGATTGGACAGTCAGATGGAAGCCTGGGGGCAGGAAGCAGTTATAATGAAACTTCAAAGGACTCCTGAAGAATTAAAGGACCTCCGTCTTCCCCCTCCAGGAGCCAGGCTGGTATTTAATGTCCAGAAGACCTCTAGTGTTTGGTTCAAGACAGGTGAGTACTGGAGGCCCCTGAGGCTTAGCCTCACCTTAATTTGGATCGGTGGTTCTCAAGGTGGGGACCAGGGTAGGCTCCACGATGTGCGCCAGGCATGTTGGTGTCCTTGCTGCATAAATAGGGGTCACCTGGTGCCTTAGCTCAGGCTGCGCAATAAAATACCACAGACTTGGGGGCTTAAACAGCACGCATTTATTGCTCACGGTTCTGAGGCTGGAAGCCCAAGATCAGGGTGCCGGCATGGTTGAGTTCTGAGGAAGACTGTCTTTCAGGTCTCTAACTGCTGACTTGTATCCTCACATGGCTGAAAAAAAACGAGCTGTGTCTCTGGCTGCTTCTTCTAGGCCCCTAATCCCATTCACATGGGGTCTTTACTCTTATGACTTAATCACCTCCCAAAGGCCCCACCTCCCATCACAATCACGTTGGGGATTATATTTCAACATATGAATGGGGAGGGGACACAGACATTCGTTCTGTAACACCTCCCCCCATTGATGTGTAACAAATTACTACAAATCTAGCAGCTTAAAACGCCTACATTTGTTATCTCACAGTTTCACGGGTCAGGAACCTGGGCAGGGCTCATGTGGATTGTGTCCTCTTACAAGGCTGTGGTTGAAATGTTGACTGCCCAGGCTGTGGAAAAGTCCGCTTGTGGACATCCTGTGGTTGTCCGGCCAAAGGTTATGCCTTCTTGCTGGCAGAGGCTGGAGGCTGCCTGCTGTTCTTTGCCACTTAGAGTTTTCCAACATGGCCACTTATTTCATCAAGCCAGCAAGAAATTTCTAGCGTGAGTCTTCTAGCGAGATGGAGTCTTCTATAACATAATGTAATCATAGGAATGTGATTCTGTCACTTGTATCCTACTGTCGAGAAGCAAGTCACAGGTCCCACACAGACTCAGGAGGAGATTACCCGAAGTATGAACCAGGAAGAGGGAGAGGCTGGGGGAGCCCAACCTGGTTTACCTGTTATAAATGCAGGTAGCTGGGCTCACCCGGTTCTGCCTGAATCAGAATTTCTGGGGCAGGGCCCAGGAATCTGGATTGTAACAACTCCCCCGGTGCTTCCTGTTCACATTATGGTTAGAGGCGCCTGGGGAGAAGAGGGATGTAGGCTAGCTCAAAGCTCCACTGAGCAGCGAGGGACGCCTGGTATACCTTCCTGCCAGTGCTTCTGAGACTCCTCCAAGCCAGTCATAGCACTAACTGGAGGGGGCACTGTGATGGTTCCTCAAAGCCAGGGATTTGGCAACCTGTCTAGCATCAAAGGGATGGAAATGTGTTACCTCCACAGCTCATTTGTGCACAGTGAACCCAATGCTCCATGACCATTTGAAAATGAGGGCCTGTGCAGCCCTACCACAGCTGGGTGAATGCCCCTTCTCCCCATGCCACAGCTGCGCCACAGGCTGGCAAGTGCCATGCCATCCCTGCTATGCTGCCATGGCTCCACCACGGCTAGCAGGTATACGCAGCCCGGGAGTGCCTGGCTGTGGTGGTGCGGGGTGGGGGGGTTGTGCCTATGAGCCCCATGGGCCATCTCCTACATCAGGGAGGATGTACTCCTTCAAGACTGACAGAGGTAGCTGTTTCATCTAATATATAAAAGGAAATAGAGAATCAGGCAAAATGAGGGGACAGAGGAATATGTTCCAAATTCAAAAGAATGAGAGACCAAACATTCAAAGATTTAACACCTGTCCTTCTCAAACACTTCCAAAAATGGAAAAGGAGGGAACACTTCTGAACTTATTTTATAAGGCCACCAGAAAACTATCAGAGCTAATAAATGAATTTAGTACAGTTGCAGGATGCAAAATCAGTATATAAAATTCTGTTGCTTTTCTGTACACTTAACAACAAATTATGCAAAAGAAAAATCAAGAAAACAATCCCATTTATAATTGCATCAAATAGAATAAAATACCTAGCAGTGAGTTTTACCAAGGAGGCGAAATATACGAATATTGAAAATTGTAAGACACGAATGAAAGAAGTTGAAGAAAAGACAAATATATGGAAAATTATTCCATATTCATAGGTTGGAGGAATTAATACTATTAAATTGTCCATACTGCCCAAAGCAATTACATATTCAGTGCAATCTCATCACAATCTCAATGGCATTTTTCAGAGAATTAGAACAAACAATTCTAAAATTTGTGCTGGAACCACAAAAGCCTGAATAAACAAAGCTATCTTGAGATAGAGCAAGCTAGAAGTATGACGCTCCCTGATTTCAAACTATACTATGGAACTACAATAATCAAAACAGTGTGATATTGCAATAAAAACAGACACAAAGATCAATAGAACAGAATAGAGAGCCCAGAAATAAACCCTCATATAGATGGTCAATTAATTTATGACAAAGGAGGCAAAAGTATACAATTGGAAGAGATAGTCTTTTCAATCAATGGTGTTGGGAAAACTGGACAGCCGCATGCAAAAGAATGAAGCTGGACCACTGTCTTATACCATATACAAAAATTAGTTCGAAGTATGTAAGATCTGAAATTGTAAAATTTCTAGAAGAAAATGTAAATGGTAAGCTCCTTGACATGTCTTAGTGATTTTTTTTTGGATATTAATTCAAAGACACTGGCAACAAAAGCAAAAATAAATAAATGGGACTACATCAAAGTTAAAAGCTTGTTTTTTAAAGCATAGTGAAGGAAACCATCAGCAAAATGAAGACACCTTACTGAAAAGGAGAAGATATTTGCATATCATATATTCAATAAAGGGTCAATGTCCAAAATATAGGAAGAACCCATACAACTCAATAATAATGAAAAAAAAATCTGATTAAGAAAATGGGTAGAGTATCCGAATTCCAAAGAGTGAATACAGATGGCCAACAGACACATGAAAAGAATCTCAACATCACTAATCATCAGGGAAATACAAATCAAAACCACAATGAGATACCACCTCACAGGGGTCAGAATGGTTAAAATTAACAACTCAGGAAACAACAGGTTTTGGTTAGGATCCACTGTTGGTGGGAGTGCAAACTGGTGGAGCCACTCCTGAAAAAACAGTATGGAGGTTCCTCAAAAAGTTAAAAATAGAGCTACCCTATGACCTGGCAATTGCACTACTAGGTATTTATCCAAAGGATACAAAAAGAATGATTTGAAGGGGCACATGTACCCCGATGTTTGTAGTAGCACTATCCACATTAGCCAAAACATGGAAAGAGCCCAGATGTTCATCAGCGGATGAAGGGACAAGGAAGATGTGGTACACACACACACACACACACACACAGGAATATTAGTCATAAAAAAGAATGAAATCTTGCCATTTGTAATGACATGGATGGAACTAGAGTGTATTACGCTAAGCAAAATAAGTCAGAGAAAGACAAATGCCATATGATTTCACATGTATGATTTCACTCATGTGGAATTTAAGAAACAAAACAGATGAACATAGGGGAAGGGAAGAAAAAATAAAATAAAGACAGAGAAAGAAGCAAACCATAAGAGATTCTTAAATATAGGGAACAAACTGAGGATTGCTGGAGTGGGGGGATGGGGTAATTGGGTGATGGACATTGAGGAGGGCACTTGATATAATGAGCACTGGGTGTTATTTGCAACTGATGAATCACTAAATTCTACCCCTGAAACTAAAACACTATATGTGAATTAACTTGAATTTAAATAAAATCTCGAAAGAAAACAAAAGAAAAACATGTACATAAATGTTTTATTTTCTTTATTCATAATAGGTCCAGGGGCACCTGGGTGGCTCAGTCAGTTGAGCTTGGGACTCTTGGTTTTGACTAGGGTTGTGATCTCAGGGGTGTGAGATTGAGCCAGATCCCAGGACCCTGAAACCATGACCTAAGCCCAAACCAAGAGCCAGATGCCCAACCACTGAGTCACCCAGGTGCCCCCTGGTTGAGCAGTTATAAACAAAAGTTAAGAGTGGTTAAACGTTTCGGGCTAGATGCTTGATGAAGAAAGTGAATTTAGCCTTTTGGATCATGGCACATTTTTCCCTCTGGATTTTTAATATCCAGGGGGTATTAGGAAAAGCGCCCTTAAACCAAATAGGATTTAAGGATTGGGGCAGGAGCTCTTGCTTAGCTGGCAGCCTCACCATTCCCTTCAGGTCCATGATGCCCCCCACCATTCATCTGAGCTGTCTTCCCAGGGAGCTGACTCATTCAAGATGTTTTGCATATTCATTCTGATTGATGGATTGAAGCTACACTTCATCTTCTCAGCATCTCGATAAAGCCAACTCTGCTTAGAACAAATCACTTAACTCCTTCATAATTTCAAGAGTTGCACTTCATGAGTTTTTGAATACAATGGCTTCACTGAGTGAAGAATATCAGCAGAAGTACCAAGTAGCCTACTGCATAGATGAAAGAGGGATGAGTTTGGCGCCCTAAAGAGTGCACGCTCCAAACATGAGTTTAAGCCACTGGCCTAATTAGCCCAGTATCTAATCAGTGATCAACCAGCCTAAGTAGGTAGTTGCACTGGGTGAGTTTTTGGTCTCAACAGGAGAGTAGGCCAATGAGCCTTCTTACCTTGATGATCAACAGACTAATGGGCCTGTGGGCTGTCTGATTGCTCTTGGGGGACCAACCTCTAGCTTAAAAGGTGCCCTGTGGGGGCGAATATCCTTGTTTGCCTCTGAATTTATATAGACATGGCATTTAATAGAGTATTCTTGATGTTATTATGGGATGGTGATGATGGTAGAGCCTGTAGGTGAAGTGTTAGGAACCCAAGTACCATATACCCATATTGGGCAGTTGCTTGGCTGGGGATCCCAGTGGGGTCAGGAGAAGGACAGGGGCCTGCCTGAAAGTTATAGATCTGTAAGGAAACATTACGTCCTGAATCAACACTGTGCCTCACCTTGTATATTTATAAGTCATATAAGTCCTGGTGTCTAGGATAATCGGAATAGGAATTTGAGGCTTTGGAATCTTTTTTGAAAATGGCAAAGGGTAGAGAGTGGAGAGGAGAACAAATCTGGCCAGAAAATAAAATCTTGCTCTTTAAATAAAATCTTGCTCTTTGCTCTCTGTAAACTCCCACAGACTTTCCCTAACACTTAACCCAAAGAGCTTCTTCCTTCACCAGTCTCTCTTTCTTGGCCAACTTTTATAGTGTACCCTCTCTGGGTTGTCTGGGCTGAGTCGTTTGCAAACACTACCCCCCCCCCTGCCCCATATGCCGTCTTAGTTAATTACTGGGGATCTGTTCTCCAGAGGAGTGCATGGGGCTGGACCAGCAACTTCAAATCCTTCCTCTCTCCAGAAGGGCATGGTTTAGGATATAAGACAGAAGGGGGAAAGATTGCAACTTCTATACTCTAAAGTGTTTTATTTTATTCCTATGACACATGACCTTGCTAAATCTCGTGTGTTTAGAGTACTATTATGATCAAAATAATAAAAATCTGTTTAGGGGGTCACTGAATTCATAGAAGCTTTTCATCATTTAAATTTTCCTAATCAATAGGTATTAAAAGTACAACTATCAAGTAGGGGAGCTATGAAATGTTTAGATATTAAATTAGGGTTCTTGTTCTCAAAAGAGGTAGAGAAATCTATAATTTGAAAAATGCCACTTTTTTGGATAACTGTCTCAAGTGTGTTTTTGGGTTTTAAAAAATGTTTCAAAATTTAGTTTTTTCTGATTTACCTTCATGTATAGGAGAGTAAATGATCTCACTCTGCAGTATACTTGCAACATGAAAGGATTGATTAATCGAAATAAAATCCCTAATAGAAGAGTTTCTCTAAGCAATGATTATCAGTAGCTACCACAAGCACTAGGTGAAAGGTCATGGGGAGACTTTTTAGTGGGATCAGGCTGACATCTCTTGCACTTAATGATTATCACAAAAAGTGAAAAAAAAAAAACAACCACAGACATCTATGCCTCCTGATGTGATGCAGTAGGAAGGCACAGCATTATCTACGGCATCTTGTTGCTGAAAATATTGAACCTAGATGTCTCTAGATCCAAATACCAGGTTCCAGAAAATGCAGCAGAAAGGGAAACATGCTGGATGAAAACCACAGTGATGCATTCAGCCACTGGACAAATGACTAATTTTCTTCAACAAATAAACAGTATGGAGAAGAAAGGGAGAAAAAACTGTTTTGGATTAAAAGAGACTTAAGAAACTAATAAATGCTATTTGTGGACTTTGTGTGGTTCCTGATTTCAACAAATTGACCGTAAAAACACATTTTTGAAACCAGGGAAAAATAAGGCAGGTTATTAGGTGATAATAAGAAATTCTTGTTAATTTTGTTGGATGAGATAATGGCATTGTGGTGATGTTAAAAAGAAAAATGTCTCAGTCACTTTGAGATACATGCTGAGGTATTTATGGGTGAAATGGTAGGACATCTGGGATTGGCTTTGAAATGCAATAAGAAAAAAGGCAGGGGGCAGAGATAAAATCAAAATGGCAGAATTGTTGGTAATTATTGAAGCTGGGGCTAGGTGCTTGGGATTCATATGCTATTCTTTCTACTTTATATATTTGAAAATTTCCATAATCAATGGTGAAAGTATAATTGAAACACATTCTAGTTTTTGTTTTTGTTTGAAGCCCTTAGAGAAATGCAGCTGAAGACATAAATAATGGAATGGGCTGTGCCTCTTGTTGATTCTTCCATTTTTCTTTCTTTCTCACAGATATATTTTGTGCTTGTCTGTGGGGTTAGGTAGTGGGAGTGCTGTCGGCATAGGCTCGGGCTCTCTCAGCTGGGGGAACAAGGATCCAGAGGATGTGGTAAGTGCTAGTCAGCTGGGGCAATTATGGGAGGGACTGTGCTCATTTAACTGTCTGAGCGTTGTTGAATGCTATGTTCCGAGTGTTTGCGTCCCCTCAAAATTCACATGTTGAGTTCTAATGCCCAATATGATGATGTTAGAAGGTGGGGTGGTGATTAGGGAGGTGATGAGGTGTAGAGGGTGGAGCCCTTATAAATGTGATTAGAGCTCTTAATAAGAAAGACCCCACGTCACCCCTGAGTCCCTTTCACCATATGAATATATGATGAGAAGTCTGTGAGCCAGAAGAGAGCCCTCACCTGACCATGCTGGGTAGTCTGATCTCAGCTTTTCAGCCTCCAGAACAGTGCAAAAGAAATACTTGTTCTTTATAAGCTACTCAGTCGGTCGTTTGTTCTAGCAGCTGGTAAGGACCAATGAAGTGGGCCATGTTTATTTCCAATGTGTTTCCCTTTTCTGCTAAACCTGAAGCCTCAGACTATGTCTTAGCTAGTGAGCTATCCTCAGTGCCTGCAGAATATCTGGGCAAAAGTTGGACACTTTGTAAATATTGACTGGATGAATAATTTAATTTCAGTTAGTTGGCACCAACTTTTTGTGTGAGTGACCTAGTTAAGGCTTTAACAAATAACCAATGCAATGAGAAAGTGAATCTAGACAAATCCTTCGTCTTAAAGAGAAAATGGCCACTATAAGAGGTGTCAGGAACATTATGCCAAATCAATACCGATCATCTTCATTATAGTTAGGCATGGGGCTGGTTTGGAGATGGAGTCAGTGTACCTGCTTTTCAGCTTCATGAATTCTCATTATCATCTCCCTGGCTGTAAGAAACAAGTATAATGCTAAGAATACTAGTTTCTTAGGGATAGTATTAAAGGTGTGGAGACACAAGATTACTTACAAATGAGGAGACAAAAGGGACTTCAATAAAATTACTTCCTATCAAGTGTAATAAACATGTACAGTCAGTTATTATTAAGCACCTTTGAGGCAAGCCACATTAATGAGGTATTGAGACAACTAAATGAGATTTTAAGTAAAAGACAAAAAAACAAAAACAAAAACAAAAAAAACAACCCACAGAACCGAGAAAGTGAGAAGGAAGATGAATGTAAAGAAGAGAGGAAAATGGAAAATGAAGAAAACAAAGAGGAGCAGATAGGATGAAAATTGCCTTGCACTCTGTTGGCAAGAGTGAAAGCAAACCTAATGACTTTCTCTGCTTTCAGTTTTAAAAAGAAGACACATTTCTCAGATATGAAATGTGGTCCATTATCTGCCAATGGTGTTCTGAGTTGTCTTCAGGCAGCAAATATATGCCATAAAATAAACTTTAAACTCTCCACCTCCTCCTTTGTAGGAGTGGCACAGCTCTAGCTGTTTGGAAAATTGGTTCTTGATGACAGTTTTTCTGCCCTTGCTAGAGAAATTCATCGATGATTGTGATGTGTGTATGCACGTGTGTATGTGTGTGTGTGTGTATGTTGTGGTTTGTGGGTTTTATGATGAACACCTTTTTTACATTTTTAACATCTCCGAAACCAAGGTGTGTGCATTGGGGTTTAACTGGCAGCGTTTTTTTCCCTTTTGTCCTGGCTTACAAAGTAATGTTGCCTATTATAATCGGCCACATCTTAGGTTGTAAATTTGATTTATTCAGAGGTGAGATGGGGGTGGAGAAGGAGGAAGAGGACAGAAGTGGGAGAAAATGTGATGCCTTATATAATGGCATAATTCAGAAAAACCCTTTTTTCTTTAGTTATTATTTGTATGACTATTTGGGAATAAAAATGACATTTACTTGAATTCTTTGGATGAATCCACGAAAATGGTTAAACTTTTTCTTCTGAATTCTCCTTCACTTTTTTTCCTCCTACCCCTTCTCTGCTTCTCATGTACTTGAGTCTTGGGCTCGGTGCATGCTCCACACCTGCAGCCTCCCACAGGACTTAGATCAACTGTTGGTTGGAGAAGAATCAGCCATGACAAGAACACCACCAGAGCCATTCCATAAGGTGGGATGAGGGGCTCCTTGATATCTTAGAGAGTCCCACTTCCGCTAAGTCCAAACACACTGATGTCTACCCAAGCTGTACTTCTGCTTCTCTTTCTCATCTTGGATCTTCTGGGCACACGCTCGTGCTCAATGCCAAGCAGCTACAAGCTTCAGCTCTGCCACTATGAAATAAAGGAGCCTTGGTTCTCTCCCACTGGGAGGAATGCTTTGAACCCTCCAGAGCAATTCCTTTTGTTCCTTTGTGCAGCTGCAGGTCTTGAGGACTCCCACTTAGAGGTGAGGACGTGAACTATGATGGGCTCAGTTGGCATGCCATCTGTACTACAGAGGGAGAAGCATTGAGGCTGGAAAACCAGGACCTGGTAGCCTCAGGTCGGGAGTCTTGAATGTTGTGTTTTCATGCAGGATCAGGAATCTCTTAGTCTCATTTTGGTTTTGTGATGCAACTGAACTCAGATGAATGTGGGATAGCCTACAGCACTGGTGGGGTCAGGAAGATGATACTGCTGAAAGTCATAGGGGAGAGAGAGCAAAGATGTCCCTCTGGATATTGGCTGCTGACAATTAGGTGAAGAGTCTGGATAGTAGGTCATAGAGGGAAAGCTGGAGCATACAGTCTCTGGCCATATCTATCACCCAACCAGTGGGCAAAATTTCAGTGAAAAATATTCACCAAGGCCATTGAGCCAAATTAGTATAGGCAAGGTTTTAGAGTTCTGGCCATACCCTCATTGCAGACTGTAGAAATTTGGTGATGTTCACTCATGTCCTATGGAAATGTTCTTTTATGCATCCAGTCTTATCAGACCTAATCATTCCTTGCCAGAAACCAAACAAAATGTCACCTCCCTTTTGGAAAGATTTCATCATTGACAGAAACATAATTTCACTTATCCAGCAAGAGAAATGTTGACACTGACAAGAAGATAGTACCTTTTACCTTCAAAACTGTTTTATAGGAAACAATTTAAGCTAAAATAGCTTTTTTCCTTTTTTTCCCTCAATTTTATCAGGAATGATTACTCCCTTTGCTGCTCTGCCATGTCAGCCCACATCTAATAGTGCCCGAGACTGATCTGATCAGTTTCTGATGTAAAAATTAAGGCTAAATATCCCCAGGCCAGGTTTTGGGGTCGGGGCCTCTATGGGGACCTTGGGCAAGGTTTAGTGTCCTGGTAAGTTAACACTGTAGATATGAGGGAGTGGAGGGGACATGAAAACTCAGTGCTGTGAGAGCCCAGGTGCTGGGGCTGCCTCTGAGCATCATCATCATGTTGAACAAGGTCACTGCAGGGAGAAGAGCTGTCCCTGGTGCTAAGCAAGGACCTATATGGGAGCAGGGGTGAGGAGTAAGTTAGGCAGGAGAGAACCAAGGAGAGTAATAAGGGAATTGGCTACGTGTCTATGTCCCCAGCTAGAGGTGGATATCTTTGTGGTTAGAAGTATGCCTTGGGAGTCACACTGCCTACCTTTAAATCCCGATTCTCCCCCTTACTAGCTCTGTGACCTTTGGAGAGCTACTCTTTCTGAGCCTTAGCTTTCTCATCTGTAAAATGAGGATAATAATGATTCCTACTTCATCGGGGGCTTTGATGATAATGTTTGCAAATCATTTAGCTTTGTTCCTGTCAGGTAGTAAGTGCTCAATAAATGTTATGCTAGCTTTTTATTCCTTCATCAATCATATTGCTCTTTCTCATCAGACTGTGAACTCTTTTGCGATGAGAGTTCTATCTTATTTATCATTTTACTCTCGAAACTTCTTTCACTTCAGCAGCCTTAGAATGGCCCTAAAGGTGGTCTTGCCTTGCTTCCAGGACATCGTCCTCCCCTGGTTCTCCTCAGACTTCCCATTGGCTGCTCCTTCTCAGTTTTCTAAATCCAGATCTCTAAACATCAGCTTTTTACTTGGGCTTCTCCTCTCTCTTTATTCTTTCTCCCAACTCCAGAATTGATGTCTCCTGAGCTGGCCTCTCCTCCAAGTCCCGGACTCACACAGCTGGATTTTTATGAGACATCTCCACTTGGATGTCTCAGAGACAAGTCAAATCTCAGAAACCAAGAATTCAAAATATTGTTCCCCTTCTTCCCTTATCAAAACATCTCAATATATAGATCCACTGTCCATCTAATTTCTCCATAAGAAACCTGGTACTTAACTTCCTTTCCATTTCCCAAATCTGATCTATTAACAATCTCTTTTGGCTCCACCTGCAAAAGATCTCAGAGCCAGCTCCTTCCCTCCACCTCTATGCCACCACTCTAACCCAGGCCATCTTTGTTTCTTTTATGAAATACTGTGGCAGCCTACAAACTGTTCTCCCAGTCTCTACCATTGGCCTCTGACAGTCCATTTTCCATGAGCATCAGGGAAATCTCTTTAAAAATAACTGGATCATGTCCCTTCTCTGATTGAAATCCACCAGGCTTCCTACACACATAAAACCCCAAGTCCCCAAAGAGCTTACAGAGCCCTGCAGAATGGGGCCCTGCCTGATTCTCAAGCATCCTGCATACCCACTTCCTACACTCAGCATTCTCCAGTCAGATGAGCTTTCTTTAAGTTGTTTCACCTCTTTTCCCAGCTTGTTCCTGCTGCTTGGAGTACCTTCCTCCAAGGCTGCCCCTTTCATTCTTCAGAGCCTGTTTTGAATTGTCGCCTTCCAATGTGCACAACCCTCCCCCTAGTATTCTCTGTCCCAGCCTCCTTCATAGTTTTTTCATAGCCCATTCCACAATTTGCAATTCGTAATTCTTTAATTTGTTTTGTGTTCCTTTATCCCGCCAAAGCATAGGGATCCCATCTAAGTCATTTGCTGAGGTATCCTAGCGTAGTACCTGCCACATAGTCAGACTCTCAATATCTGCTGAATGAATGAATCCAGCGGAGTGCTCAGTAGATAGATATGCAATGAATGAATGAATGAATGAATGAATGAATGAATGAACAAAGTCAGATGTAAAAGTGTGATTCTTTTTAGGGTTGATGGCATTGCTACCAAGAGATAAGGTATTATTAATTAAGCTTGATAGCTACGGCATGGTATAGGGTAAGAACTGGGAACTGAGGTGTCACTTGAATTGTGGCTCTGCTTCTTATTAGCTTTGTGACCTTGGAAGTGTTTCTTAACCAGTCTCCACATTCATGTTCTCACCTATCAAATGAGGAATTAAACCTCTTTATTTCAGAAGATGTCATGAGAAGAAAATGAGATAATGTATGTAAATCCCCTGGCTTAGAACTAGCCCAAGAGTGGCACTCAGTACCCAGTCATTCATCTTTTTTCTTCTACCAGATACAAAACTCTGTGGTGTTTCGGGCAGCAGTGAGTTGGTGAGAGGGCAGTTTTGGAGGAGAGAGGTCTTCTAGGTGCCGGCTTTCTCTTCTCCTCTTACTCTCTACTCACATTGCATTAGGAATGCAGATCTGTGCAGGAAGCACACTTTTTCCAGCAGTGGAGGTTGCCAATCATTTTGGAATTTATAGGCCAGCTAATTGCCTTTGTTTTTCCTTCCTCCAAGTTGCAAATTTCACATTTCAAATTCTCAGATCCTTCTGTTCAGAATATGACTGTATTTGGGGGTAAAGCCCAGTGCCATTTCCTCCCTAATTTTTTCAACTATGTTTTATAACACCCTCCTGACTCCTACCTCCATGATTTGAGAGGTCCACTCAGACAGATACCTGGAAGCCACTAAGGGCTCCTAAACCCATTTCAATAAGTAGCACTGTCTTATTTATCCAAACCCCTACTCTCTACTCCTCATTCTGTTCCCCTGAACAGGTGTTTGAACTTTTCCTGGGATCCTCACTACTTCCTCTCACTTGGCTTCTGGACTCCTTCTTCTCCTTGACTCTGTTCCTTTCATCTTTGTTTCTCTTTCTTCCTCAATCCATCTCTGGTTCCTTATCCCCACTGTCTCTCCATTAAGAGCTCTCTGGCCCTCCTTGAGTAGTTCAGTTGGTGAAGCAAATGCTTGGGTGCCCAGTATCACATTCCTGGCTCTATCAGTGATTCCAGCCACAGCTGTGGAGGACAGGTTCAAGCTCTCCTTGCTTCTCTGCCTCAGGACCTTCTCCAGTGCCTAGAAGTGCAAGGGAGTCATCACCCCAGGGGCAACTCTCAACCCACGGGGGATTGGAGCAGTGGCCCTGGGTCCTGGTGACTGATTGGATTTGGCGTTTGAGGGGCACAGAGGAGTGCAGGGTGGATGCCAGGTTGTTGAGGTCAGGAAGACTGGAACAGTCCCAGGGACGGTATTGTCAAGATAGAGGTCATAGGTGAAATATCAAGTGAGGGTGAGTGAACTCAGGGCAGGATCATTCTTTATTTGTCTTTGTATTCCTAAGATTTCGCATAGTACCAGAATCTAGATGTTCACAAAATGTGAACTGAAATAGCAAGCCCATTTCTTCATGTGCCAGTGCCTTTGGGGAAAGCTGTTGCGTTGGTATGGCTTTCTTCAGAAATTCAGGTGCAACTACCCAGTCACCATCAAATTATCCTGGAGATATTGATAGGTCTTTCTCTTTTAATACTTGTCCCATTGTCACACAAAACATCAGTATCAGATTCATAAAACTGCTATTTCCTTGTCATTTGTCAAGCCACTTTGGAAGTCATTTGCTTTTGGGGGGATTAATCTTCTAAAATATCAGTATTACATGGTATTTCAGTAAGCATCCTAAGTGGTTCAGCAAACGTAAATTGTTTAGCATTTATATATCACTTATATTCTCCAGGAGCTCAACATTAGTTAATTCTCATGATACTTAGAGATAAGTGTCATTTCAAGTCATGATTTGTATATGTTTCAAGTTTATAAGTGTTTTCCGCCTGCTTTTTTTTGTCGGTAGCTATTTCATTTTCCGTCATGAAGACTTCCATTTAATTTTGTTTACTGCACTCTTTGTGGACTGGGAACCCATGAGAACTTTTGTCTGATGCACAACCATTATTTGAATAGTTTTTGGCTCAAAACTGACCTCCAAGGTCCTGCTTGGAAATTCTCCTCAGAGTTACAGGTTTATGACAGGGAGCGTGACAGCAGGAGATAAACTAGCAAGTTGCTTCATAAACAGCAGAGTTGTCCTGGGTTCTAGCTGGTCCCATCCTTAGGAGAATATCCGTAGGCTTCGCAAAGACATGCACCCTCAAACCTCCACCCGCCTGGACCCCAGCTCCCTGAGTGGACAAAGTGTGAGCGTGAGTACCAGTGTGTTGCCCTGGGCAATGCTTGACTGAGTCACAGAGGGCACACCAGAGGGGACACTGCAGTGAGGCATGTGCCCCTGGAGTCACCACAGGGCACCTTGGCTACCTCTTCGAGGGTCTATATGCCGGGAAGCCAGGAGGCAGCTGAATGTTGCCAGAAAAATCTGCATACCACCTTGAATGAGGCTTACTAGCAGAAATCACCAAAGTTTGATCGATCCAGGTATCGAGCAAGGAGGCCTGCCTTCCCTCCCCTAACTCTGGCTGTGGCCATGGCTGGCACAATACTTCCAGCACGAGCACTGGAACAGATGTGAACCCCAGCTGGGGGCCTGACTTGACAGTCGCTGCTCCATCCCAATACAATGAAGAAGCCTCTTGGACTCAGATGCCTTCCAGGGATGGAGAAGTTTGAAGGGTGAACCTCTATTCAATGTTTACCGATATTTACCCCCAAAGAAAATCTTGAATTAGAGACGACCGGGTTATCTTGTACTGAAGAATCATCAGTTTTCCACTCTCAGCAGAAATGGAAATCCAAGAGCTAAGCTGAGATCGGTTATAAATTTGTAAAAATCAATTTTGCCAATTTTATTAGGCTCTCATGACTATCAAACATTCTATCTATTATTTTGTTATTATCCCATTCAGCAAATGAAGGAATTGCGGCTTAGAGGTATTAAATAACTCACTTGAAGCGACCCAACTCATAAAGAGGTTCTGTTTTCCAGGCCAGGTCTACATGACCCTGGTCTATAGGATGCCAGGTCTATCTTATCTTTGCCTCTAACCTTTACCCTAGGTTATCATTAGTACTTCCTAAACTTTACCACCGAAGTGTTCTTAAGGACAGAGGAGCTCAGATGCATTGTCTTCCCATGGTGGGTGTGGATGTGGGAGGGTAGGAGCTGGTTAGGGGTTGAATCAGACACTGTAGGCAAATTGAATTTTTTGAGTTATTTTTTTAAATGATATTTTATTTGAAGAACTCATGCATGTTGTATTCTACATATTGTATGTTTTCTCTACTTTTGAAATGTTTTAAATTATGTAACATTAAGAAAAATGAGTTTTCTCCAATAAGCCATATTTATCCCTCTGGCTCCAAGTATAACTCAAGCAACTTTGGTGAACCCTCCAGGGTACAAGTAACCTGTTTGGGAGCCAGTGGGTGGCCTCAGGCAGGTACAAGCTGGGGAGACAAGGTGTGGATTCATGTAATAAAAGAAAGGTAAGGCAAAATAGAAAACATTTGTACCACTGTATGAGAAAACAAGGAAATGAAGTGTTAGAGAGAGAGAGAGAAGGAGAGAGGGAGACAGAGACAGAGAGATGGAGATAGTGAAAGAGAGAGACAGAGGGACAGAGATAGAGAGAGGATATTGATTGATTGATTGACCCAGAAGGTTAGGACAGCGTGTTAATGGAAGCTGTTGGCTCTGTGCCCTTAGGTCTGTTGGCTGATAAGTCTTGTAGGTAGAGGGTGACTGAGACTGAAGTTGTTAGTTTACCATCCTGTGGGTCATCCATAGCCACAGACCCCTCTCCTGGCCATGTGTAGGAGGGGGGCTGGGTCTCTGGATGGGCGTGGTGAGACTAACCGTCCTCAGGACACATGCAGCTGGAGAAAGAATTCTCCAGTGGGTGGGATTCTGACTCTCTCTGCAGATATATTCTGGTCTCTAGAAATGCTCTCTTGCAGCTCCTTTCTGTCTCTGGGGATACGTTTTTATTCATCAGCTAACCTCCTGATTCCTCGTTTGTGTTTCAGAATGGAGTATCCTGGATATTGTACATGAGGATTTCCACTGTTGCAACGATTATATATTTTTCTAAATTTTTTTTATTTATTAGAGAGAGAGAGAGAGCGTGTGCACACACACAAGCGGGGGAAGGGCAAAGGGAGAGGGAGAGAGAGAATCTCAAGCAGACTCCCCACCGAGCTCAATCCTGTGACCCTGAGATCACGACCTGAGCCGAAATCAAGAGTTGGACGCTTAACCCACTGAGCCACCCAGTGCCCCAAGATTATATATATATATTTATTATAAGTTGATACATTAATGTCCTGGTTTTTCGGCACATGACCTATGAATTTTCTTAGCAAACATTTGTTCTTGGAGCCAGAACACACTTGGGTGAACAGAAGTCAGATTTTGCATCTGCAAAGCTGAGGCACCTTCTCTGGGATGCTGAGTGAACATGCAGACATGAAGACAGAGTCTCTGAGGCCAGGTCTGAGCCTCTGCTCAGTGGGCCCCACCCACCCTCTTCCGTGTCATCTTTCTGTAAGGGACTCAGTCTTGTACTTAGGAATTACGAATGTGCTTTTGAAAATGTTCAGCCTCTGTAATAAATAGAGGAATGCAGATACAAAAATGACATGGCATTTTTTACTTAGCCAGCTGACAAAATAATAATACCCAGTGTTGGGGGGGGTGTGTGGAACAAATTACCCTTTCATGCTACTGGAGAGAAGGCAAAGTAATGTAGCCTTTTCCTTTTTTTTTTTCTTTTTAAAAGATTTTATTTATTTATTTGCGAGAGAGAGAGAGAGAGGGCACAAAGGGAGAGTGAGAGAGAAGCAGACACCCTGTTGAGCAGGGAGCCAATGTGGGGCTCGATCCTGGAACCCTGAGATCATGACCTGAGCCGAAGGCAGACGCTTAACCGACTGAGCCACCCAGGCGTCCCTCACTTTTTTTTCTCCTTATGTAGCAATAGATTTTAAAATGCTGTTGCCCTTTGCTTCACCAGTTCTACACCTAGGAATTAATCCCAAAGAAACAGATGATGATGACTGTACTGTATTATAACAGAGGAAAATCGTGCACACCCTACAGTTCATGCCCTTCAGTGGGGAGTGGCTGAGTGGGTTGTGGTTCATGTACATGACGGAGTACAGCAATAAAATGATCACGCAGCAGTACAGTCACAGGCATGGAAAAATATTCCTGATCTAGACGAGTGAAAAAAAATTGGACAATGTATATAGAGTCTAATTCCATTTTTGAATATCTGAGGACAGATACATGTGTATGTTTGTATATATACACATCTGTACATTTATATATACGTGCGTATGCCCATTAATGATGGCTGTCTCTGGGGAGTGGGATGGGGCTGCTAACAGAAATCCAGCTGGTCCCTTAGCCTTGTGGAGACATTAGGAGACTTCTTGGCATTGGTGCACTTAGGCTTTCTAACTTCGCTCACCATCCTTGTGTTAGTGATCCCCTACTTCCTGATTTTTTTAGTCTTGGCCAGTCTGGCTTCAGGCTCTGTTCTCAACTGCTCTGCATTCCTGATTATTCCACTTCTCCCCTCCTCGTCCCCCGCCCCTGCTTCCCACCAGTCCTGAGCCCATCACACCACTGGGGTTTGATTCTTTACTAGTTCATGAACCCTGTGGTTGTTCTTTGCCAAGCCTGGTGCCTTTTGGACTCGCCTTCTTTGCCCCTCTCCTGGCTCCCTCCGCTGTGTGTATGCCCGTTTAGTCAGCTTGCTGCTGTGGTTTCTTCACCACCTGCAGCGAGGCCATGCCATCTGTTTGGCTTTTGCTCATCTCCAGTGAGTTTCCTCCATCTCCCAACGATCTCCACCACCCCCATGCCTTTGAGTGCCCACATGGTGCGACCTGTCACTCATTCCTGGAGAACGTCCAGGACAGTGGGGTTGAGTGGCAGTGAGTTCACCTTCCATGTGGAAGGACTGGCTGAGATCCAGGCTTTGCTGATGACCCTGTCCTGCCATTCTCTATTAAGCATGACTTGTGCCTGGGATGGATGACATTGTCTTTCTATGGAGAATTGGGCTTAACATGTGCATGGAAAATGGCGTCACTGATGGGTAGAACAATGGGAATTAGGGGGGAAAGTTCCAGAAACTAGGAATGATGCCATGCTGTATTTCAAAAGCATTACCCAAACTCTTTCTCTCTTTCTCAGTTAGGATCTCTATTCTTTGTTCAGCTAGTCCTGAGACATCTTTGGAGGGAAAGTGCCAGAAGCATAGATATTCTTAGGCAGATGAACGTGAATTTGAGTACTGGTTCTATTACTGATTATATGATAATCTTGGGCAAGTTCTAACCCTTTTTGACTTTCACTTTTTTCCACCCACTGGAAGCTTAGTAATAATAATAATGATGCTAATAGTTACTTACGTGTATTAACTAGAAACCAGCTACTATCCTAAACCCTTTAATTTAATCCACCTAACAGCAATATGGTAGGGACCATTAATTTCCCTTTTTATAGGTTGGAAGGAAAATTTTAAAGAGGTTAGATACCCAAGGTCTGACAACTTGTAAGGCACGGAGCCAGCATTTGAACCCAGTCAGCCAACTAGGAGCCCGTACTCCAAGATTGCCTCTCCTCTGAACCAGTGTAGGCCAAGTACCTCATTCATTGCCAGCACATACTAAGTGCTCAAACACACCCCCTCCTGAGGCATCCTGCGTTGATAGGAGGTCAGGCTTTAGAGTCAGGGGTTCTCCTCTTTATGGCTATCCCAGGACTTTGCAACTAAAACCCAGAAAGGGGCCAACTGCAGCTGTCTGTCTCATATCTGAGGCTGTGGGCTGAATCTTTCATTCCCTCTATGACAGTGAGCAATGAAATTCCGGTTTACGATCTCCCATTCTCTTTATGGAGCCTCTGTTCTTGTGCCTCATCAATCATTGTCACTTTGAATTTTTGCAGTGTCTTACAAAATCAACCTATGTTGATCTTTCCATTGGTTTAAAGCTCTTGCAGTGAAGATCTATGGCTATCTTGTCTCCTGAAATAGGCACTGCACCACATAGACTCTCCAACAACAAGCCTCAACAATGACAATGAGGCCAATAGCAATTACATCAGCCAGCACCATGATTAATTTACCCCAGGTGCCACCACAGACACCCACTGTTTGGTGCACTAAGTGCTGAGCTCAGGGGTCTCAAATTCCTGCTAGGCCAGGTAGGAGCTTAAATAAATAGGCCACAGGGATGGCAGTGAACCTAGAGCCCGTGGCCTCACCAGAGAGAAGACTGCTACTTAGCTCTGGTCGAATGTTTCCATGCTGTGGACTATAGGCTCATTTCTGTCAGATCTTTGCGTTTCTCAAGAGACGTAGTAAGTATGGATTTTTATGTGCAATTTGCCTGTGTAAAGATGTTGGCAAATAATTCACATTATTATTATCTGACCCAGCCCTATTAGGATATGGAGTGAGCACCATCCAATAATAACGGTATAAGCCATGATCATGGGTAAGTGGATATCATCAAAAGTTTATGTAGCAGAGGTTTCTGAAGAAACACTGTGAGGCCATTGCCCCTTTAAGAGGCCTCCCGCACCTCCAAAGGGTTGGTTCGCCTGCGTGACTGTACTGCTTGCAGTGGTTTCCATGTCAATTTCAGGCTCCCATCCTGGTTTCCTCATTTTTTGTGTTTTGGGTTTTAACATCCTTTGTGCTCTCTTTTGGCCGGATCTCCTGCCAACCGAGCACAGTTGTGTTGTTGCACAAGGAAGCTCTGCCAGAGACGAGGTTTTCCCCAGGTCGGCTCCACGAGCCCCCAGACCCTCCACTTGTGATCCACGTGCTGTGCCTGCCTACGAGGTCAGCTTTGCCAACTACCCCACCTAGAATCGTGGAGGTGGAAGTCTGTGTGTGGGTTCTCGCCTGTAACGCAGTTTCTGTGTGTCCACCCTGGCCGAAGGACTCAGAGGACCTTGAACAAAGATCTCACCTAGTGTTTCTGGTCCCCAGCCCGGCCTTCCTGGTTCTCTCTAGAAGCAGGCTGGTGCCATGGCTGCCGTGATCCGCAGCATGCACTTAGCCAGGGAGTTCTGAACAGCGGAGTCAGGATGGACCTGTGGGCGTGATGATTCCTGATGTGTCTTGTTCCTCACCGGGTACTGGGACGAACACAGTGGCAACACTGACATTACAGCCTATGGCGGTGGACTTGGTCAAGAGGGGAGGCAAGATTATATTCTGATAGGAGAGAAGTCCTGCCAGAAGTCCGTGGCTTCAGGGGTGGTCTGTGCTCTCATTTACTGATGGGTTGGAATAGGTGGTTAGCGTCAAAGCTGTGAATAATCAGAGGGTCTTCAAGGCCTATATTTATGTCAGCATAAAGGGCCCGGGCCAGGCCAACTGCTAGAGTTGATTACATGATCTTGGTTTATTTTCTGGCCGATGAAGCCTATGCATTAAAGGGTTCTGTTTGAAGAGCACTTACAGCTTCTTGAGATTTTCATTATTTTGCATTGTGTCTGGATCTCTTACAAGTGTTGACCAGCGCTGAAGTTGGCAAAGCAAAAACTTATTAGTTCATATTCATGGAACTCACACTTTCCGGGAAAAGATGAAACCATGGATGCATATTGTTTTTCAATCTGAGGACTTCCAACAAATGAACCCCTTCTTCCTGGCAGAGCTTCGAGAGTCTCTCGAAGCTGCTGACTGTGTCCCTGTGATGCAAGGTGCCGAGCAGTGCCTCCTGCCTTTGCTGGCCTCGGCAGATGCCACACCCTTGCCTGCATGTGGTTTGCCCTCCTGGACCGCTTCCCCACTGCTCTTGCTTTGCCTCTGAGATCCTGAAATGCTCGCAGGGAGAGCATCGTGGCCTTGCAGAGCCTTCAGGCTCCTGGTTTGCATTTCCCACAGCCTACAGTTTTCATTTTGACAAGTTAAATGGTCTTGGTGTATTCGTGATTCACTGCAAGGCATTAGCGCAAACTTGTGTGGAACAGAAAGTTTACAACATTGATTTATTGAAATGAGGTCAGAGTAATGCTGGGCCCTCCGATGAGTGGGTGTCTTTAGAGCCAGCAAAATTGCTGATCCTGGGCTCAGGAGGTAAAGGTACTGAACTATGGTGAGTGGGACCTGGGCTTTCAATTTTTTTTTTTTTTTTTTTTTGCAAAAGCAATCAACGGTAGCCCACACACTCCTTCCATGGGACCACAGTCATTCATTCCTCAAACATGTATTGCATACCTACAATGTCCCAGGGACTTTTCTAGATGCTGGAGACCTAGCAATGAATTAGAAACATTGTCACTGTTCTCATGGATCTTTCATTATAGTTTTGGAAGGCAATAAGCATATAAGCAAATGATGTCACATGATATATGCTATAAAGAACAGTAGGCTAATGGGATATAGAAAGATGGTGGGAGGCTGCTTTCTGAGGGCTGGTTAGTGAAGGGCGCTCCGAGGGAACGATGTTTAAGCTGAGACCTGAACCGTGAGGATGAGGCAGCCACGTGGAAATCAAGGGAAAGAGCACCTGGAGCAGAGGAAACAGGGGGAAGACACACTCTGAAAAGACAACGTGCTTGGTGTGTTTCAGGGAAGAAAATGGACCCATGCACCTGGAGCCTCGTGAGCCAAAGAGGGAGTGGGAGGAAACGGGATCAGGACGCATGCGGTTCAGGTGGGGCATTACGGACAAGGGAAGGAATTTAGATTTCATTCTGATTACCTCTTTCAACCAGCAGGAAGGAAGGTTCTACGTTTAGAAAAACAAAGCTCATTGTAGGCGTATGGATGGAACCAGACCAGAAGGAACTGTTGTTAGTCACAAGTCAAGAGTCTAGACTGAGGCCCATCTACCCCAGAGTGTGTGCCTTTTTGATCCTGTTCTGTCTCCTGTTCTATCTCATGCTGAAGAGAGAGGCTGTATGTTACGGGGGATGTGGTTCTGGAACTCACCTATCTCCTCTAACTGCGATTATGTAATGCTCTGAGACTCAGGGTCTCATCACCGAGAGGCCTCTGAGGAGCACAAAGGCCTCAGCTGGGCATTACCTGTGAGAAAAGGTTTCTACAGCCCAGGGGTAATGGGGCCGAGAGATTTAATCAAAAGAGTTGAAGGGCATTTTATGAGGAATAGTAGGTATTACCCATTTTAATTGAGAACAGAAGACAACAAATTTCTTGTAAGTGGAATTTCTTTTTTTAAAAAATATTTTATTTGTTTATTTGACACAGAGAGAGGGAGAACAAGCAGGGGGAGCACAGAGGGAGTGGGAGAAGCAGGCTCTCTGCTGTGCAGGGAGCCTGATGTGGAGCTCCATCCCAGAACCCTGGGATCAGGACCTGAGCTGAAGGCAGACACTTAACCAACTGAACCACCCAGGTGCCCGTAAGTGGATGTCCTTAGACCTCTAAGGAATCCATGAAGGCAACAGTGGGGTCTACTAGCTATTTTCCACATCTCAACTATCTCCAATGCTTCATGGAACCACTTTGACAGATTCTGTTTGGTAGAATCTATCTACTAAAGCTGAATACACACATATCTAGCAATTCCTCCACTAGGTATGGGCACTCAATACAGAGCTGCTTACATATATTGCAGAAAAGACAGGTGCCAGAATGTTCAAAGTAGTACTATTGGTGATAGCCAATACCTGGAAATTGCCCAAATGCCCACCTGTAGTAGAACTGATAAATTGCTCTATACCATAATGTATGTATTTATTATATCGTATATAAAAGAATATGCACTATGCCTGGGAATGAATGATCTTTAACTGTGTGTAGCCTGGATTTTAGCTAATGTTGACAGAAAGTAGCTAGAGACAGCACATATTGTAAAACCCATTGACCTAAATAAAGTCCAAAAACAGAGAAACTACTCTCTGCTCCTCAAGTCGGGATGGTGGTTATCCTTAAGGGTGGCAGTGATGCCTGGTGACTGGAGAGGAGGTCGAAGGTGCTGATAATCAAGGGAAATTATCGTGTTCTGTTTCTTAATCTGGATTCTGGTTACGTGGGTGTATTCAGTTTGTGAAGATAAATTGAGCAATATATTTTCGATGCATGTGCTTTTCTACATATTATACTTCAGTTCAAATTTTAAAAAATGTTTAACGGAAATTATATGATAGCCATTTCAGCTTTTTATTGCATGCCCAGTTAAATATGACTTTTCATAATATGAGAGAGGAAATTAATTGTTGCTGGAAAAATTGTTCAGAGGACAATGATTTTTTAAATGTGGGCCCGACCCTGGGGAAAAATATAATGAACAATTTCCTAGGGGACCACTTGTGAAAGGCTTCAGGGCCAGTGGCCTTATTTTTAAATTTATTTTATTTTAAATTGAGTGATACAACTCAGAAAAATAATCCTCTGGGCTCGACTCTTCATTTTTAGCTGAAGCAGAGCTGCTGCAGTGTTACATTAGTTTCAGGTGTACAACATAGCGATTGACAAGTCCATCCATCATTAGCGGGCTCAGCTTTTAAAACAAACTGGCTCACTGGGGGCATGTGTGTTACCAAGGGAGGCCATGAAAGTTTGTGGTATGGCCACGAACGTTCTAAGAGAATGTGGTCATTCCAGAATGACTTCAGTTCAGACTTGAGACACAGGCAGGTGGGTTAATGATCTTTTCCTGCTGGCGTTTTTAGATTAGCTGGTTATGAGTTTCCTGCTTGGTGAGAGTGAGGTGAAGGTCCTAAGTTCCTCTGGCCGCCTCCGCCTCCACGTTGTTCCGCCAGAGAACTGCAGGTGGCCAGCCATGTTGTCCTGTGCTCTGATGCCACCTCCTGGTCAGTTGTAAACAAGGAGGACCTCAGGAAAGGGGAGGGGTCCTGTGCGGATGGAGAGTGAGATTGTCTTGGGGATAAGGACACAAAGGGCTTGGGTTCTGCTAGGAGGAGGGTTTACTGCTCCTCTTGGCAACTGGACAGCCTTCCACCATCTGCTGGCCACCCCTTGCCGCCATCTGCCAGCCAGCCAGCCAACCCAGCTTCCTGTCTGTTGTGTGACTCAGTGGGGGGAGTCAGGCCATGCATGTAACTGATCGGATCCATCCTGGTTTTGCAAAGACAATGCCAGAGCAGCGTTTGCTGCAGGTGGTGGTGGGGAAGTAAGAAACTGCCGCCACTAGTGCCTTGCTTTATTGAAGTAATTCTAGGACAATGGTGATGAATTTAACCCGATGCCCGGAGCTGAGGAACAGCTGACTCAGCCAGTGATGCCACTGCCCAGCAGCCATTTTTGTCTTTCATCTGAGGGTCTACTCCTCTGTCTCCTGATTCAGGAGCAGGACTCAGCTTTACTCCTGGATTAATCTAAGCTAAATTTAGAAGTCCAGTTCTTCTTGCCAATGACTGGTTTAGGAAGGGGGATTTATCCCAAATTTAGCCAAAGAGAAGAGAGGAGAAATATACTGGGGGATATCTGGTAAATATTTTCTCACAGGAAAGAGTGGCTCCATTGTTGTGCCCTGATGTACTAATCCTTGAAGTGGCTGCAGCCATGTTGTGACCATGAGGTTAGAGGCCTAGAGATAAGTTGTCATGGGTTTAGGTTGCTGGTGGGGGTGATGGTGGAGGGGAGATGAAAGAACCAGAATTTCTCAGGACACCACAGAGTGCTTAAAATAATAATCCTGAGCTGTCCCACCTTTGGACTTCTCATTGTAGGAACTAACCTGCTTTCTTTATTGTTTCAGCCAGTTGAGTTTGAGTTTTTGGTTACTTACAGCACAAAACTTCCCAATGAATCTGAAACTTCAGTCTAACTTTTTCCCACTTGCATGTGCACGTTGTCAAATTGCAGATTGTTGCTTAGGTATATCTTATGAACCCCTGTTCTTCAGACTCAAAATATCTGACCTAACTACTCATCTTGTCCTCAAATCTGCATTTCAAGTGTGTTTAAATTAGTGGTTTTTGACTTTTCTTCCTTTTAGGCTGTCAATATATCACACGGGCACATACACATAAGCACACAACTTTATTTTCATCGTATACAATAACGTTTTGTATCATTTATGAAATGCTTACTGTGTGGCAGTGCCTGTGCTCAGAACTTTATGTAGATATACATAAATTATTACAAATCCTTAGGACAATATTGCAGGATAGACAGTTTTATCCACATTGTGTGAGCAAGTAAAGCAACAGAGCTGTAACGTAACATTCCCTAAGACACACAGCATATCTTGGCTGAATGGGGGTTTGAATACAATAGAGGCTCTCCCCCTAGTTGCTTCTCTTCTCTTACCACCCCTTCCTTCTTCCCTAACTCATCTTGCATCTCCCTTTCATTTCCTCTCCCACTGGCGCTCTTCAGGTTGGGGCCCAAGCGTGTCATACCTGGACTATTGCAATGGAAATGTTCTAGACTCCCTTGCCTCAGACCTGAGGAGGACGTCCCTGCTGTACTGATTTCCCTACAGTTGCAGTCAGTCCACGTTGCCACTTTAAAGTCATCGGTGATTTATCATCATCTGTGGGAGCAGTCACAGCGGCTGGCAGGTAATAGAAACATGTAAAGTTCTGTTGCATGTAAGACACTGGGCTCTAAACTTCTTGTGCTGGGACCAAATGCCTTTTAAAACACCAGGCAATTCAAGTACAAAGGCATCAGTGGCTACCAGTTTGTAACCAATGGCCTTTAAGACAAAACCTACATTTTAAAAAATTTTATTTATTTATTCGACAGAGATAGAGACAGCCAGCGAGAGTGGGAACACAAGCAGGGGGAATGGGAGAGGAAGCAGGCTCATAGCAGAAGAGCCCAATGTGGGGCTCGATCCCATAACGCCGTGATCACGCCCTGAGCCGAAGGCAGACGCCCAACCGCTGTGCCACCCAAGCGCCCCAAAACCTACATTTTTTAAAAAGATTTTATTTATTTGACAGAGAGAGTGAGAGAGAGAGAGCACAAGCAGAGGGAGAAGGAGAAGCAGGCTCCCTGGGGAGCATGGAGCCTGATGCGGGGCTTGATCCCAGGACCCTGCGATCATTCCCTGAGCCGAAGGTAGACGCTTGACCGACTTAGCCACCCAGGCAACCCCAAAACCTACATTTTTAATCTTTGCCTTTATGGTCATCTAAAATTGAATCCCAGCTAATTTCTCCCTGCCGTCTCCTGGTTACCAGGCTTCTGAAGCCTCTCATTCAGACACACACAGGTCTAATCCCTCCACTGTCCCCGAAAAATCTCAATCCCTGTGCTTTCTCTCAAGCCTTTGTCCCAGGAATTGTGTCCATTTGTTCCAACCTGCTACTCAGTAGCCTCCCCCAGCTCCAGTCTCTCTTCCCTGACAATCCCTGTGCATTCCTGGGATTGCAGAGCACAGACATGCTAGATGGAGAGAGGCCTGAAGGCCCCGAGAGGCCAGGCTCCGAGATCACCCTTGCCAGGCTCCGAGATCACCCTTGGTTTGAACTCTGCTGGTGACAAAGAGCTCACCAGTGCCCAAGATGACTCATGACACCCCTGGGCGACATGGCCTGTTCAAAGTTTTGCTGTAGGTTGAACCAAATCTTATCATCCTAACTGCTGCCTTTTGAAGTCAGACAGGACAAGACTGCTTTTTCCTTTTAAATATTTGAGGAACAGGGGTCGTGTCCTCCTCTTCTCAGAATGCCCTCTCTTAGTCCCTCTCAAATCTTGCCTGTATTCTACAAGAGATCAGATGGAGTGTTTTGATTGTCCAACCAAGTTTCGAAGTCCTAGAAGGAAGCAGGTGGCTTTTAGCAATGAGCAGGTGGTCAGACCAAAGGGGGGAAAAGTGGAGAGAACTATAAAGATGGTACAGTTCACAGTGCAGGAGCTGTTGCACTGAAAAGCCTTCCCCACAGAGTCGTAATATGTGTGTGGTGTGTGTGTGCATGTGCGTGTACGTGTGTGTGAGCGTGTGTGTAGGACGAGAGGCCCTTGGGTGGGGGGAAGTTGGGGAGGTGTGAGTGTGCATGTGTGTATTTATGGGGGCTGGTGTTGGGGGTGCAGTCGGGGACTTGAGAGTGGGTGGAGGTTTTTCTGAAACATCTGCCCGAGAGAACCTGACAAATCTGTTTTGCTGATAGCATATTTAATCTAAATTTGTCGAGCAGGCAATGGCTAGAGTGGATTTTGGTATATGTATCCATCCCTCTGCACTGAAAGTCTGTGGTAATTTTGTGGCAATTGACCCCATTCTTTCTTGTGACATTGTGAGCCATTGTGTCATTGTTGGCCATGTGACTGAATTTTCTGTAGGTGCCTCTTTTGCACGGGTAGAGGGTAAACCCCTCAGAGGGTTTGTGGTCCTGAGTCTGATGGTGCTCATAACATCTAGCAGAGTGGGGGACAGCGCGCATGTGCTCACAAGCATTTGTTGTCAGACCCTCAGGGAACAGAAAGAACTGTAAATACGATGGGACACTTGCCCAGTGGGCTCTTTAGGCTAGAGCAGGCTATTACCAGTATCACTGCATCTCAGGGTCTTTAAAAGCTATCTCTTTGAGAAGTCTTCCATTTAACTGAGAAATGTTTCCTTGTGGCTTCTACTAATTAGCTACACAGAGCAAGGGTTTCTATTCCTTAGAGGAGCCCTTAGAACAGATAGCAATTATGTCTCTTCTCATATATGTAGTGTGGGTATATATGTGTGTGTGTGTCTGGGCATGTGTGTGAATGAGTGTGTGTGTGGGGGGGGTGTGAGGAGAACATTATCTTACCTGTAGTAAACCTTTGTAATAATGGGCTGTGCCAATCAAGGGGTCTACAAGTAATGAAAATTTGTCTATTATAAAGGCAAATTTAATATCTAATTCATATATTTGAAAGGAGTGTGAAGAAGAAGTAGGTATGATTTTTGCATTTAGTCAGGGTGGGGTTTCATCGCGATTTTTACTTGTATTTTCTCGTTCCCATATCTGCTGGTATAAATTTAAATTATGGGCTTTTATTTTTTTTTATTTATTTTTTTTGAGGATTTTATTTATTTGACAGAGAGAGACAGTGAGAGAGGGAATACAAGCAGGGGGAGTGGGAGAGGGAGAAGCAGGCTCCCCGCTGAGCAGGGTACTCCCTAAGGGCTCCTCTAAGTATGATGCGGGACTCGATCCCAGACCCTGGGATCATGACCTGAGCCGAAGGCAGATGCTTAACGACTGAGCCACCCAGGCACCCTAAATTACGGGCTTTTAAATAAAAAATTTAAAATCTCAAGAAGAACTTCTCTGTTATCCTGTTGGATGACAAATGAATGCATTCTTTGGAGACCCCCATCCCAGGAAGGAGCAAGTCCGGCATTAATTTCCATTTCCTGTCTCTTGCTCTCACCTTCAGGAGTTCCCAGCACAATCCAGTGCCCTATGTGGATGCGGAGCTCCGTAAGGACTGTTTATTGCCGGGCCCCCGCTGCGCTAGAACAGTTATTCAGAATTATGTTCAGCTCTCCAAAAGAAAGGCAGAGTCTGTGCATTTAAGCTTTGATTTCTGCATCAGGTGTGAGCCAGGGCAAGAAAGGATGTAAATTAAAATGGACCCATAACTTTCTCATCAGTGCATTCCCTGTGCATTGGACGTTAATTGAAAAGAGTAAGTTTATTTTTCTTCTGAGTGCTTTTCTGAGCTTTCTAAATTTTCTTTAGTGAGCATATATTAATTCATCCATTTATTCACTAATTTACTCCTTTACCAAGCAGGTACTGAAGTACTTAGAGTATGCTGGACATATGCTAGGTGTTGAGTAAACAGTGGGTAAAATGAAGTCCTTGCCCACAAGGAATTTATTATCTGGTATAGCTGGTTATTTTAGTCAGCAGTGAATTTGAGACAAGTATGGTACCAAGCATTCACTTACAGTATCTCATTTAATCTTCATGATAATTCCGTAGCATAAGAATATTTATCTTCATTTAATAGACAATCTATGTCTAGATTGAGGCTTAGACATAGAGTATGGCCACAGCCCATCCATAATGGGCATGTAGAATGAATGACGAATGATTCCTGTTGGAAGCCACTAAAATCCTGGGGTCATTTGTTCTGTGGCATGACTATCTGACTGGCACAAAAAACCATTACACCAGAGTGCCTTCTTTTATATCAGTTCTATAATCAGGAATGAAAACCGTAGAAATTGGAGAAAACACTGTCTGGTCAGGATTTTTCAGTGTCAAGTGTTTATCTGAATATCCCAATATTTTTTCCTGGTGCCTTATCTTCTACCACTCCTTCACTGTGCAATGGTCCTTACCCAGAGAAGTTGACCAGTTGTCCTAAGGACCCACCCTGCACCTTGTTATCTTGATGCCTTTGCTGATACTTCTTCCTGAATGTTTTGTGGTTGCATTCATTCCACAAGCATCGTTGGAATGTCTGTTATCCTGTTCCTTCAAAGTCCCAAACTCCTACCTCCTTCATGAAGCCATCTCTGATGCCCCTAGACCCATGTGACCTCTCTTGCTCTCCTCTAGACTCTAATACCACTATTTGCCACACATTACATGTTACCCAGAACTGTTTACTATCATTTTTAATTGAAATAAAATTCACAACATAAAGTCTACCACTCTAACCACTATAAAGTGGACGATTCAGTGATTTTTAGTATGTTCACAATGTTGTACCACCATCACCACCATTTAATTCTAGAACGTTTTCATTACTCCCAAATAAACCTCATACCCACTAAGTAACCACTCCCTATGCTCCCCTTCCCCCAGCCTTTGGCAGCTGCCAATCTACTTTTCATTCCTTATGGATTTCCCCATTCTGGATATTTCACACTAAAGAAATCATACAATATATGGCTGTAAGTGTCTAGCTTCTTTCACTTAGCATAACATTTTCAAGGTTCTTGCTTGTGGTAGCATCGATCAGTACTTCACTCCTTATTATAGTGGAATATTCCATTATACATATACTACATTTTGTTTATTCATTTATCTGTTGATGGACATTTTGGTGGTTCCGCTTCTTTGACTATTGTGAATGGTGTTGCTATGAACATTGGTATTCAAGTTTTTGTGTGGACATGTTTTCATTTCTTTTGAATATATACCTAGGAGTGGATTTGCTGGGTCATATGGTGACCCTATGACTTTAAGTCTTTGTTTTTAATCTAAGAGACTGTGAGCTGCTATAAGCAAGAGTTTTCTAACTTCTTCTGTCTTGCTGTTACAGTACATTCATTCGGCAAATATATGCTGTGTTAAGTGCTTATCTGGTGCCTGGTTCTTCCCTAAGCATTGCAGACAGGTTGATTATCATAGAGCCCTGGCTGGTGATCTGAGAGGTCAGATCTTTCCATCCAGTAGAATTCTACATCTCAGTGATGTGGTCTCTGTATCAATATTCACCATCCAATCATATAGCTCAGCTCCCTAAAAATAATTTCTGTTGCATTTTGTGATTACAGAAATAGTATAGACTTACTGCAGAAAACTTGAAAGTATAAGAACATATAAAAAAAGAAACCAAAAATAATCCATAATTCTATAACCCAGCAATAAACACTGCTAGCATATCACTAAATTTCCTTCCAGATCTTTTTCATTCTGATAGATGTGTTCCTGTAATTGGCATCACCCTATGTTTATCAGATACCTCTCGTGCCCTGCTTCAGATCTCCTTATTATCACCAGCCATGGCTCTGCAGGCCTCAGCCAGTTTACCACAGGTGTAACCTGACATTGCCTCTCTTCTGGAAAGTTCAGTGTACCTCTTGCTTCTCTGATACAGTGGTGCTGTGTGACACATCTCGGAGAACTGCTCAACATGGGCAACCCAAACCTCTGACTAAAGGGACACGCCCTTTTGTTCCTCGGGCTTTTCAGAAAGAGATGGAGCAGTCTGGCTTCTCTTTGTAGAGGCCAGTGCAATACTTCATCTTTATATTCTCTCTCCATCCTCTTCTGTTCAATCCTCCTACCCCTCTACTCTTGCTCCCTGGGATCGTATCCCTCAATAAATCACCCACGCATCAAACTTTGCTGTAGATGCAATTTTCAACACAGATTTCATTTAAACATTATGCTCTGAGTTTAGGAGATACATATATCTGTATATGGATACATATACACATACATATACATACATACACATATACACATGAACTTGTATTTATATTGGTTATAATTCATATTTATATATGTGTATGTATTAATATATCTATGTAAATATAAATTATATGTATTGGCCTTCACCCCTACTCTCTCTATGATCTCCCTGCATCATTGGGGCTGGAAGCCTAGGACAGCATGTCCCAGAATCCTTTGCCAGCTGGGTTCTAATTTAGACTCTGTCAGCGATAGGACTCACCCGGGATTGGGAAGCAGAGAGAAGCAGAAGGTAGTATTGCTCCTCTAGCACTGATGAGCGAGTGCACGTAGGTGAATGTGAAGTTTTGCAGCATATGGTGAATGTGAAATCTTGAAGCAGCTTCTGTAGCTTCACATGCAGCTTTAAGAAATAACATGGAGAAATCTTGTGTACATTTTATCATTTCCCTCAATGGTACCATTTTGCAAGATGGTAGTATAACAGCACGGCTAAGATGTTGACATTGATAGAATTTACCTGTATTATTCAGTTGCCCAGTTTTACTTGTACGAATGTGTGTGTGTGTATTTAGTTCTATACACTTCATTTTTTCTTTGTTTTTAAATTAAATTTAATTCAATTAATTAACGTATACTGTATTATTAGTCTCAGAAGTAGAGGTCAGTGATTCATCAGTCTTATATAACACCCAGTGCTCATTACGTCATGTGACCTCTTTAAGATTCATCACCCTGTTACCCCATTCCTGCACCCCCTCCCTCCAGCAACTCTCAGCTTGTCTCCTATGATTAAGAGTCTTATGGTTTGTCTCCCTCTCCGGCTTCTTCTTGTTTTATTTTTCCCCCACTTCCCCCATGATCTTCTGTTTTGTTTCTTAAATTCCACATATGAGTGAGATCATACGATAATTGTCTTTCTCTGATTGACTTATTTTGCTTAGCATAATACCCTCTAGTTGCATCCACGTCATTGCAAATGGCAAGATTTCATTTTTTTGATGGCTGAGTAGTAGTCCATTGTATGTATGTGTGTATATATATATATACACCTTCTTTATCCATTCACTTCATTAACATTTAGAACACACGGTTTGGTGATTTTTAGTATATTCACAGAGTTATGAAACCTTCACTATGGTCTAATTCTAGAACATTTTTATCAACCCAAAAAGTAAACTCTGTACTTGTTGGCATTTTCTCCCCATCCCTCTCTCCAGCTCTAGGTAACCACTCATCTTCTTTCTCTATGGATTTGTATATTCTACACATTTCATATCAGTGGAATCATACAACATGTGGTGCTTTGTGACTGATTTGTTTCACTCAGCATAAATAACATTTTCAGGATTCATTCATGTTGTACCATGTATCAATACTTCTTTCCTTTCTATTGCAGAATAATATTCTATGGTAAGGATTTACCACGTTATTTTACCCATTCATCAGATGATAGAACCTGGGTTATTTACACATTTGGACTAGTATGATTAATGCTGCTATGAACATTGATGTGCAAGTTTTTGTGGGGATGTATGTTTTCATTTTTCTTTGGTATATACCTAGGAGTAGAATTGCTAAGTCAAATAGGAACTCTATGCTTAACATTTTGAAGAACTTCCAAAGTATTTTCCAATTTTATCACATATGTAGTTTCTTGTATCCACCATCATAATCAAGATACTGAACAGTCCCATCACCACAAGGATCCCTCATGAAACCCTTTTATAACCATATCCATCTCCCTTCTTTGCTGCCACCCTGGCAATCACTAAGTTGTTCTCCGTTTTGTCATTTCAAAAATGTTGTACAAAATGGAATTCCACACTAAGCAACCTTCTGGGACTGACGTTTTTCAGTCAGCGTAATTCTCTGACAATTTATCCAAGTTGTTGTGCCTATAAGTAGTTCATTTCTTTTCATTGCTGAGTAGTGTTCTCTGGTCTGGAGGCACCATAGCTGATGTAAGTATTCACCCATTGATGGACATCTGGGTTGTTTCCAGTTTGGGCCTTTATGAATAATGCTGCTGTAAACATCCATGTACAGGTTTTTGTGTGAATGTAGGTCTTCATTTCTCTGGAATAAATTCCCAAGTGTGGTTTCAGGTTGTATGGTCAATGACCATTTAGTTTGATAAGAAATTACCAAGCTGTTTTCCAAAGTGGCTGTACTGTTTTCTATGCCCACCAGTCATGTAGGAGTCACCCAGTTACTCTGTGTCTTCACTAGCATTTTGTGTTGCCACTCTACTGTTCATTGTGTCTTTATTTACTCTGTTTACTGTATCTTTCTCTATGCAAAATTTCAAAAATTAACGTTGTTTAAAAAAGTCCTGTTTTCATTTATGGCAGTGGTCTTTATGGTACAGTCAGGGATATATTTTTCACTCTGATATTATGAAAGCTATTTCTTTTATTTTCTTCTGGTATTTTTATAGAAAGGCAACAAGGATAGCGTACTTAAGAATGGTTACAATGCTCTCTCTAGTGAGACTGGTTGATCTCTATTGGAAGTTCTTCAATTTGACAATGTCTGTCTCAAGATGACATACCCAGACCTGAGCACTCCACTCCAGATAAGTTTTGACAGTGCAGAGAAAGTGGCTCTTAACCTGAGCTATTCTGCACACTATCAATGTTAACCAAGATTGCAATGACTTTTGGAGGCAACTGTGTTAACCTTGTAGCCATTATTAAACTTAGAAAAATAAAGCCCCATCATTTTTACATGGTCTACTATTAAATTGAGCTCTTCTATCCTACATTTCTGCAGGTAATTTAATGACAGTGATCTGCTCCTGGAGTAGTTCCCTTGATTAATATATAGTCACCCTATTTATTCATATGAATGTTTTTAACCTTAAAATCTATTTTGTCTTGTAAAGATATTACTGTATTAAAAATTTTCTGCCAAGATTTTTCCTGCATTTTTTGCCTTTACATTATTTTCAATTTCCTATATTACTTTGTTTTAGAATTATCTCTTATGTATAGTGTATTAACAAAATCCTATTTAATACTCTGAATTTTAACGGGTAAGCTTATTCATTTATATTTGTTGAGAAAACTAATGCAACTGGACTCATTTTTGCCATGTATTTTGTACTTTTAATTTATCACTCCATCCTTCTTCCCTTCCTGCTTTCTGCTTGATTTTTAAAGTTCCGATTTTTTTCTCCTATTGCAAGTTATAGATCATATTTCTAGTTTCTAAGTGCTTATCATTAATAATTTTAACATTCTTTCCAAATTTTTAAAAGCCTAAAATTTAATATCTTTATCCTGTATTTCTTCTGTTCTTTTTTCTTTTTTAACTAGGGAAGAGCTTTATATTTTTTTTAATTAAAATCAATCTTGTTTGGGGTGCCTGGGTGGCTCAGTCGTTAAGTGTCTGCCTTCAGCTCAGGGTGTGATCCCAGCTTTATGGGATCGAGCCCCGCATCAGGCTCCTACGCTGGGAGCCTGCTTCTTCCTCTCCCACTCCCCCTGCTTGTGTTCCCTCTCTCTCTGGCTGTCTTTCTCTCTGTCAAATAAACAAATAAAATCTTTAAAAAAAATAAATAAATAAAATTAATCTTGTTAGTTTCAATTCATCCCACGAGCCCATTGAGTGATCTTGAGGTCCTCATTCTACTCCTCCAAGTTCTCTTCTTGTTTTATGTCATCTTCAGTTTAATATGCATGAATTTATCCAGTCAAGAAAAAGAAAAGCAAAACCAAACAATTGGCACTGGGCTCATGGTCCTATATTTTCCTTTTAGGAGTTCTGTGCCTTGGGGAGTCACACATAAAGCCCACTCTCCTAAGCCGTGAGTTGTGTCTGACTATGACCAGCTTTCTCTTCCTTGATTATTACAAAACAATTTCATCACTTTTCTCCCAAAGTTCCATGGAAGCTGTCACTTCCACTCTGTCACTCAAGGCTGACTTCTGATTAAAATTAATCGAGGAAAAGCTGCTCCTCTCACTGCTTCCTCACCTTCTGAGTGATGAAATTGTCAATGATGCGAGGCAGGAGCACATCAGATTCTCAGCCTTTAGTTGAATGAGACCACAGGCCAATGTCTAAGAGTCACGTAGCTGTGATGGGGTGAAGGTGGGGAGAATTAAGTAGAAACAAAAAAGACACCATGCCTTCCTGCACAGTGTGGTGGAATCACGACTCCTAGGAAGCAGGAAACCCGGGTTCTAGCCTCTGCTCTGCTGCAGACAGTATCAAATGTCAGGAATGGAAAATTCTGCACATTTACACACATACAGATGCTAGACCTGAGTTAGTTACCTTGGAGATTTTCCCCTATTTTCTCCCACTCACTTCTTAACCTCTTGCAACCTTTTTTGCCTTCATTCTCCTGTTGAAATTGTTTTCTCCTTGACTAAAACCCCAGAGCCTGTTTTTTTGTCTTAATTCTAGGAACTCTCTTTTGTATTCAGCACTGCGGGCTCTCTGCTTTCTTCCTGAATTTCTTCCTTTTTTTGTTTCTCCATCACTGCATTGTTCTGATGTCTTCCTGCCTCTTTCCCTTGCTGCTGTCTCCTGTTTCTTCCTCCTCCCCTTCCCACTCCCCCCCTTGCTTAAATTCAGGCTTCTGCCCCAGCCACAGCCCCAACTGTCTGCTGGGTGTCTTCCTTCTGCCCTTTAAATGTCCACGTATCCCATGGGGAATTTGTCACATTATACCTAAAAGGAATTTATCCTTGATTTCTCTATTTTTCTTAATAGTACCATCATTTCCTCAGTGATGCCAACTCAGGATCCTGAGTCCTAAGGTTGGGTGCTGAGCTGTCTCCAGTATTATTGAATTAAATAAATATGTACTGAATGTCCATTGGTACTGCTGTGTTGTAGGCTTTTCACACTGCAGCGTGTAGGTCGGAAGAATTGCAGTGAGAACATCGTATAACCAGAGCCTCTGTCAACAGGTTCATGTGCTTTGGTAGCCTAGTGACAGGAGGGAGGGGAAGATGACATCTATTCATGGAGGACCTGCCAGGTGCCATTTCCTGCACTAGGTTCTTCATATAGAATCTCAGTTGAAGCTTACGACCCTCTGAGGTCGATACTATAGCTGAGGAAAGGTGAGTTCGGTGGGGTCAAGGTTATAGGACTATTAGTAAGTGCTGGGACCAGGATTCAAAATTGGATGTTACCTTTTCAGGATAGCACATTATTCCCTGGGCTATCACAGAGGAAGTGACAAGTGTGTCAATTGTTTATAGCTGAACTTTTCTCCGTAGTTCATATGTAGAAAAGAATTCCTAGCATAGGGAATAGGATGCAAAAAGGTAGAGAGGTATGAAAGAGTGTGCATTAGAGTTTGGAGTAGAAATCAGGAACATTGGAGGAAGAGGAGGTTTAGGGAGAAAAAGGATGCATTCGGTTCCAGGCATGTTCAGTTCGGGGCATTTATAGGCTGTCCACATTGGTGGGTCAGTGAATAGTTGGAAAGATGAGTTTGGAGTTTAAAAAAGAGATGGGGGGGCACCTGGGTGGCTCAGTCGTTGGGCGCCTGCCTTTGGCTCAGGGCGTGATCCCAGCGTTGTGGGATCGAGCCCCGCATCGGGCTCCTCCGCTGGAAGCCTGCTTCTTCTTCTCCTACTCCCCCTGCTTGTGTTCCCTCTCTCGCTGGCTGTCTCTCTCTGTCAAATAAATAAATAAAATCTTAAAAAAATTAAAAAAATAAAAAAGAGATAGGGAATGAGAGAAGTTTAGATTTATGTCGTTAGTGCAAGGAAGGAGCTGGAGCTGTGGAGTTGGGGAAATGATCTGGGTAGGATGTATAAGGCCCAAATCTCAAAGATATGAGCAAAGAGCTATGGAGAACAGGAGGATTGAGAGGGAGCTGTTACAGAGGCAAGGGAGAAGCAGGAGGGAGTGGATGGTGAAAACGAGAGAAGCATTTCAAGAAGGTCAAGCCCAACAGCGTTTGCAAAGGAGGTAGTTTGGAATCAGGACTAAGAATGCCGGTTGAATCGACAGCTAGGAGGTCACTGGAGAAATTGGTGTGAACAGCTTAAATTCAGAGGTGGGAAGTGGAATCTACGTTTCAAGGGATTGGGACATGAGCCAGGAATGAAGAGTAGAAAACATAAAGTGGGCCACTCTTTTAAGATCAGAAGGTCTGAATTCTTTCTGTGTAGTGTCTCATCCGATCTTCAAGGCCCAGCTCAAATGCAGACTCATCTAGTAAATTTCCTCCCACACCCTTTTCCCTGTCTGTGTTTCCAGGTCATTTTCCCTCCATTGTAACCCTGAGCACAGTCTGGTCTGTGTTTGTTATTTGAGTATAGCTTCTGGAGCTAGATTGCAAACTCCTTGAGAGTTTCCCGGTATCATCTGTAACACGCAGCGTTGAACACAGTGTCTGCTCACAGTGTGCCTTACACACAGTAGGCGCTCATGAAATATTTGTTGGATAGAGTGACTTAGAAACTAGCACCACAGAGGGGCCCCTGGGTGGCTCAGTTGGTTAATTGTCCGACTCTTGATTTTGGCTCAGGTCCTGATCACAGGGTTGTGGGATCCAGCCCCGTATTGGGATCTGTGCTCAGCACAGAGTCTGCTTGTCCCTCTTCCCTCAGATCCAACCCCCTACTTGCATGTGCACGTGTTCTCTCACTGTCTCCGAAATAAATAAAATCTTTTTTAAAAAAAGAAAACTAGCATCACATAAAGCAGTGTAAATTCTTGTAATAATTCTAGTGAAATTTACCCTCCCTGTCTCTCTCTTTCTTTCTCTTCCTTCCTCCCTTCCCTTCCCTTCCCTTCCCTTCCCTTCCCCCTTCCTTCCCTCCTGAGGGGAGAAAGTATATGCTGGTTGAATGGAATGTAGGTAAATTTTCTGACTGGAATATCTTCTAAGTGAATGGGGTCTGTATTCTCAAGTGAGATAGCTCAATCAGTGATTCTTTTAGTACTTTAACTATTTTGTCTACATGAAACCACACAATTAGCATAAAGTTTTGTTAACTTGAGGTTTTGTTTAATTTGTTAAAGCTTTTAAACTGATTCATCTAGGACTCTTGACTTTGTTTAGAAATGAACTTTCAGGGGGTTCTGATCATTCTCAGCGTTCTGGATAGATTTGGGGCCATGAAATAGAGAAGGAAGGATGCTAACCAAAAAGAGGGGCAACGTTGCTGTACAGTGTTCCAGAAAGAGCACTGGACTTAGAGAGTCAGGGTATCTGATTTCTGGTCCTAACCCTCTGCTCCTAATAAGCAGTGCTACCCTACGCAACCACTCCCTGTGTTTTGGTCTCCGCGTCTGTAACATAAGGTGGTTAGACAACATGTCTCTAAGATCACCTTTCCTATTTTTACATTTTATGAATCTATGAAAACCATTTCTAAAGTGATACTGTATAAAACGTTTCTACTCTCATGCTCTCTACTTTCCAATATCCATTTGGCAGTGAGCAGAGAATTATTGAAGGAGGGAAGCTCAAAACTGGCTCCTTTCCTTCCTCCCCTCCATCTTTAGTCCTGCCTGCTGTTATTATAAAGAACTAAATGCAACTTGATGGCCCCGTTTTGATTATTGAACTGTAAGCTCTGCAGGGAAAAGGACCATGTCTAATCTCCTCTGTGGATCACCCCAGAACTGTGGTTCCGGATCCTATATGCACTGCTCTTCCTGTTTGCTTAACTGACTGTTTGAATGCTTGACTGTGTTGAATCTGTGTGGTGACCTGTTGAAGGTGAATTGCTCAGCTTGGCAGGTAATTCATGATTCCTATTTGTTGCTATTGATTTTAATTATGTACCATATTTCTAAAAATATTCTACATAGACCCAGAAACTTATAAAAGCACAGGGTGTGTGTGTGTGTGTGTGTGTGTGTGTGTGTGTGTGTATGTGTGTGTGTGTGATTGGAGAGATATATGATTGAAAACGAAAACCAGCAAAACAGAAAAAATTTTTAGCAGTGACTTCTTTGTTACATTTTCTGTTGCAATCTAGGTGGCAACTCCGGAGGCTTCTGGCTTCCTGAGTTCGGAGCAGTTTCTAGATTGGGTTCTAGGAGTAAGGTAGGGGTGGGGGATGGTATAGAGCTTTCTTATCAGACGTGACATGCCTGATAGTTATTTTATTGTAAAGACTGGTTGAAAATGGGAATCTGAAAAAATGAAGCATACACAACTCAAACATTTTAAGTCAATCTAAAACTTGTGAATACATATCCCTGTCTCAATCTTTTTTTTTTTAAGATTTTATTATTTATTTGAGAGAGAGAGAGAGAGCACAAGCAGGGAGATAGGCAGAGGGAGAGGGAGAAGCAGATTCCCCATGAAGCAGTAAGCCTGACGTGGGGCTTGATCCCAGGACCATCCCAGGACCATCCCAGGACCCCAGGATCATGACCTGAGCTGAAGGCAGATGCTTAACTGACTGAGCCACCCAGACGCCCCACCTTTCTCAATCTTTTGTTGTAGGGTTGACGCTTTAACTCTTGCATACACATTACCAACCATCTTTTCTCTCCATCTCTTAAGGTGGGGAGGAAACTTAGACTCTTACAAAGCAATCTGAGCACAGAATAATTTTTTAAAAGATTTTCTTTCTTTATTTGAGGAAGAGAGAGAGAGAGCATGCGCACATGTAAATGGGGGAGAGGCAACGGAGAAGGAATCCTCTGTGCTGAGTGCTAGCCTGTGTGGGGCCAATCTCACCACCGGAGATCACGACCTGAGCCCAAACCAAGAGTCAGGTGCTTAACCAACTGAGCCACCCAGGCACTCCTGAGCACAGAATTCTTCTAGACATCTACAGTAATTTTCCCAGTCTTGTAAAATTTCTTCACTCTCCCCTAGTTAAACACAACTCTGGAATCTTTCTACAGTATTCAACCTAATTTTCATAGAATTAGTTCTCTTTTTTCATTCATATTTCACCAGTTTATATAATATTTACTTGTACTATATAATTTAAATAGCATGTAAGACTGTTAATAGGCTTAGGACCAATTTCAGCCTGCTTTGGACAGGCATGAATTATAAATTGGCGGGAGTAAAGCATGGGAGTTTCTGTAAGTAGCCTACTAGCCACGTGTCTGGATTAGACCACAGGCATCAGCCACTGTGTCTTGTAGAGCAAATGGTGGGTGACCGTTCATCTGGTGATTTGGTTCATGGAGACCCCTCACCAGAGCATGGACTGTGTCTTTGAAATCTCTCTTCAGTCAAAAAATCAAAAGTATTTGTGATCTTGTTATAGATCTGCTCAAAATGGCCAAAGCTGATTTTGTCTGATGCCTACTCTGTTGACTGAGGACACCCATGGGTTGATTTTCTTTCTTTCATCTGTGTAGCCTGGTCACGGGCAGGTGCCACTGTCTCAGTGCTTATTATGCATTGCTACAGGTAGTCCTGGACAAATCTTTATTATTGTCACCACCGGTAGTAAATATTTTAGTGTACTTACAATTGAGAGGTCTGTGAGATGCTGAGAATGCAGAATATAAATCCTGGTCCCTGCTCTTAAGAAGCATGAAATCTAGCTGGAAAGGAAGGATGTTTGTATGTCCGGACATGCATTTATATGGAGAGGTGATAGTATGGAGTAATATACGCAAAATACTAAGTGAGTTGTATAGATAGTAAGGGTTATAGGGATTTGGGTGGACTGAATGTTATAGTTTTATTCATGTGTTATACAAAGGCTTTAAATCATTCTTTTTTAAAATCGAAGTATAATTGACACACATTATTTTAGTTTCAGGTGTATAACATATTGATTTGATAATTCTATACATTACTCAATGCTCAACATGCCGAGTATAGTCACCATCAGTCACCATACATTATTATAATATTATTGACCATATTCCCTATGCTGTATTTTTAATCTCTGTGACTTATTTATTTTATAACTGGAAGTACCTCTTAATCTCCTTCATCCATTTCACTCATCCTCCCATCTCCCTCCCCTCTGGCAACCACCAGTTTGTTCTAAGTATTTAGGAGTCTTGGTTTGTTTGTTTTGTTTTTCAGATTCAGTGTACAAGTGAAGTCATGGTATTTGTCTTTCTCTGGGTGACTTATGTCACTTAGCATAATACCTTCTAGGTCCATTCATATTGTCACGAATGGCAAGATCTCATTCCTTTTTATGGCTGAATGATTTTCTATAGTGTGTGTGTGTGTGTGTGTGTGTGTGTGTGTGTGTGCATGCACGCACCCAAAACCATTCTTATCATATCTTATGGCATTTGTGGACATAGATAAGATAACTGGACTTGGACAGGGACACTCCATGAAGGGAATTGATATGGAAGTGGACAAGTCAGGAAGGGAAGCTTCCTGAATTGTTTTGGAACTAGAAAGTGGCACACACTTCCCATTCTCCCTTTCTCCTATGTCTGTTCTAGGAAAGAAAACTTTTACAATCTGAACTTTCCCCTGAGCATGCATGTGACTGATGGAGGCTGTGCCTCCTTCTGGGCCCTTGAGGAGTCCGCTCTTTAGGGAAGAACTTAGAGGAGCTGTGTGCAGTCTCAGAGTATCATCTGAAAAAGATGGGTAGAGTATGTCGTCCTCGGCAGGCTTGGTCCATGATGAGTTGATTTATGACTCCTGCTCCTCAAAACATGACTCTTCTCCAGAAGCAAAAATAAACTCTTAAGTTTATTTCCTCCTAAGACAGAAGAATGGTCATCTAATTATTACTGTCTTTGCTAGTTTATTTTATTCAACGAAGCATTTGGCCCGTTAAAACCTGTTTCTAGCTGGGTCTCATTGATTCATCTACACTTTCTCTTACTCCTTGTATGTTTTAAACCAAATCAGAAGCTCAGTATCTAACTCTAAACAGAGTGGTGTTACTTCCAAAGTGAAATAATCAGCGGTATTCAGTGGAAAATGCTTTCACACAAGGTAACACCTGGTTTCCTCCAGCTGCATCTCTGCCGGAGGTGAGCCCAAAAAGAACATTAAGAAATTCCCCTGCTCTGGAGTTGTTGCAGTCTGGTCTGAGATTAGGTTCTCTGAAGGAATATTAGTCTTGGGAACTGAACTTTGATTTCTTTTGTCTCACAGTCCACATGAGCCGTTCCACTGGCACCTGTCGAGGAGTCAGGCTGTAGCTAAAGCCTATGGAAGTCTGGGTGACCTGTGAATGGACCTCTTGGAATTCTCCCTTCCCGTAGGTGGGATCAACAGTACTGCATGTTCCCGAGGGTACATGAGGGTCACGTGTATTTCTTGTGCCAGCTCTACGAATTTCCCTTTTTACCACTAAAGGGGCCCTATATCTGTTTGTTGTCTGTCTTCCCCATGAGAGCACAAAACCATGGCTTTGCATAGATGTATCCATAGTATCTAGAACAGAGTTTGCACCGGGAAGGCACTCAGTAAATATCCGTAGAATGAGTATGTTCTCTAATTGTGTATATTGGTAAATTCCCACCAACCCACTGTCTCCTGTGACAACTGCACACTGGACCATAGTCAAGATGTCAGTTGCTGGTGGGGAAAGGGTTAGGTGAAGTGACCAATAATGACCAAGCAGGCCCTGGTGCCACAGGACCTGGGACACTGGACAGGTGATCAAAGGTGGGTCAGCAAGGATTTTGTTATCAGAACCAAGGCTAGGGCTTTGATTCTGTATTTCCTGAGACTAAGGTTTCAAATCCTGGGGTGGACCCTGGTCTCCGTAATAGAGTTACTGACCTTGAACTAAGAAGAGACGAGGGTTGCAGGGATAGAAATTGAGGCAAAGCCTGAGAGAGCTTTATCTTCTTAACTCCTGTGGCCAATGGAATGGCTATAAATTGACTGGAATCAGGCATCTTTGCTCCTTGTGGGACCAGGTGATGATTTAGTTGTTAAATAGCTGAATTGTGGGCAAATAATTATTTAAATCCCATTATTAAGAAAAACTTTTAAAAAATCACCTCATTATCCTTTCTGCTTATGTCTAAAAACTGATTGCTTGATAGCAGGAAAAAAAATATCCTTTTTTAAATTTAAGTTCAATTAGGCAGCATATAGTAAGTATATCATTAGTTTTTGGTGAGACTGAAAAATATCATTTTTTCCTCATGATGCCCCATGATGTCCCAGAATGCTGGCAGAAGACAGTATGCAGCCTCCCACAAACTAATTTCAGGCGCATAAACAGTCATATTGGCTCATGGCAGGGGGACTATCCTCATATTTATTCCATTAGAGTTTTTTGGGTGTCTGTTGTCCCGTCCACCTTTGCTGCTCTATTGAAACGCCCGTGCCAGCCGCTCCCTCCTCTTCCCACAGCTCTGCTCTCTGGGCCAGTGCAATATATCTCCTGGCCGCTGAGAACCCAACCCCTATCAATTTGGCCTGGATTTATTAAACTCCCTTACTAGGGAATTATGTATCACACGGACATCAGGGCCATATATAGCGACTCCTGTCCTATATTTCTAACCTCCCCTCTGTGTTTGCACCTCTCTCTGCCCAGAATTTTTGTGTTTCTCTGAATTTCCAAATCGCTGGCTATAAAGTGCCCGTCTTTCTTTCCCAGCCTCTCTCTTGTGTTATTTATGATCGGCCCAGGAGAAAATGGCCATTCAAATCAGAAAGAGATTATATGAGAGAAGAGAGAGATTTAGCAATGATATTTGGATTTGCAACCTCTGACATTAAAAAAATACAAGTGCCCAGGGAGAGCTGTAGGGGAAGGTGACTGTGGAGCGTGTGGCAGCTGAGAGGAAAGTCCTCTGAGCTGATGGCTGGCTGGTGGAGCTACTGAATGTGGGATCCAAGAGCTTTAGGAATTGATTGCTTTTTTTGTGAAAGAATTGTTTAAGAATAAGCAAGTTAAAAATTGTTATTGTCACCCACTTTTTACCAGGGCTAACACAATTAAGTGAATTATCTTTTGAGACATACAACAAAGAAGTCGACTCTGGGGAAAAATGAAAGCTTTCTGCCTGATCTTGTTCAATCCCTGCAAACTCCAGGGGTCCCTGTTTGGTGAGACCATTCGAAGGACCTTTGGCAGTCTCTCTAGCTTTCTGGAAATCTTAGCATAAATTCTGTAGTCACTGACGGATTTGTTTGCACCAGAACACTCGTATTTTGTGTGAATTCTACGTTTAAAGGGACCTTGAGACGTGCCCAGGACACCGCTGGATAAACCCCTTGTTTCTGGAAGTGTTAGTGATGCCAGTAATCATTCAGAAATTGCTCGGACTAACATTCTACCTTCCAATTGGGGGTCACTCGTTCCCAGAGCCTTGCTATTTCAGCTGGAGGATCCACATAATTCCTTTACAGGTCTGAAACTATGTGGTTCCATGATAGATGGAGAAGTTTCTAAGTTTCTTTACCAGTGTGTTTTTTCAGTCTAAGTGAGCTAAGAACATATCCTGTTGCAGGAAAGTCTGATGTTCACCTACCCCGTAGCCCTGAGATTTGGTTCTTCAAGCTGCCAGTATGTGTCCTGCCACCAACCTAGTACTTCTAGCTGGGAACCTTGGAGTCTGCCTTGGCTTCTCTCTCTGTCCCTTTGTCTCTGTCCCATGCCAGTCTATCACCAAGGTCTCTTGTTTCTTTGCCCTAAACATCTCTTGAATCTTTTTGCTTCTTCCCATCAGCCAAGGTCAAGCTATTTCTGTCTCTCCTGGACAAAGAGTGTCTTGGTGTGCTTGCTGCTCTCCTTGCTCCCCACCCACCCTCCACCCAGTTTTCTGAAGCTGCCTGTGTGATGCTAACAGTGTGACCTGTTGATGGCCATCCTGGGCCTAAAACATTTTGTGGTTTACAGTCCAATATCCTCACCGTGGCTTTCAAGGTTCTGCATGATCTGACCCCTCCTTGCTTTTCTAGCCTCGTCCTAGTCAGTCTCTCCTTTCTAGCCATGTTGGCTGTCTTTCAGCAACATGTCAAGCTCTTTCCTGCCTTTGGTCCTTGACTGACATACTTTTCTCCCCTAGAAACACTTTCCCACCCTCCCTTCTTCCCTCCACATAGCCAACTCCTATTCAACTTAACAGTTCAACCTAGATTTTACTTCCTCCATGGAGTCTTCTCCGTTACTCTAGCTACATTGAGACCACTTGCTTTTAAGCCTTTATAAAATACTGTACTTTGTAGTAGCACAAATCTCACTAATAACTGCTTGCTGTATGCCTGTTGGGTTGTCAGCTGCTTGAGGAAAAGGATGGGATCTGTCTTGTTCACATATCAGATGCTCAGTAAATATTTATTGCATGCATGAGGAATCATAGAAATGGTTGATCACCCCTTCTTAAAGGTGTTTTTCATATAGAATATATATATATATATATTCTATATATATATATATATATTCTATATATATATATATATATATATAATATGTATATGTATGTTTTTTTTAAAGAATTTATTTACTTATTTGAGAGAGAGAAAGAGAGAGAAAGAGTGTCCAAGCAGGGGCGGAGGGGCAGAGGGAGAGGGAGAAGCAGACTCCCCACCGAGCAGGAAGCCCAACATGGGGCCCCACATGGGACTCGATCTCAGGACCCTGGGATCATGACCCTAGCCAAAGGCAGCCACTTAACTGACTGAGCCACCCAGGCACCCCTACATATCATATGTATTTTTTTTAACCTGACTTTGACATCAGCATCCTGGGTAAGTTTCCTTTTAATTAGTCATCCTGTACCAATCCTCTTGTGGCCATTTGTGTTCAGATGGAAATGCAAATATAGTTGTCTTCCAGGCTGTATCTTTTTTCATTTCCTTTTTTCTCTTCTTTTCTTCTTTCTTTCTTTTTTTAATTTTTTTTGGTATTTTTTAGGGTCTGTGCCTTTCTTTTCTATTTCCATGTGCCTTTCAAACATATATAAGGATATTTTTGAGGGATAGGAATGGATTAGAGGCATACATCTTGTACTATTTTGGTACTTAATCTCCTAAAAGGATTTCTTGGTAACATGGTGAAATTTACAACCGTCCCCAGTCATAGTCCCTTTCAGAAATATTGCTGAGTGAAAAATCCAAGTTAAAGATGAAAAAGTTTGTTGGCCTGCCACACATTCCAGCTATAGAATTGCTCTTGGTGATTTGCCTTGGGCTGAATCTCAGCCTCTATATTTATGAAACTCTGCTGCCATAAAAATGACTAGGGGAGAGATAGTGCTATTTTGTGCTCATGAGGTTTGCTTCCATGGGATGGATGCCATTTCATCCCACAAAATACTGCGGATTTTGGCATCTTCAGGTTAACACCAGCTCCACTTTCTATCATGATACTGGGCATTTTCAACTAATTGTTATGGCTTTGGTTTGATAGAAACAGTGGCATCATTCTTGCCGTGGGCAGCATCTTCTTGGGTTTTCATGAAGGATCCAATGCAGCTTTAAGCTTTTTGGAAGACAGATGGAGGCTTCCAATGGTTGTGTGAAACCGGCACTCATGATGTTCCTGGAAGACTTCAACATTTTCATTTCTTTTCAGCAAGGACAGTCAACATCATCAGCATGTCTGATTATCTTAACCGTGGATTTCATTTACCCTTTGGAGTTGAGAATTTTTCTTTAACCTATTTATGATTTCAGTATTTAAATTTCAGGAAATACTTTATGTTTGCTTGTTTGCTTTCCCTGGAGGTACCCTTTATATTAGGTTTGCTGAATCAACATTTAACAAATTATCCTCGTTTTCAAAACACTTCTAATGTTAATTGCATTGGCTATCTGTATATTTTTTATGTATATAGTAAACTCAAGGTTAGGCCACTACCCTGTTGATTGTCCTATTTCAGGGGTATTTAGGTCCTTTGCCTACCCTCCCTCCCTCCCTCCCTCTCTCTCTCTTTCTCTCTCTCTCTCTCTCTCTGCCTGTCTTTGTTTGTATCTCCAAAGAAGGAAGAGTGGGGCCATAGCATCTGTCATGCAATCAGCACGTGCTTATCATGTGTATATGCCTAGTACTGCCCCTGCTTTAGGGGAACTCACCATTCACCTGGGGAGGTGGTATTCCTGAAAAAGTTGTGATCCATTCAAGATGGCTTATTATGATTTGGTGAATTGGTGGTTCAGACAACATGAGAGGGATAAGAGGTTGGTGAGACCTGCACGGGGGAGCGGGCGGACTGCGGACCCGCACCCCTGGACAGCAGACTGAGACCGTGAGCTGGGAGCGCGCGCCACCAAGCATCTCACGGTACTCTGGAACTCCGGTGTGCTCACTGGATCCAGACTGAGACCGGGAGCTCTGGGAGCGCACGTGGGGCGGCTGGCGGGCCACCTGCACTGGGGAGTGGGCGGACCACGGACCTGCACCCTCAAGACAGCAGACTGAGACCATGAGCTGGGAGCACGTGCCACCAAGCATCTCGCGGAGCTCTGGAACTCTGGTGTGCTCACAGGATCCAGACTGAGACCGGGAGCTCCGGGATCACGCGCGGGGGGGCTGGCGGCTGGCGGGCCCCCTGCGTGGGGGAGCGGGTGGATTCGCGGACCCAAACCCTCGAGACAGTAGACTGAGACCAGGAGCTCTGGGAGCGTGCGCGGGGCGGCTGGCGACTGGCGGCAGGCGGGGTTAGAAACAAAAAGGACAGAGACGCGCCGGCCCTGGAAGTGAGGGCTGGGACGCCAGGTGTGGGGGTGCACAGCCCGGGATGCTACAGGGTTGAACAGCACCAACAGAAACAGAGTTAAGTGGCCAGAACATCAGTGGAGAACGGGCCGCAATCCCTCTGTTCTGTGACAGAGGCTGAATTTCGGCCGCTGCTGCTCTGCTTCTCAGAAGAGGCACACCAGACCGCCAGGGAAAGCCGCCGGAGAACAAAAGCCCGGAAATACCAGCCCACAGGGTGCCCATCCCCATCCCCCCTCGCAGGGGACACAGAGACTCTACCCAAACAGGGTTTCCTGAGTATCGGCATGGCAGGCTCCTCCCCCAGAAGGCAGGCTGAAAAATCAAGAAGCCCACAACCCGGGGCGCCTGAGTGGCGCAGTCATTAAGCGACTGTCTTCGGATTAGGGCGTGATCACAGCGTTCCGGAAAGGAGTCCCTCATCGGGCTTCTCCACTGGGAGCCTGCTTCTTCCTCTCCCACTCCCCTGCTTGGGTTCCCTTTCTTGCTGACTGTCTCTCTCTCTCTCAAATAAATAAATAAAATCTTTAAGGAAGAAGCCCACATCCCTAAGATCTCTATAAAACAAGGGCGCACAGCCTGGGTCCCAGTCAATAATTTGGGCTCTGGACAACCCCACAATCTCTCCTCATCAGAATGATGAGAAGGAGAAGTCCCCCCCAGCAAAGAAAAGATAATGAGTCTGTGGCCTCTGCCACAGAAATAGTAGATACAGATGTATCGAAATTATCAGAAATGGAATTCAGAGCAACAATGATCAAGATGATGAGTAGACTTGAAAAAAGTATTAACAAAAATGTTACTGAGAATATAGAATACCAAAGGGCAGAAATGAGAGTAAATCTGACAGAAATTAAAAATTCTATGAGCCAAATGCAGTCAAAACTAGAGGCTCTGACGGCCAGGGTCACCGAG